>NC_043710.1:17748627-17761535 GCF_006229205.1 Suricata suricatta | reverse complement strand
TCCACATGATCAGGGAGATGCCTGGGGGGCGAGGGACAAGGATCGGACTGGGGAAGGCATCCCGAGCCACCCGCCCCTGGGGGCAGGCGCAGGGGCGCATTCCTCCTCTTTTGGCAGACTTGCCAGGACCCAGACTTCCATGCCCCCCCCTCCCCAAACTAAATAAGCCATCACCATCTCACCTAACCCCATCACCATAGCTCTCCTTCCGCAATCTCCAACAGCCCCCCCCCCCCCCCCCCCCCCGCCCCAGTACTGGTGCAGAACCTTGAAGAATGAGTAAAAATGCAGTCAGCACAAGGCTGGGGAAACTGCATGGTCAAAGGCATGGAGGCTTTCTGAAATGGGGGGACTGGGCATCGTGAGCTGTGGCTGAAGTCCAGCGCCCACGGTGGGGTGTGGGGGAGGCAGGTTTGGGAAGGGAGGCTGGGTCCACCCCGCAGACCACCCCGAATGCCAGGTGGAGGAACTGGGCCTTGATTCTGCAGGTAAAGGGGGCCAAGGAACATTTTAGAAAAGAGGAGGCTTTAAAAACTGTGATTCAGTTTCCCACCACGCACTGGGTGTGACAAATTAGACAAGAAACAGAATGGTTCTGATGAGAGGCCCAAGGGTGGGAGGAGTTTTGCAGACACCGTGTTGATTGTGTCTCCTCCCCCAAGCTGTGAGGTCCTGGAGGGCAGGGATCGGGCCTCACACTCATCTCTGTCCCCCAATGACCAGGTGTGGGATACACACAGTAAGCACCCAGTGTTTGCCCCAGTCCACTGGGTGCATTCCAGCAGCAGCCACTAGATGGCAGCACACACCCAGCAGAGACTGACGACTCAGGGGAAGGGGAGGGAGCCGGGTTGCTGAGAAGGGGAGCCTGCACAAAAGCTTCCCCACGCTGCTCTGAGTCCCTGTTGGTTCCTAGCGTCTGCCCTAGCAATACTCACTGAGGAGGGCACCTCCATAGAGGCGGATGGGGGTCTTGCTGGTCACCTGGACTCCATCAAAGACCGCATCGTAGAGCTGGTCAGGGAAGGCTAGGGCCTGTGGACATGGGTGGGAAGTCCAGGGTGAAGTGGGTGGGGGTCGCTGTTGAAACATCCCTGGACATGTCCTTCATTCCCCCCAGAAGCAGGGCTGAGCTCCCTGGGGCAGTCCACTGTCAGAACCTTGACTGTTCCCCAGCCTTCCTGGCTCTGAATTCCCGGGGTGGGGGGGGCCGGGGAGGCAAGGAGCCAGGAATGTGGGCCACGGGATCTGCGTGCTCCAGGGCAGGCTGAGTACAGGTGGGAAGGAGTGCCAGGAGCTGGGACTGTGGAGGGAGCAGGGCACAGGCAGCCAGAGCCAGGGCCATGGGCGGGGGCTCACCATGATGGCGATGCCGGAGAAGAGTACAGCAGAAGCAAACTGCCAGACCCTGGGGACACATGGAGAGACAGGTCACAGCCAGGCCTCGGGGGACCCTCCCCTCTCCAGCCAAGGTGTCCAGGGATGGCTGGAGTCGGGGGGAGGGACTGAGATGGGACGGAATCTCAGGCATGAGGGTACAGGGGCCTCACTCGGCCCTCCCCCACAAGCCCGCACACACCAGAACTCACACGCAAGTGCTCACCTCAGCCCCAGAGGCTCCCGAACAGCAAACTTGATTTCATTACCCAGGACCTGGCTGATCTGTGGACAGATGGGAGTCAGGGGGCGCTCCCGGACCACCCGCTCCCCTCCTGGAGCCCCCTGGCATGCCCAGGGACCCACTTGGGCACTTCTGCTTAGCCAAAAGGTCACCCAGGCCAGGAAGGTCACACTGAGGCCACCCCCCTCTGCTCTTCAGGACACCAGAGTTTACAAGTTGCTGAAAATATGCTGGGTAAGAAGAAAAGCTCAGGGGTCCGCTAGACACGGGCTTGAAGCCTGGCTCTGCCACCTACAGGTATGGCCTTAGGCACATCCTGGGCCTCTCCGAGCCTCAGTTTCCTATCTATACAGTGGATCAGTAATGATCTCCCAGGGCTTAGCAGGCTTAAATAATACTTATACAGCGATTGTTTCAGTAACGGGCACATAATAAGCACGAAATTCATTCTAATGATCCGTCTTTGATTTTGTTATTATTCCCCTGACATCTCCATTAAGTTTCTAGAAATGAACGAGCCAGGTCCTGGGGCTCTTGCAGCGACACAGGCCACAACTGCTGTTCTCCCAGGCGGCAGGTGGGACCTGCCTCCCCAGATGGGTGTCGGGGTGGACCCTGGGCGTCCCTGGAAGGCCCTGGGCCCACCTTGGAGCGGTGCACCTCGCCGTCATCATCCTCCCCGCCCACGCCAAGGATCTTGCGGGTCTTCAAGCGGCTCACGAGGTCCGTCTGGCTGTGCTTCTTCATGAGAGGCGGGGGCTGCTTGGCCGCCATCTTGTCCTGGAGCTGAGAGGGGACACAAGCCTCAGCCTCAGGTCCTGCCCAGCTTCCAGGCGTCAGGGGCAACCAGATGGGACCTGAGGGCCTGGTGAGGCCTCCCTGTCAGGTGGGGCGGCAGGTGGAGCACCCACAAGAAATCTGAAGGCCCAGGCTTAGCACCTGGCTGTGTGAGGAAAGGGCAACTCTCTCTGCCTTCCTGGCCTCGGCTTCCTCATCTATAAAATGGGTGGGGAGGAGGCTCCTAAAGCCCTTCCAGCTCTGTGAGCCTCTCGGGCCTAAAGGGACAGGGTACGCCTCAGGGAACCAGGCCGCACGAGCCTTCCAGACGGCCTCAGAGGAAAGGCGTTCGGGCCCAGACAGAGACCAACACACAACAGTTCCTGGGAGGTGGTCTGGGTCAGTCTTGCCAGAAGAGAGATCATCTGGCAAGTCCTGGGGTCCAGGTCCCACACTGAACATTTGCCTGGACCATCCGTCTTCCTAGCAAGACCCCCTCCCTGTCTCCCAGACAATCTCCTTCAAACTGCAGGGGCTGGAGTGGGGTGACCCGAGGACCCAGTGGGGCCAGGAGGGCTGGCAGAAGGCCTGTGCCCCTCCCTGCCAGGGGCACCCCCTGCCAGCCTCTTCCTCTCCCCGGGTCTGCTCCCGATCCTCCCCAGCCCGGGTCCTGAGTACCTACTGTGTGCCAGGCACCGGTGTGGGAGACACAGAGATGAGCTGGCTGCTGGTCCTCCCCTTCAATCGGCACACCTATGCAAAGGAGATAAAAGTGTAGACTCCAGTGAGGCAAAGGCTTCCGAAGGCTGGCACTGGGCTGGGAACAGCCAGCACGTCATGGGAACTTTTTACACCCATTCTACAGATGAAGAAATCAAGCCCAAGGAAGTTCATCAGAGACGCAGTTGAGTAACTCCCGTAGGCCCCACCCCACCCCATGGCGTGTTCCAGCATCTTCTCCCAGCCCCACTTGCCTCTGGCAAGGCTGGAAACTACCCTCGTTCACAGACATCGCCTGCCCCTCCGCTGGGCTGGCTGGACCTCCCTGACTGGACCTCAGACCTGGGTCCCAGGCCAGCTGCCAGCTTGCGGGGGGGGGGGGGGGTGGCGCCAGCCAATCACGCCCTCCAAGCCCGGGTCGGAGCGGCCAGAGGCAGAGATGTCCTCGGGTCACCTCTGGTTGTCCAGCCTCAGAGCGCCTTCTAACAAAACAAAGCATCCCAACAAATCCACATCAGAACAGAGAACGCAACTGTGGGCATGTGGATATACGGGTTTAGACTCGGGCACAGGAAAGTAGCAAAGTAGCTCAAGTTTGGAACCAATCACACAAGTTGGTCTTGAGGGTCTCCGGTGAGTGATATTCAAGGCCAAGAGCCCACCCAACCCCCAGCCTTTGTGGCTGTGCCATCCCCTCCCCACACACTCACCCTGGGGGAGGGTAGGTGGCCAGGGGTGGGCAGGAAGGCCATTGTTGGGGAGGTGGCCAGCTCCCCCGGAGAAGGCCGGGTTTAAGCACTCTGTTCCTCAGGGCCAGGGCGCTGTCCTGGCACCTCGGCACTGGCCGTCACTTCTCAGGACTCCAGAGGCCACAGCCCTGTGTCCCGCCAGCTCCCAGGTGCACCCCCTGGAGACTGCCTGCAAGAGGCAGCCAGCCACTGCTGGTGGCAGCCGGGGGTCGCCCCCGTCACCCGTCCACAGCAAAGGAAGCACCGGGTGGCCCGGCCCTCACCCTCCCTTCCTCTTCCGGCCTCCCCTCTGGCCTTCCTTTCGTTTAATTTCCAAACGCAGAACGAACACTTTTTGGTTTGTTTGCAGTTCCCCACATTTCAGGACGCGTGTAGATCCACCTGCAAATTGGGACCCCTGCCCTGGTCACAGCCTCCCCTCCCCCCAGCCCCTGGCCACGCCCGATCTGCTGGCAGGCACCCTGGCTTTGTCTGTCTGTTTCCCAGGCTGTTACGTAAATAGAATCATATAGTCAGAACGGTTTGAGGCTGAGAACCAACCGTTCATTCAGCGCCGTGAGCGACGTGCCTCTGAGAGCCATCGAGCGGCTGGGCCCTTCAACCGCCTGCTCCTCTCGGTGGTCCAGTACCATCCCACGGGGGACAGACGTCCTGGGGTACCGACCCAGTCACTCACTGAAGGATTGCAGGGCTGTTTGCAGAGCCTGACCTCAGCCCCGTGACACTGGCCAGCACTCAGGCCAAGCTCACCAGGCCGGGGCTGTGTCAGCGACCCCAGCTCGGGGGATCAGCTGCCTTCCTCCGCCCGGTGACCCCTCGCCACCATCACTTCCCTCTGCGCCACAGGCCTGAACCCGCCGAGCAGGGTCTGTGGGGTGTGGCCGTGCCAGCCCGCAGGGACAGGATGCAGGAAGGGGACTCCAGGGTTCTGGGCTCCGCTGGACATCAGCAGCGTTCTTGGGTGGGACAGGCTTTCTCCACAGGCACCACCATCAGGTACCCAGGCTGGTGGCCCCGCTGTGGCCTCCCTCGGAGTCCAGCCCCCCAGCAAGGAGCTCACCACCAGCAAAGGGCCCGAAGGCCTCCCCGGGAAGAGGGAGGTCTCCTGGGAGAGGGATCCCTTGCGCCCGCCTCTGCACAGCTTACCCCCTGAGCACTGAGGTCTGTCCCTTCTTCACCCGAAGCACAGGGCCCTGCCCGGGGAGGGCTGCCTCACTCCTATACACCCGCCGCCCCTCCGTATGCCCTTGAACTTGCTTCCCTTCCCACTCCAGGTGTTTTTCAGCCTGGCCTCATTTTTTTTGTTTTTTTTTTTTTTCTTTTGAGAGAGAAAGAGAGAGGCAGAGCGAGAGGGAGAGAGAAAATCCCAAGCAGCTCCATGCCGTCAGCACAGTGCCCGACACGGGGCTCGATCCCACGAACCGTGAGATCATGACCTGAGCCACAGTGGAGAGTCGGAGGCTTACCCGACCGAACCCCCCAGACTGACCTCATTTTAACCCAAGTGAGGTCACAGGGCATCTCCCTGGGCTCCACTCCCAGCACCACGGCTGACCCCGATGTGCGTTCGGATCCAAATTCTGCCCCCTTACCTGCTGTAGGGCTCTGGGCAGCTCGCTGTGGCCCTCCCAGACTGTTTCTGCCCCGGGGAAATGGGGGTAATGAGAACCTTGGGGCTGTACAGTGCTGGAGGGAAAGGGAGCACGGGCAGGGCCTGGGGCAAAGTGCCCTGCCCTCCGCCCAGCTCCCACTTCCCTTTCTTCCTTGGCCATTCAGCCGTGCACAATGGAAAAAGCCTGCCCATAGGGCTGGGGCTTCCTTTCCAGAGCAGCTGCCTTCCGAAGGGCCTCAGGGCTTCCCCAGGTGAGGCCAGGCTGCAGGGGAGGCTGAGGGAAGGGCGGAGTGGAGGACGACCAGCCAAGCAAGGAACTGGTGCAGGGATACTGCAGGCTGCAGCCCCCTAAAGCCTGAGTCCAGGACCCTCCGCATCCTGCCCCGGGCTGGCCTCTCTGGCCTCAGTGTCCACTAAAGCCAGAACAACTGCCCCCAGGAGGGTCCTCCCTGCCCTTGGTTCCCCCACCTTGACACCCCTGGTTATTTAGAGTCAAATGGCCCCTCCTCCAGGCAGCCTTCCTGGGACACAACCCCTCCTTCCCTCCCCTGGACTCCCATGGGTCACAGTGTGGGCAGCCACTGGCCACTTCCAGACCAGACACCTAGTCACGTTGTGGGCACTTGGGGTCCTGGAGACCCAGGACTCTGAAGGCAGGGCTGTTATCTGGTCCAAGAATCCCCCCGCTGGGCCTCGGCCCACGGTAGGTGCTTGGTCAGCACGGGCGAGTGAGTGACAACCGGGCTGCAGGAGGCAGGCCTCTCGAACCCCACCCAGAACACCCAAGACCACACTCAGATGTGGCAGGGCCCTCGTGGAGGCTGTGTTCCAAACTCACAGTGCGGACAGGGCAGAAAGCTGAGGCCCAGAGAGAGCAGGGTCTGCCTCAGGCCACACAGGAGCTGCTCACGGAGTACAGGAAAGGGGCTCCGAAGGACTGGGTTCGGATTCGACATCCCCTACTGGCTGGTGGCCTCAGATGAGTGGGTCCAGGGTGCTGAGGGCATGGGAGAGTGGGCATAAATGTCTTGGCAAAGGGCCTGGCACGGGGCAGGGAGGGGTCAGGACAGGCGGGGAGCAGCCATCACTGGAAGGCCAGTGGCACTGGGCGGTGGCGGGGGGGGGGGGTCGGGAAGCTCCGTAGGTCTTGCTCACTGGGCCTGGGATGCTTCATGGCCTGTGAGGAGCTCAGCAGGTATTTGTGACCACGTGGGGAAGGGCTGAGAGCCCCCCTGCTGCTGGCCAAGGTCTGACTCCCTGCAGGACACTCCCCCCCAACCCAACATCAAGTGCAGGGACAGCTTGGGGCCAGGAGGGGGTCCCTGAGAGCTCCCAGTGGCAGTAAGACAGAGACCAGGAAGGGAGAGGCTCGTCAGGGGCAAAAGTGTCAGGGGGGATGGGGAGGGGCGCAGGTGTATACCTAATGATTAGGCAAACTTGGGCTTAAACCTCAACTCTTTCTCTTACTTGTCTGTGACCTCATGAAAGTTGCCTAATCTCTCTGAGCTCCCATTTCCTCCCTGGTGAAACCACACTACTACTTTTTAGCTCCCGGGGTTGTGATGAGACACTGGGGGGAGGCAGTGGAGGGCGGGGGGGGGGGGGAGCCTGGCACACACTGTGTGCTCCATACAGGACAGCAGTTAATGACACTGCCCTCAGGGGCGGCTGGCAAGGCCCTGCCCAGGTGGCAGGTCAGGCGGGGCCGGGGTCTCCCTCCCATGCTGGTCCTAAAGGACCTCTCCCCACCCCGCTATGGCTGCCTGGTTTCCATAGAAACGGTTGGACTGCAGCACAGTCCCTGGCATGGAGACTGCGCCCAGGAGGGCGGGCTTAGAAGCCTGACCAGTAGGGGGAGGGAAAAGGAGAGGAAGGGAGCCTGGGGCCCACAACACCCACCAGCTGATGAGCCTCCCTGGGGATTCAGGAGAGAGTCACTGGGGTCAGTGTCAGAGCCAAGAACCACTCCCTTTTGGAACAACACCCTCTGCTGGAGGGAGAATACCCCTGTCTGTCCCCATCTGGGAGGAGCTGCCCCCAAGTGCTCCACCCCAGGGCTGGGGGCAAGGGCAATGAGTACTGCCAGACCAGGGACTGTCTGCAACCCCCATGACAGCCCGAGAAGAGCCGCTGTATCATCACCCCCATTCTATAGATGAGGAAACTAAGGCCCAAGTGACTTATTCAAGCTTCTCCAGGTACATGGCAGAGCTGAAATGTGAACCACAGTAACTGCACTTTAAATAGATGTCTTGAGGGGCGCCTGGGTGGCTGGCTCAGTCTGTTAAGCGTCCAGCTTCGGCACAGGTCATGATCTCACAGTTCATGGGTTTGAGCCCCGCATTGGGCTCTGTGCTGACAGCTAGCTCAGAGACTGGAGCCTGCTTCAGATTCTGGGTCTCCCTCTCTCTCTGACCCTCCCCTGCTCACACTGTCTCTCTTTCTCAAAAATAAATATAACATCAAAAAAAAAAAAAAACCAGACGTCCTGAGAGGAGCCAGGGTGTGGGCGCAGGGGCAGTGGTGATGTCTGGTGAACCTGACCTCCAGGAAGAAGTAATCCTTCCTTCCTGGGGTCCAGCCTCCCTTGGGTGAAGGCCCTGTGGTTCTAGTGGGACCTGGAAAGGGCTGCGGCGAGGCCCATTGTTCTGTTATCACACTGGTGCAAAACAGCTGAGAACAGAGTCTGGGACAGGGCAGTGCCGGGGGAGGGGCCTCCGCGCCCTGCTCAGAGACACGCGGAAGCGAGGGGAGAGCCCCAGCAAGGAGGCCACGGAGGCCAGAGCCTCCATCATTCACCCCATTGTCCCTTCCTGGGGCAGCCCATCATCCCCTTGCCCAAGATGGGGTCTAAAGACCCCCAGCCCAGAACCCACAGGCCGGGCCGTCAGGCAAAAGTGAATCTCACATCTCCAGGGCTGTCCCGGAGAGGCTGTGGACAAAGGGACCCACGTTCATTACGAGCGCTATGCCTTTGAGTGGATTAACCATTTCTGCATGGTGAGTGGGGTCATCACGCCAGACGCACCAGGTGGCGGGGAAAGTTACAGCCAAACTAAGAAGTCACGGGACACAAAGGGGGCTGGACCCCAGCTACCTCACCGACATCACCCCAGTGATCTCCAAGATGCGGGTCCTGTGGCCCTCGGGGCCTGTCCCTCCAGCGTGTAGTTATTGTAAAGGCTGAGCCCGCCTGAGTCAGCCGCGCCCATCAAGAGGACGGGGAGTCAGCCAAGGGCAGGGCTGGATCATCTCTTGCAAGCGCGTGTCCCACATCACCTCTGGGCTCAGCGCAGATGCCAGGGGCAGGGTGACAGGTGGAGCTAGCACAGGAGGGGATGGAGTGGGATGCAAATCCCACTGGGACAACAGCCCCAGCGCCTAGTCAAGAAGGGGATTCCACATCCCGTTTCCAAGAACCTCCAGGAACATGGGCGCTGGCAGCCAAGCCCTGAGTCACCGGCGGGGAGACAGGACAGCCGAGGTCACCAGGGAGTCTGCCACCAAGGGAAAACCAGGGCCCGACTGGGAGATTCGATTTCTTCGATTAAAAAAATTAAAGAAATGGGAGCGTGGTCCCTGGGGCCCTCCCGGCTGTGAGAGCCGTGATTTGGCTTCTAAATCCACACTCCGGAGGCACACGGCAGCCTCCGGGAACACGCATATTTTATCTACTGAGTTCCCTTTGTTTTGAAGGTGCCTGATTTCCAGGATGGCAGAGGGAAGCCCAAACTTGCATCATAAACAAACATCTCTAAATCTTCAGGGACAAAAAAAATAAACATTCCCCGTGGGTGTTGGAAAGTGTTGGAAAGGGTGGGAAGACGGGAGGGGGGGGTCCCTGGGCCTCGCCCCAGGGTCTGAGCCTGCTGCTGTGTGCAAGGGGGACTCAGCCCTTGATGGCCATCCTTCATGACTCCGCAGGTCGCTGAGGGGGTCTTCCCCGTCCCCTACTGTCATTCACAAAGGGCAGAGCGCGTGGGGAATTTCTGTCCTTTGCAAGCAGGGAACAGGCCTGCCTCCCCACAGCGTGGTGACCACGTCAGGCCTCTCAAAGGCAGCCAGTGCTTCTGGATCCCAGGGGGCCATGATCATGGGGACAGCCTGGCTTCCGGGTGTCACGGGGCCAGAGCTCTTGTGAGGGGGCAGTGGACACACCTCAATCCCCCTACCACCCTTCCCCCCCTCCAAACCTCTAAGATGAGAGGCCAACAGGGGCAAAAGGAACTTCCTTGCAAGGATACCAACTTATCCAGAAGCAAGAAGTGATGTGCCCCTTGGGTGGGTGGGGGAGGCAGGCAGAGGGTCCCGTACTCTTCCCAGAATGCCAATGGGCCAGCAGGGACTGACCATCTCCCCCAGCCTTTGGGGCTCTGGATTAGCAATCAAAGCAATAGGTTAAGACGCCAAAGCCTTGTGTACCTTCATGGCCTCGGGCCAGGGACATCACCCCTCCAGGCCTCTTTCCCCATCTGTTAAATGGGCGCAATAGTGCCACCTACCATCCACTGATGAGGACATACACAACAACACCTAGAACAGTACCTGTGTCACAGTGAGAGCTCAGTGGTAATGTTGCTGCTGTTGTTCTCAGGCTAGGAGACTCCGCTTCTTTGCCTCAGTTTCTCACTTCACCATACCAGCTTCAAGAACAGTCCCCTTCAAGGGGCTACATGTAGGTACGGAATGGGGTGTTTACCGGGGATGGCCAAAGAAGGAACTGGGAGGAGAACAGGATCACTCTGAGTCCAGGGGAAGATGCTGCTGGGGGCACTCACGAC
Source organism: Suricata suricatta (assembly GCF_006229205.1). Lineage (NCBI taxonomy): Eukaryota > Metazoa > Chordata > Mammalia > Carnivora > Herpestidae > Suricata > Suricata suricatta. The sequence continues at coordinate 17,751,275 of NC_043710.1, read as the reverse complement.
ACACGGGCAGGGAGAACAGACTGCAGAGGTAGGGGACCCTGTAAGGTCCTAAGCCCACGGTGGGGGTGGGGCGGTGCCCCCCTCCACGTTTCTACCTCTTGGTCAGGCCTGACCCTTGCAGGGACACAAACCAGTGTGGCCAACGAGTAGCCACTTAAGTGAAGAGAAAATATTACAGGCCAGGAGTCAGCACATCAGGCACCCCGCCCTGCTGCCACCCCTTTATATCCTGGGGTAACTTACATGCCACCACTGAGCACCCCTCCCCTCCTCTGTGAAATGGACAGGCTTCATTCCTTTCCAGCTATCCTTGCCTCCCATCTCGTCCCACCCCCTCACTCCACCCTAGCCACACTGGCTCCTTACTGGTTCTCAAATATGGACACATTCCAGCCTCAGGGCCTTTGCACAGGCTGATCTCTGCAGGATCTTCATTTCCTCCAAGCTGTTCCCACAGTTCGCTCTTTCGAAGCCTTGGCTCACAAGTCACCTCCTCAGGAAGCCCTCCTTGGCCACCTTATTTAAAATAGCACCCCCACTCCTAGCCTCAACACCCCCTGACACTCAACTTTTCCCCCTTCACCTCCCAATACACTCTATACTTTATTTTCTTATTTGTTCCTCTACCATTTTAAGTGTCAGCTCCATGAGGGAAAGAATCTTTATTTTGTTCTCAGCTTTGTCTCAGTGCCCGGAACTGTGTCTGGCACTTGACTCACTAAATCACCGTCGGTGTAGGGCCCACAAACAATTTGTTCAATAAGTGAAAAGTAAAGAAGAGTCTAGACCTGTGTCTATCAGGGGTCACTGCTAATTTCATCGCTGTCAGGAACACCTGTGAGGGACGGGCCTTTCTCCAGAGGGGCAGGAGGGCTATCCTGAGATGAGTGCAGCGTTGGGAGTTACTGCCAAGCCGGGGGTGGGGGCGGGGGGTGGCAGCGATCCAGCAAAAGTATGGACAGCTAGACAATGGTGAAGGACTTTGGGCCTCACTCAGCCCTCTGCTCCAAATCTGGAAGGACTGATAAAACCTCCAGCATGTGCGCCAGAAAAAGAAGCCAGGGCAGCTGGTTTCCGGGGTTCCCGAGCCAGAAGGGACCTCAGAGACCAGAGAGCCCACTTCATAGGTAGGATAACGGAGACCCGGAGAATACACAGTGCCGTATTTCCTAACAACCCAACAAGAAACACCTTTCCTCCTCCTGGGCCAAGTGTGAGGCTTCCGCTAAGGAACGCACAGCGTCCCCTTCTGGCCTCCCCACCCCCACCCACTCTGTGTCCCTGCGCTCTTTGGGCTGCAGGAGGAGAGGGTCTGCACAGGCCCGTGCCTTCTCCACACAGGCCACCAGACGTGTACGTCCAAGAGGCCGCACAGTCGGGGTGGCAGGGACTCCCCGCGGGACTGCCCCACCAGGAAAAGTTTGTCTGCAGGAAATCAACCAGGAAGCGCGGGGCGGTGGTGGGACGCCAGCTCGGCCTCGACCATCAGCGCGGGGCTTTGGAGGAGCCGCGGGGTTCTCGGGCTCCGCCCTGCTCCGGCCCCCGCCCACCTAGCTCCCGCGGAGAAACCTGCCCCCCCACCCCTGTGCCGCGAGGGGGCGGCAGGAGCCCAGGACTGGGTGGGGGCGGGGCGGGCGGAGCGAGGGGACGCAAAGCCAGCGCCGGAGACTGGGGGCCGCGCCGGGGATGCGCGCGGGGTTCTGGCGGTGCCTCGACAGCCCCCACCCCGGGTGGGTGCGAGTATTGTGTCCACGTCAGGGAGCCCCAGCCCACGCAGAGTCAGGCCAATGGCCCCACACTGCCCCCTTCCTGCTGAGCGCGCGACTTAGGAGAGACTGGGGGGCGTTGTCTCCACCTGTGCTTTCCTGACCCTCCCACCCAACAACTGGGGCTTAGGCGCGGCTTCGATTTCCGCCTCCTCTCCCCGACCCCCACCTCCCTCCCCGGCCCGGAGACGGGGGTCTCTCCCAGTCTGACTCCTTCCTCCTCCAACGTGTCCTTTATCTCCTAGCTCCAGACACTCACCCACTTTCTGAGACCCGGGCGGGAGAGCTGGGGACCCCAGGCGGGGAGCTCCGGGCTGTTGGGCGCCCCCACGGCCCGCCGAACCTGTAGGTCCGGCCAGCGGGAACTCCGCCACCGCGATCAGCGGCCCTGCGGGGGCGAAGACAGAAGGAGGGGCGCTCGGGCGCTCGCAAGTTTGTGCAGCGCACTCCTCGGACCGGGGAACAATGGCGATGGGGGGGGAGGGGACGGAGAACCGAGCGCGGGGACAACAGTCCGACCCCAGGGAGACAGAAACTGCTCTTCGCTCTTTCTCTCTTGCTCCAAAGCGCAGGGGGGAGGTAAGGGCGACATAAACAGTCCAACAGAGCAGAGACAGCTGAGCGAGAAAGCCAGGGGAGAGAGGGAAACCGAGGCAGAGGCAAGAGCGGAGAGTGGCGAGCGCCAAGGGAAGGAACCGAAGGGGCTGAGGGACTGCGCCTTGGGGGAACCGGGAGGGAACCCCTGGAGTCCCGGCAGAATCTGCCCGGGGCCAAAGGGTCCTGGGGTGCCCAGGTCGCGCGCCCGGAGCCCCCACGACCCTGCGGCCGCAGACGCCCCGCTGGGCTGGGCTGCGCTGCGCAGGCACCGGCCGGCGGCGGGAG
>NC_043710.1:17724892-17748527 GCF_006229205.1 Suricata suricatta | reverse complement strand
AGGGCAGGGCCAGGCGGGACTGCGCGCGGCGTCCTGCGCGGCCGGGGTTTACCCGAGTCTGGCGGCCCGCGCTGGTCCCTCCTCTCGGTCCCGCGCGCAAGCCAATGGCGCGCCGTCCCCTCCCACGCGCCGGCTGCCTCGCCCCCGAGGGTGGCCGCCGGGCGGGAGGGGGAGAGGGGTTGGGGCGACTGGGCTCCGGGGCTCCCCAGCAGAGGCTTTCCCAGGGACTGCCTGTGGGGGGCGCGCTCACGCCCCGGGAGAAGGCGCTGGAGAGTCAAAGCCAAGGGCCCGCGGCGGCGCCCAAGAAGACTTTTTTTGGCAAGTTCTGAAGAAGGCGCCCCTTTCGTGAGACTATCAACACCCCCATAGGTTGGCAAACCACGCTGTCTTAAATATCCTTGGGGTATCCCCTGGGGCCTAGGCCAGTGTCTAAAATGGAAAGGACTGCTTTGGCTGGTGGATACCCAAGTGTGTAGGGAACACAGTGACAACAATGGTCACCATCTGCTGAGCGCCTGCTCCGTGCCAGGCACCGTGTGCGCAAGGAGTTACAAGCATTAACTCAACCGATCCTCACAACAGCCTATGAGAGCTGAATGATGAATCCCATTTTATAGATGATGGTCCTTGACCTAGCCTCCCCCATTCTCTCCCTCTCCAAATGACGCCCCTCTCCCCCGCCCTTATACATCCATCTCCTTCATCCTCCTAAGACCCGGCCTCCGCGATGTTGTGGTAAATTGCACTGTAACAGGACTAAGGTCTTATCTGGGGCTCCTGGACACCTGGCGGGGGCGCATGGGTCAGATCTTATATCTCTGCACATCCTGTGGGGACAAGGGAGGGTGATGAGTGTGATTCGGGGGTCTCTAGGAGCCTGTCAACCTAAAAGAACCAGGCTCCTACAAAAGATGCCCACCCACCCCCACCCAATTTCTGGCTCATTTCGACTCCCTGTGACCAGTAATGTGCTTCCCACCCCAAATCTCACCACCCTGCAGTCTCCTTCTAAGAAAAATGCCTGCATCTCTTCATTTTAATCTGATGGGAGTGGGGGGTGGGGTGGGGAGAGAAAGTCAAGGCTGATGACATATTCCATTTCATGAGATGAGTAAATAGAGCAGACAGAAGTGAGTCCCTGGTCTGTAGCTAGATGGGCGTTCTGACTCCAGGTTCCGAGCTCTTTCTGCACCAGGTCCTGAAGGGTTAATCAAGAAGGCTCTGGGACTAGACTGCTGGTTTGAGCCCCGGCCCAGCCATTTGGCAAGTTACTTAACCTCTACCTGGCTTATTTCCTCCACCTACAAAATGGGGGTGACCAAGAGTAGGAACTACCCCGGTAGCTATGGGACAGCATCAGTGTACACTTATTGAGCACTAACTGTTTGCCAAGCAGACTCTCACCTGCTCTCCCCAGAGCTAGAACTGGGCCAGAGAGGCTGTGCCCTTCACATGGAAGTAAATGGGATGGCGCCTGGTTTATAGCGAGCTCTCGGTGATGGTGAGCTGTCCTGATTACCAAGGAAATGACTGTGATCCGGAGCCACCTCTCTGGCGCACGGTGCCACCCTCCCCGCTCCCAGCCCAAACACCCAGCCAGTGATGGTCGATAATGAATAGATAAATGAGTGAATGAATGGATAGAACTACAGATTGAGATTGTTCCTAAGTGTGTTGGGTGAAGCACAGACCCAAGGTCCACCTGACTTGAGGCTCAATAGTAGTCTTTCCAACAACTCAGAGTCCCAACTCGCTGCCTTAACAGAGCTGGCTCAAGCTGGGGTGATGAATTCATTTATTGCCTCTTCTGTCTTCCCAGCATGCAAGGTTCTGGGCTGCTACAGGGTGGGCACTGCCTTGCAAGTGTGCAGTGTCACCTCTGATTGTCCCCTCTTGACATGGAGACACTAGCAGTGCTGCCCTTGGTGTGATCACTGTAGATACCCAAGAGCCTTATATCAACAGGAGGAATTTTGTAACAATCACCCCAGGATCTTCAACATGTAAGCTGCTGCCCGAGTAGTAGTGAGTACCCTGTCACTAGAAGCATGCAAGCAGAATTTTGGGAAGAGTTAACGAGGGGTGCTAGAGGAGGGATTCACACCTTACGGGGCATAGGATGTGGATGACCTTTGAGCTCTGGGTGTCTTGATTCTGTCTTGTTTCCCAAGCCCATCTGTGGGGAGCCTGGGAGCATAGGTTGTCCCCCCATCTTCATGATGGAGGCAGTGTTGGCTGGGCCCTTCCTGTGTAACAGGCAAGGTTCTGGGTGCTGGGCTCTGGGGGTAACCAGGACCCAGTAACTGCCCCTGGGGAGCTCATAGCTCTTACGAGACAGACGCACACACACTGCAATGAAGACAGCTCACAGTAACTGGCAAAGGGCTTGGCAGGCAAGAGGAGAAGGCAGAAGCCCCCATTACCCCAGGCACCTACAGTCCCTAAAGCGCCCATCGGAAGCTCCTGCTTTCTTCCTTCCTACAGAGTTTTCCAAAGTGATGTGCATCTAGTTCAGAAATGTTCCTTCCACTGGCATTCTGCTCTTCACTTCCCTGTTACCTCATCTTTACACTGGGCACAAAAAAATTCACGTTGCTGGGCCGTTGTGAGGCAGAAACGGACATTCGGAAAGTGCTCCCCACATCTAGGAGCAGGTGCTTCGGCCTGCTGACAAAGAGACATAGTCTTTATTTGCCGTGCAGGAGAAGGGGCGTTCCGGCCTGGCTCTCCTCCTAACTAGCTGTCTGAGAAGTGGAAATGCAAAAATACCCGCCTCCGGGAGCTCATCACTGTCAAGTGAGGGATTAGAGGAGAAAGAGTCGCAGGCTGGAAACGCTGACTCCTATTACTATCGTGCTTCCTGGGTTTCTCGTTGTGAAACTGTCCACGAGCGCCAGGAGGGTGGAGTAGGGTGGGCTTGGAGTTGGGGAGGCAGCCAGCTGGGGCAGGGTCACTCCCCTCCAGCCTCCCACTGGAGCCTGGGAGCAGCTGGGACTCAGGCTGCCTGCCCTGGTCACCCTCTGTAGGGGTGACAGCACCATGGTGCCTGTGTCCGTGTAGGCACACGCGTGCGGACCTGTGCGGATGGGAGGCATGTGGGCGGGTGTGTGCCTGGAGGGTGGCGTGGGCACAGGAAACGCCTGTGTCTGTGGCCAGAAATCACTTGTGGATTGTGAATCCCCGGGGAGGAATGCATAGGCAACTGGATTTCAAAGACTCAGTGGAGAGACAGGTGCAGACACCCGGGGAGGGGGAGGAAAACGGCTGGGGGAATGCCCATTGGGCCTAGTCTTTGGGGCTGAGGCCTGGTGACTGGGTTCAGCAGTGACCCCCTCCCTGGGGTTGGGGGGTGGGGTACAGAGAGGAAGAGAACGTTGTCAGAGGCCCTTGTGGTTGAGGACGGGGGTTTTAGAGCTGATGGGCCTGGGTTCACATCCTAGTTATGGATCACGGACCAGTGCTTTCATTTCTCTGAGCCTCAGTTCCCTGATGTGCAAAATGGGAAGCAGGGCAGAGTCCACATGCTGTGGGTATTGGGGGGTTAACAGAGAGGACCCATGTTAAGCGCCTTAGCAGGGACCAGGCACTATTGTTGACATTAGCGGCGGCCCAGAGGAAGAGAGGGAGAGGGTGCAGGTGCTGGCATTTTGTAAACCATACAAGGGAGCTCTGAGGTAAGCGAATTGTCAAGCCACCGTTAGGTACAGTGGCCATGAGGAGTGCCATTTTGGTCCAAGATCGGAGGGCCATTGACCCAGGGAGTGAGGCAGAGGAGCTAGGCTTTCATAACGCCTCCCTCTTCCCCTTCCTGGTTCCCTCACTTCCTCCAGATTTTCCTTTCCGGTTACAGAGCATGCCTAGCAAGAAGACCTCCTCCGGAGGCGTCTTTACACTGCTGGTGGGGCATACCTCCGGACCCGGACCGGAGGAGGACCCGCTGTGGGATCAGGCACTCCGAAGCCGTCCCCCCACTCACAATGCTGCCTGGCCCCTCCCCCAGCCTGGGGAGACTGGCCTGGCCTCCTTCCCTCCACCCTCCCTCGTATGAATCATCCTCGCTGCCATCAACCACGCTGTTGGCTGTGGCAGCTCCTCACCTGGGGGAGAGACAGCCCATCAGGATGGGGGTGGGACAGCTGGTGGGGGGAAGGCCCCCACAGATCACAGCCAGCCCTTTCCTGCTTCCAGTAGGGGCCGAGCTCCAGAGAGCAGGTTGGAGCGGGACTTGGGACTTGGAGCATCCTGGATTTAGGCACAAGGCCCTGGTTTTCTGCGAACTAGCTCTGGGGTCTTACGCAGGTTTCTCAGGAAAATCATGATGACCTTCAGGGTACTTGGCGGATTAAGTGAGACTCTTTGCAGGTTCAGTCCTGAGCTCAGGGCCTGGCTCCCAGTAAGTGCTCAATAAATATTTTTGGACTCCTGCCCTGAATGAACACGTGGAAATGACAGTGAGGAGGGGGAGGGGGTACATGTGGCTATCTGCAGGTAAGGCATCCTACACCAGCTTCGAGAGCCAGGGGGGTGTCTGGGGGCGTTGGATCCTAGCCCCGGGACACCCCCAAACTCAGGATGGAGTGTGGACCACCCCTTGCAGGCATAGCTGACACTTTTGCAAATCAAACAAGAGCCTTGGGCCGGGTCAGACTCTCCCGTACTGAGTCCCGACAGAAAAAAGAATTGCAATGTGGGTAGGCGGCAGCAGATTGGAGACCCCAGGACTGTGAAACCCACAGCAGCCACGCTGTGCTGTGAGATCAGGGCTTTGGATTCTGGGTGTCCAGGTAAGGCTGTGGCCAGTGCCTCACCAGTCTCCAGCCCCAGGGGACACTGGGCCACCTGGGTACCACCCCCAGAGGGTTATCATTGTCTCAATAGATAGCCTCTGGGCACTGACTGTGTGCCAGGCACTGGTCTAGGCACATTATGTGTACTTAATAATCTCAGGAGGTTGGTACCATTCATTATTAGCCCCATTTTATAGATGAGGAAACTAAGGCCCACTGAGTTCCATCATTTACCCAAGACCACACCCTAGAACACACTGAGGCCCAGTGCCCCAAATGGCTCAGACTGCCCTGTGGACCTGGGTAAGGATGACCCTTCCTCCTGCAGGGCAGTGCCCCCACCTTATCCCCAGTGTAGTCATTCACTGTTGGGACGCAGGCATAAATGGCCAGCGGATTCTAATCCATAAAAGTCCCTTTGGAGAAGCTGTTCTCAAAGCAGAGTTACAAGGAACACGACAGAAATGCAGTTCTGGCCCCACTTCAGACAACAAACTCTAGAGGGAGGGGAGGGAGCCCCCCCCCCTCGTGGCGGCAATCTGCCTGCCCACAGGTTGACTCCGATCAGAGCTAAAGTCCAGGAAGCAAGGCTTTAGAGTTTGCGAAGTGTATTCTCCGAAACGACGCTTCGGAATTCTTCGGCTTCTGCAGGTAAAGCTAACTAACGAGTTTGCCAGATTTCCCGTCCGGGAAGTAGAAGCGACGGGCCTGGAAACCACGGCGGGTTGGTTCCGGAATAATTCCGTTCTCGTTCTGGGGACCAGAATGCCCGCCCTGGCAAGGAGGGGGAGGGGCTCCGAGTCGAGGGGCTGCAGGGCTGCGGGGGTGGGGCGGGATGGGGGCGGGACCAAAGGAGCGGGCCGCGTTTGTTGTTGCATCCTGGGTTCCCCAGTCTAAGCGAAGAAAGCCCAGCCTGCCATTTTGAGTGATCGGATTATTAATACTCCGGGGCCGCTGCCGAGGCGGATCGTGGCCACAAAGGCGGTCGGGCCGCCGCGCACCGACGACATCGTTACGTAACTGCTCCGGGGAGCAGCGCTGGGCGCGCGCCCGGGCCGCACTTAGCTGGGGGTTCCGGGCGGGCGAGCGGAGGACGCACCTGCAGCTGGCAGCCGGTTAACCCCTGCGTGGCTGGCTGCCGCCCTCCGCTCCTGGTAGGAGGGCGCTCAGGGGTGGATCCCCTGTCCTTGGGACCCCCGGAGGTTGAGCTGGGGACTTCCCCTCCCCCACTCACCACTGCCTCCCCCTCGTCCCACCCTCACTCTGAGCTGAGAGAGAAAAGCTGCACACGGTGGAGAGCCTGTGGATACAAGACGCGGGGCTTGTGTATCTAGCTCATCTGTGTGAAGTGACCCATTTTAAAGATGGAGACTTGAGGCCCAGAAAGGGTTGGCTTCATGCACCAAGGATTCCAGCCCACGACCCTGTCAGCTCCAAAGCCCACGTTTTTGCCCTCGCACTCCACGCAGGTCTTTATAACCACCACGGATCGGTTGGTGGCTCGGTTTTCCCATCTGGGGTCAGCGTGCCAGGATGCTGTTGAGGGGCTGGAAAGTTCTGTGTGCATCTTGGCGTCAGCGCTCACAGAAGGGGGTTGGCTCAGGCAGTGCTACCCCTGGTGTCCACTGAGTACGTGATGCCGAGGACACGCCACGGCTGTTACGGTTGGGTGGGGATGAGCACTTCCAGGCCAGGAGCCTGAGAACCAAGCGGTGCCACACCCCCAAACATGTGGGTGCTTCCTCCCTACTGGACTCCACCCAGGCTGGGCCGTCCTGCCCACCATGCAGGTGTCAGCTCTGGGAAGTCCGTCCCAGCACCCCCACTCCGCCCCGCCCCCTGCATCAGGGACCCTCCAGGGCTGTCTCTTCCAACCCTCCAGCACTTGGTGACAGTTCCTGACACACTGCGTTCTGAGGCTATTGTTGCCTCTGTCCCCAATAGGCCATGTACTTCGGGACTGTGGTTCTGCATCTGCTCATCCTAAGAATTGTCACCAGGCCTAGGACACACTAGGCCTCTGGGTAAATGGGAGGTGACGTGTACAGCCCTCAGGGGCGTTTATTGCTTCATGGCGGTCTTCCAACCCAGGCCATAGAACTCCACACACCTGCCAGGGTCTCTGCCAGCTCCTGGCTGTGTGGTCTTAGCTCACTTTCAGAGCCTCTCTGGGCCTCTATTTGCCCTTTAGTAACAGGGATAACAGCAACCCCATGCTCGCCAGGTTAGTTAGTGTTTATTGAACACTTACTATATATATGCTGAGGACTTCTCGGACTGTACACGGCAGACTTGACGAGGTGGGGGCTGTTATGGAGAGAAGCTCTCACCAAATGACTGGCTGATAAGGGGCAGAGCCTGGATTCAAACCCTGGTCCGTATCTCCTAGGTTTCTAATCTCCAACTCAGGATTATTCTGACGATTAGATGAGAAATAATTAAGGAGCAGCATACAGCAGGCGCTCATCGGTATCTCTGCACCTTCACTTGAAAGGTCCCAGGGAGCTCTCCTTTTGGCCTTCAGTCCTCCCTGTCATCCTCACAGACCCCAGGACATCCTGGGAGCCTCTTGCTGGGGGCGGGGGTGGGGCTGGAGGAGGGGGTTGAGGGAAAGCCTTGGCAGAAGACTTTGTGCTGGCTTCTGAGTATGAATAAATTATTGTTTTATGTCCTTATATAAGGAGAGGGTGAGATGTGCATTTGCCAATCGAAGCATGTTGAACTACAGCTTGTCTGTGTTTTGCCAATTGCTAACATGTGTTTTCAGCCCCAGGCAGGACAGAGAAGCCACTGTGCCCAGCGGCACCCACCGCCCCACTGGGGGAACAGCCTCTGACCTCCGCCCCCTGCCAGGCCTGTAGAGAGTAGGGACCAATGCGGCCACTGAGGCAGGGAGGGAGGTCCTGTGAGCTTCCTCCAGGCCATGGGAACCTGGCAGGACTCTCCACCTCTCTGGGCCTCAGTTTACACAGCTGACACGGGGCCTTGTACTGGGGCCGTGTCTGCTTCACACGGTGAGACACAGTGCTTCGGGGGCTCTTTGTACTGACAAGTAGTAATGTTTGTTGTCCTTCTGGTGGATATTGAGGGCGGGAAGTCACCCCACTCCTTCTTGCCCCTCCTGGGCCTCTGCACTTCACCTGTTACCACCTGCCCTAACCTGCCACCCAGCCAGCCTCACCCAAGCCATTGACCCCTCCCTCGGGGACAGCTGTCTTTCCTCCTTACTGGGCCCCCCAGCTCTCAGCTGTGCCTCCTACAAGTCAATCTTTCCAGGAGAGCTTTGAAAACGTTGACCAGTGATCGGGAAACACGGCTTTCTCTCTCATTTAGGATAAAATCTGGACTCGTCACTAGAGATGGCGTGGTGCCTCTTCCTTTTCTCCTGGCCACACCGAGTCCACCTTCCCAGTTCTTGTATCCCCTGAGCATTTCCACCCCCGGCCCCTGCACATGCTGTTCCCTCCGCCTACAGTGCTCGTCCCCTCAGGCCTTCACCAGGCTGCCCCTCTCTCACCCCTGGTGTCAGAGACCTTCCTGGGTTACCAAGCCACTCCACCGCTTCACCCTGATTCATGCCCTTAGAGCATGTGTCGCATGGAAGTTCTGCCTTCTAGAACATACCCCCTTTGAGGACAGAAGTGTTATCTACCTCATTCACCACTGTATTCCCAGCACCTTACTCTACATATCATATAAGCTGAGGCAGTGGAAGAATAATCACTACTAATTATGACATATGGAGCAGGGTCACAGGGCATTGCAGTACACAGCCTGTGCAACAGTACATGGCAGCCAAGGGTAAAGGCCATCCTAGATCTGCCGCTTTATTTTGCAAGATTTGTAATACACTTTAAATTGTTGCAGCCAAAAACAACGAGGGAATAAATGCATACATATGCACATACACACATATGTAAAATGAGTGATAAGTGGAACTCCATTTTTACCTCAGAGAAACTTGCGATCTGGTGGAGGAGACAGACGGAGCCAGATACTGCTCCAAGTTGCCCTCTTGTGCACCACTCTGTCTGCTCCCTGGACTTGTCCTGTGTGCTGTTCCCTCTTCCAGGACTTTCTTCCCCTGTCGTGCCCTGGTCTGCAGGTGCCGGCTCTTGCTCATGCTTTTCCCATCTCAGTTCATGTCTTCTCGACACCTTTCCCAACCACCCTATGTGCCTTCCCCCAACTCTAATCCAAGGTTGGCCCACAGAGATGCCCCCCTTCCCAGCCTGCTGACCCCCAGCAGTGCCCTCAGGACATCATAGTAGTTTGGATTTGGCGGCAAGTTCTAAGGGCCTGGGGTTGGCTGAGTTACTTCCAGATGAGACTGTCTGTTGGCACCACAGTGCTGGCCCGAGGGGGTGCCTGAGAAGTGGGGGGGAGCGGGTCAGGGAGAGACTGAGAGCAGAGGTGGGTGTGGCTGCTCTGGCCCTGAATCAGAACCCCCTCCCATGCCTGGAACCTCTGAACTCCTGCCTCCAGACCCCCACCCTGCTTTCCTCGCCCCACCAGGGGTCCAGGGCAGCCTGGAAGATGGTGAGAAATCCCACAGCCACCCTGGCCTCTCTGTCCAGCCTTCCTGCTCCCTCTCCTTTGCTCTCTTTTCCTTCTGCTTTGCGTCAAGCTCAGTCCGCTCCCCCAAGCTGGTAAATGCAAATCAAAAAGAGAGAGAAAGAAAAGAGGGGGCGCGCTCCAGGGACATGTGCTTCCATGCGGGGCCAGTGGGAGGAGGTGGGCATGGAGGGGTGACCAGCAGGTTCACGGCTTAGTGGGGGGTGGGGATGGGGTCTCAAGAAAGTCTTCCTAGAAACACTGACATTTAACTGAGTCAGGAAGGATGAATAGGAGCTATGGAAAGTGCTGGAGTGATGGAAAGTCAGAGGTGACATCTGGTCCCAGCCTCTCATTTTACATGTAGGGAAACTGAGGCTCCCAGAGGGCTACGGGATTTGCTCAAAGCCATGCACACATTAGTAGCAGAGCCCAAATTAGAATCTGAGTGGCTTGATTCCTGTTCCAGTGCTCTTTCTTGTGATGTCAAACTAGCTCGTAGGGACAGTAAGGACGGGGCATTGAATGCTTCCTGAGTCAGGCTCGGGGCTGAATGCCTTATGCCTATATATGCTGTTTCTCTTCATCTGTGGATAATCCTGCAGAGTGGGATGAGGATCAAGTCCCTGCTTTACCCGAGTGAGGTCCAGGGAGGTTAAATGCCTTACAAGGCACCCAGCATAGCCAGCTTTTTGCAGCCTCTGCAGCCCCTCCCAGCTTCTCCGTTTCCAGCACCATCTAACACCAGGGTCCCCAGAGCAGAGAGGGGCTTCTGGGCTGTATCCCTGGGAGGCTTGTCTTGCTCTCTCCTCTCTGAAGAGGGTTAGGTGGGGACCCCTTCCCCAGAGGGGTAAGGAGGGAGCCTTGGGCTTTCCTTCAAAGCAACCCCCCCTCCCTTCCAGGAAGAGAAGCCATATGGTCAAGGAGAGAAGAGGCACACGTTTCAAGTCCCCATTCACAAGTCTGCCTCTCTAGGGCCCCTCCCGGAAATGCAGGCTCCCCGATGGGTGCCTTCCAGCTTCAAGAGAGGAAATCTGGAGGGACAGAAGGAGCCAGGGAGGGACCAGGCGGCCCAGGGAGAGAGGAGACTCAGCAGCCAACGGGCTCCTGGCCCAGACAGCACGCTGAGTGGGGCATGGTACGCTGAGCAGTCTCAGGAAGTGGGGATCTTGCTCTGGGCACCACAGAAGCAGGGCCACAAATCAAATGAATTCCAAGAATGTAATCTTTTTTAAATGCACCAAAGTGCTATTGTCATGATCAGCTTTCCTTGCAGTTATTTTAGAGTTTGGTGCTGATTTTATTTAGGACTGCGCTGGGGATAAGGGGAGACATCACCATCTTTCCAGGGCTGGGGGGTTTTAAGTGTTATAGCTGGGGGGAAGGAGTGACAGAGATGACCTCAGGGCCATTCTTACCCTCCCCTGGGAAGATGTCCGTGGGGGTGTGGGGAGGACCAGTGACTATTGTCTGGAAGTCTTGACCTAACAAGTCATATATTCAGTACCAAGCTTGGCTCTATGTGAAATTTACTCTAGGAAACTGCACGCCTTTGGGGCCTCCAGGTCTTCTCCAGTGGAATGGGGCTAGGGTCACCTGTCTTGCCTGAGTCTTAGGTGGGGGGGTCACCTGTCTTGTCTGAGTCTCAGAGCTTCAACTGCCATTCAGGCTCAATACAGAGGACAGAATGGCAGCCCCTGTGAGACCTGGGCACCTTCTGGGAAGCTGACAGAGAATTCGATTCGCAGGCCCTTCCCCAGACCTCCTGGGTCAGGATCCAACACCCGCCCCCAGCCCCTTCGGAGAGCCTGGTGCTCTCACAGCTTGAAGACTAGCAGGAGGTCGCGGGCACTCACCATGACAATTCAAGTCCCAGGCAGGAGCTCATGTCCTCTGAGGAGCGGTGAGGCCTCAGGCAGGTGTCTGGTGACTCCCGTGTGGACCCAGGGGGCTGGCTTCGTGGCATCTGAGGGCCTAGCCCTCTCTGAATGGTTGGAGGAGGGGTGGGTTGGAGGAGGGGTGGGCTGGGCAGCACGAGGTGGGGAGGGTGCTGTGCATGGCAACAGGGGCTCAGTGAGGTAGGGGTGCAGCGCCTGAAATCGGGTGCTGGCCAGTTCTGTAAGAGAAGGGCAGACGCCCCCCCCCCACCCCCACCTCCAGCTGGGCCTCAGGGCGCTCTGTCTATGCAGAGGGATGGCAAGCAGGCCATCTGCTCAGACAGGGGTGGGGGCAGGGGGTAGGCACAGGCGGGGAGCGCTGAAAGGGCTCTCTGTTGGGACCCAGTGTGGAACAGATGGCCTGGGGGGCCTGCTGGCAGGTGAGGGGGCGGAAGGAGGCCAGACCCGCCCCTCCCCCTGTGCCAAGTCCCTCTTCCTGGGAGAGGAGGACCCCACAAGCCTCTCTTGGTCACAGCAGCCAGGAAGAACCTGGTTTAAGGGGGATTAGTGGACCCGAGCAGCAGGAGGGCCCTGAGAAATGGTGGCACCTGCAGCCTCAGCTGGAGCCAGGACAGCATCCCCTGGGGACAGAAGCGGCTAGAGGAGCCAAAGGAGCTCAGAGGCCACCCTCCCCCACCCCCCTGTGTAAACCTTTACCACCGATTTTGCCGATGGGGAAACTGAGGCCTAGGAAAGGGCAGAGGCTTCACCGCACATCAGCCAGCAAGTCGGTGACAGAGCTGGGAGAGGTCCTGGTTCTGAGTTACAGGCTCTTCCCACCACACCCCCTGCCTCCCCCTCCTCTGGAAAGCCCCGCCCTCCTCCCTTCCCAGCCTGCCTCCTCGGCCCTGGCCCTGGCCAGCCACCTGTGACGGCTCCTGCCCTTCCTCCTGCAAATCCCGCAAGACCCAAACCAAGCACCCACCTTCTGGAAATCTTGCAGCCCATCCACGGAGCCTAAGCGTCCTGAATGGGAGGCCCATACCCTGCCGGCTTTGGGTCAAGGCCAATCCCTTCACTGTAAAGAAGTAACTGAGCCCTGAAGAAGGAAGGATGTATAGAAACGGTCCCCACCACCTCCTCCCCCCTCCATCTCCTGGGCTTCGGTTTTCCTTAAAAGTATAATAAAAACACCTTCACTTCACAGAGACCATCAAGGAATCTAGTAAAACAAGGGTCCCTTTGGGCCCCTTTCGGCAAAGGAGATATTTTCTCCTGCTTCATCTCCAGTCTTTTCCCACAGGGTCATGTTTCGTTTCCTTTCAGAAGCAGGCACTGAGCAGGAGGCTGGGCCGGTGGCCACAAGCAGCCACACCTGCAGACACCTGGCGACACTGGCGAGATGGGTGATTGAGCCCCTATGTGCCAGCTGGTCACGGGGTGGGGGGGGGGGAGCTCTGCGGATGCCTCAGGACTGCTGCTGGCCGGAAGCAGGGGGACCTGGGAGGGGGAGGAGGGGGAGGGGGAAGGGGGAAGGGAGGAGGGGGAAGAGCTCTCCTAAAGTAGGAGAGACCCTGGTGTGGTCCTAACTCCACCATTTACTACCTGTGTGAGCTGGGATAGTCTCTAAGCCGCATCTGTGCCTCCCTGACCAGCCTGTGGGGACGTCCCAAGAGGGAGCCAGGAGGATCATATAAGCACAGACTCTGTTACCCAGAGAGGGTGTAGTAAGGCCTTCGCCCCGCCCCTTCACAGAGGCCCAGCCCAGGTGACAGCACCCCTGCCCTCAACAACCACACAGCATCCTGGACCACTCAGTCCATTTACCCAAGAGAACCCTGATTTGTCTCCTCACCTGTGTTTCCGGCGGGCTCCCTGTCCTGACCTTCCTGTGTGTCTTTAGGTATAACCCCAGCCCTCTCTGATGCTCCAGGTTCTCAGCCCTCCAGGAGAAAGGTGGACACGTCTGTCTCCATTGCCTTTGCCACCCCCTGGAACACCACTCCGGGCTACCTCTAAGCACCTTAGACAGGTACCCCCAGCTTCCCTGCTGTAAGGGAGGCTAGAGTCCACGGCCCAGGAGGTGGGAGGCTGCTTCCCCATATCCAGGAGCTTCGAGCTCTGGCCAAGAGATGAGTCTAGTCCAAGAGAGCATTTGTAGATCCCTTCATAGCTGACTCATTCATTTCATTACTCATTCATTTATTGAGCACCTACAGTCTACCAGGCTCTGGGGATACAGCAGTGGAGGAAGCAGACATGGGTCCTCCCTGGTGGTCCCCAAGCTCATCACGGAGTGGAGGAGATAGCAGAGTCCACAAACAGATGTACATAGTGACGGAATATGATTCATGCCTTCTCGGGACTGATGGGGGAAGAGGGTGTTCTTGAGACAAGGGGCTGCCCCTGGCCTCTCTGAGCAGTGACGCTAGAACTGAGACCTGAAAGATAAAAGGAAGCCAGCCAGGAGTCATATTGGGCAGAGGTGCAGGACCAGGCCAAGGAGCTCAGGAGCCCCACCCCCGCCCCCTGCCCCTGGCTGATGCATCATGGGACAGGAGGAGGGGAGGACGGGGGCCAGGGGAGGTAGGAGAAGCAGCCAGACCAGTAAGAAGCTTTATTTTCCCCCGAAGACCCATGGAAAGCAAGGGAGAGGCAGTGGCTCGATCACATCCACATTTTCCACACTTTCATAAGCTCATACTGGCTACTGTTTGCAGGAGAGATTGGTTAAGAAGTGAGGGGGACAGTGAGGAGCTGGACACAGAAGTCTCCAAGGCAGTGTGACAAGAGGTGTGCAGGGTAGCTCTGGGAGGGGAAAGGAATACTTCAACATTGTTATTTCTGTTTCCGCTTTACCCAAAACAAAGGCGGGGGGTGGAAAATTAAATTGTACCCGTATTTATAGATTGACGCTGCATGTCCATATTTGGTCTTTATGTCTAATGTTACTCCCGGGACCACACAGAGAGGCTTGCTGCCTGCCCGTTGTCCTTGTTTTCAGCATTTTGAAGAATTTTTCTCTTCACGTGAGTCCAATTCAGTAGCTTTATAGATTATAATACTGTTCAACTGAGTTTTCACCAAACGAGGGACTTCAAAAGAGCAGGAAATAAAGGGGGAAAAAGGAAAGTAAGAAAACACTGAACAAAACGTAAGCGCGCACAAGGTGTATTTATGGGCGCTTCACCCCCCGGGGCATCCGCTCAAACAGCCGAGGGTGAAGCAGAGACAAAAGTCTAATAAGAAAGCAGTCCCCACATTTCACAAAGGAGTAAGAAGACAATTTGAACTAAGACTTAATATCTACCAGTATAACTAAGGAGCCTAACCTTCAATATAGCTTTTGGCTTTGAGATCTTAGTTAACGATGACATAAAACTGTCTCCCACTATTAAAACGTTGAAGGGACACCTGGGTAGCCCAGTTAGTTAAGCATCCAACTCTTGATTTCAGCTCAAGTCATTATCTCATGGTTCTTGAGATTGAGCCCTGAGTTGGGGTCTGTGCTGGCAGTGCGAAGCCTGCTTGGGATATTCTTTCTCTTTCTCTCTCTCTCTCTCCCCCTCCCCAGCTCCTGCATGCATCTCTTTCTCAAAAATAAGTAAACATTGAAAAAAAATTTTTAAATACTATTTTACTCTAATGTAATTTACTGTTTAATTTATATGTGTGTGTTTGATAACATTCATAATATGTTACATAATAATACATGGTTATTATTTGTAAAGGAAAGATCATGTTGAGTAATATATAGATTGAGTAAAGTGTATATTGGCTAAATGTATTTATACTTATTGTTCTCCTAAGGGCCTGGGCACACTTAGTGAAGGTGCCTGCCTGCACAGTGTGGGCTTCCTGGAGGAGGCGGCCGTCCGGGAGGTGCCTGCTGTGGGGGAGGGGAGGGGACCCTCTCCTGGTACTCCTCGGGTCCCCATCACCATCCATGCTGTCTGTCCAGCTCACCCCAGGACGGAGACTGGGAGAAACACTCTCCCCCATCCAGGCTTTTGTCTGGGGAGGCTTTTATTTTTTAACTCCCCAAATGAAACACAAGTTCATTCCCTTAAAGGGTAAACGGCAGATCCTGGCAAGACTTTCCGATCATTTATTCACTGGCCAGTAATAGAAAAGAACACACATCCTGGTGGGAGGAGAGGGCCTTTCTGGTGCCTGCACAGGGGGCCGAGCCCCAGAGGCCTGGGGCTTGGCCCCTGCAAGGTAGCCTGCCTGCCACGTCCACACAGAGACCCACTTTCCTGGCCTGTTCTTACTGGGCACACCACTTCTGAGTATTTTTCTTTACCACATCCTGGAAAGGTGTTGATAATGCATGCCATGGGTACGGAGGGTCTGCTGTGTGCTGGCCCCAGGCCCCTTGCACTTCCTACATGTGATTGAGACTCTCTCCTAGGAGCGCAGGATCAGGCAGGCAGTCCCTCTGCGGCAGGTGCCTCCCTGCCCCTCCCGCTGCTTTGGGGTTCAAGGTCCTCTGAGGGCCTAGTACACTGGCCGCTGCTTTGTCTGCCCCTCCCCCACACACCAGGGGCTGGCTGCAGGCCAAGCGAGTCTCTCAGCCCCAAGTGGCTTCGAGACCTCTGGCTTGAGGGTCAGAACACCAGGCTCCCTCACATCCAGTTCCCCTCAACAACCCTTTTCCCAAAAAGGTCTTCGCAACCCCCAGAGGTCCTTGAAGGCCCTGAGATGCCCTAAATTGGGCCATCCGGCTGCCTGCCTCCCTTCTGCTCAGAGATCCCTGTCTGTTTCTCATGTCACCACCGTCCAGCCAGAAAACTCCCCAGAGCATGTCCCCACCCCTGTTCCCAGGCAGCAGTTTCCATGTTGTTGGCACCAGTGCACGTTTATTAATAAAATGATCAAAGTAACTAAATACTTTGGCAGCTCTTAAAGTTTGCCAGAGGCATTCAGAATGCCCAGTGGCACCAGAGGGCGGAGACCAGCCCCGGAGAGGAAGTCTGGGGGGACAGCCAATGGGGCATGTGTCCCTGGCCGTTGGTGAGGGGCTGTTGGTCCCTTCCAGAATCCACACAGCACTATCTTGGCTCCAGTGGCTTTGGGGAAAGGCCGCACAATGCGTGGCCCGAAACGGTTGCTTCAAGAGTCTTGCTCAAGAGAGTGCCTCCCGCCCTCCTCCCTGAAGAGAGGGCCCAGCCCTAGGAGGCAGAAGAGAGTGGGAAGCATTCTTTGTGTAAATAATGCTAGTTTAGGGACCCACATCTACATTCAAATCCTGCCTCCGCCCCTTACTGGCTGGGGGACTTTTGCCAAATCACCTGACCCAGGTCCCTGCTTCTGAATCACCAGGGGATGCTACACTGCCCATGCATCGCCCGGCTCATCCTAGACTCATGGAGCCGTCCCCTGCGGACTCCGGCCCAGAACCTGATTTATCACATGCTGCCCGTGTGCCCTTGCCTGTGGTCATGTCCGCACTCAGGGGCCACCAATTTCACATCTGAGTTTTCCTTGCCCAACTACCTCCCTCTCCCGCTGCTGCCCTCACTCCACAACCAGGAGCAAGATGAAAAAAAGGACAATAGTTCCTGCCTTTCAAGGTCAGCGTGAAGCTTAAATTGATGAACACACATCATTAATACCCACATCCAGCTAGCGTTCGCTGAGACGGCTTCTGTATGAGCTCATTTAAACCTCATCAGACTCCCAGAAGCCAGCACATCATGAACGTCATCGCACAGATGAG
This sequence comes from Suricata suricatta, assembly GCF_006229205.1. Lineage (NCBI taxonomy): Eukaryota > Metazoa > Chordata > Mammalia > Carnivora > Herpestidae > Suricata > Suricata suricatta. The sequence goes on along the minus strand of NC_043710.1, from coordinate 17,731,587 downwards.
GAGAATGAAGCTCAGAGATGTTAAGTAATTGGCCCAAGGCTGCACAGATGGAGTGGCCAAGATCCATGTAAACTGTGTGGCTTGGTGCCTGGGACACTGGTGGTTTGTTTAAAAAAAGGGGGGGGGGCGGGGGTTCAGATCAGTTGCTCAGTCTTTGGGAGAGGCATGTTATCCCTGTTCTGTAACTCGGAACATTCTGCCTTGGCCCCTGGTTAACCCAACCAAAAGGATCTCCCTACAGACCCGTCCCGACTGCCCAGCTGTGTGGCCAGCCCTGGCCGCCGTCCCATCACTGCATCTCCGGGCCATGAGGAGAATCCTGGAGGCAGGCTCTGGCACGCTGGCTCTGGCAGCAAGTACACCCACTCCGGCTCACGACTGTTCCACCCCGGAGCCGTGGGGGCTCTCTCACCAGGAGAGAGGAAAAGTGCTTTATGCTTCCTCAGCTCATGCCCGTGCATTCAAGTTCACAAATGGTGCTTTTCTTAGACCAGCACATCATTTCTGCTGCAAGCGTAGATTTGACATGGGAGAGGAAGGAAAGAACTTGTGTTAAGTCAGGCATCGAAGTAGGACTCAAGCGTGTTTTCTCGTTTCATCTTCCCAGTTGCCTTGCTCTTGAACATCACCCCTATTTGGCAGCTGAAAGAAATTGAGACCCAAGTTCAACCTTCCAGGAAACCCATGCTCCCTCTCTTGTGCGACAGCCTCACATTGTCAGTCCTGGCCCTGTGATTGTCAGGGTGCGGGTGAGGGGGCAGGTCTGGCTAAGTAACCAGAAGTTTCAGTGCTCTGTGTGGGGCTGGACACACAGGCTCCGAGGGCTTCAACACCGCTCTGCCACTCTGGGCCAATGTCACCAGCTTGCTTCACCTTCCTGTCCTTCAGTCTCTTACTCTTATTCTTGGCTCATTATTACCAAAACACTGGTATCTTCTCCACAGGGTCATTGTAAAGATTAAATGAAGTAGCAAGTGCCAAGGGCTATGTCCAGTGCCTGGAATATAGGAACTCCTCAATATATAGTAGATAATAATGATCATTATAAGGGGGAAAGTATTATGAATTCTATTCTTGGGATAGAGCTTTAGCTGATGACATATGAATTGCTTGAAAAGGAGGGTCAGTGGAACATTAAGAAAGCATGGGCATTTGGCAGGGGTGAGGGTGGGGAGGAGAGAAGACCAGAGTGGATGCACAGATGGGCTGCTGGCCATGGCTGATTTGGGGGAGCTGAAGACCCTCCATCTAGAGGGACTCCTCCCTGCCCATACCCAAGGGCGGGTGCGGGGTGGTACCTCTCCACCGGCCCTAGCTGTGGGTGATGAGACTCAGGTTGGACACAGGACCCGATCTGGGCCAGTCCATTCTCTCTCCCACACATTTGGATCTGAGAAGGGGAAGAGAGGGAAAGACCCAGCCATTTGGTCTTTCACGTGGCTGGGCCAAAGCCAGAAGAGTGGACACAGTTGCTCTGGGCAGCCATGGCCCCCCAGGCATGAAAGGCCCTGCTTGGCAAAGAGAGAGTGGAATGAAGCCAGCTGGCAGAGAGGAGCCCAGAGGAGGAGAGAGGGCCAGTGCCAGTGGGTCGCAGCCCCAGCTCCTGTCTCCCCAGACCCGGCCCTTCCCGCCAGCCCTGGGTGGGCAGTCCTGCCTCATAAACAAGTCTCCGCTGTTTGCTGAGCCCAGCTTGAGTGGGTTTCTTGATAAAACTCTGGAGCCCAGCTAGTCCGGCCCCACCGCCCTCCAGGCCAGAACACCAGAAGCGGCCCCCATCCTCCAGGCCTCCCTCCTCAGGGGGCTTCAAAAGGGGGAATACAGAGACTCGACTGTTGGGTCTCCCCAGATTCTGGGGGCAGAGCCGGGGCTCTGGAAGCTGGAGGTCAGCTGCTGAGGTTGGGGGCTGCTCCCCAGCTAAGTACAGGGGCAGTGGCCTGAGCTCACGCTGGCTTTGGTCTGTGTTGTTTCGAGTCATTTCCGAAAACGAGCGCTCGCTATGGATGCTTAATAATAACCTAACCATGGTTGACGTTTATTCTGCTCTTTGGTTTTTTTATTTGTTTTCTTTTTTTTTTTATATAAGTTTTTCCAATTTATTTTTGAGACAGAGAGAAAGCACAAGCTGGGGAGGGGCAGAGAGAGAGGGAGACGGGCACTGAAGCAGGCTCCATGCCGACAGCAGAGAGCCTGATGTGGGGGCCCGAGCTCAGGAGCTGTGAGCGGTGACCTAAGCTGAAGTGGGACGCTTAGGCGACTGAGCCCCCCAGGCGGCCCTGAGTGCGCTCTCCGGCTGTCAGATCGCCCTGTCACCAGTCTGGCAGGCTTTCCTGGGTCTCCCCATCAGGCCACCTGGGTCTCCGGCTCGGCTGTCTTGCTCTAAGTAGGTCGCGTACAAGGCCAGTGCATGTGCTTTAGCATAAGGTCCCTGCCACCTTGTCCCCCTTTGTACAAGGGACGTGGGACATCTCGAGGATGTTTTAAAGATCTTGTGATTCTTGGTACCGGAGAGCTCAGCACAAGGCCTGGCAGGTAGTAAAATCCCCAAAAGCACTCCTTCCTGGGACTTGGTTTGTTTCACGCACGTCTGTCTTCCTCGTGGGACTGTGCTTTGAAGAGAGGCACGCGGTGCTTTATGGCAGCCACCTCGTCTCTAGCAGTGCCCAGCATGAACACCCACTCCATCACCGACTATGCCTTTTGGATCCATGAGTTTCTCGAAGTGTCCCAACAGCAGGTGGCCTTGATAGGGCCGCATTCTACCTGGGTCCTCAGTGGGATTTGAACCCACATCTCGCTGAGTCTAAGCCCAGGCTGGTCTCTGTTTTGCCAGTTTGTCTCTCTGCTAGAGGTTCGATGAGTCCCATGCTCACTGGAGATGAGACAAGCCGTGGGCCTGGTGGGCCACTGGAGAATGCACACGACCCGGCAGTGGCCGGGGTTTCTCGGTCAGGCCCTGAACAGGGGGCAGGGTGGGGGGGACGGGGGGGTGGCGCACACGGAGGCCTTTCCTGGATGCAGCCCGGACCTGGCCCCTCCCCCCAACTGGCCAGGAAGCACTTTGCTGAGTTGTGGGAGTTCGGTGCACAAAGTTTCAGACGTGTCTGGACCTATGAGGTCCTCAAGCTCATCCACCCACATATGGCCCCAGCTCAAGTCTCAGGTACCACTCCGTCCTCGGCCGGGGCCCTGTGCAGGTCTGTTTCAGCTGTGCTTTCGGCCCCTTGGGAGCCCTGCTGTCTCTCTAGTTCAATCCTGAGCCTGATTCTCAGCACCGGGTCCCCTCTGGTCGCGGGAGGAGGGAGTCTCTTCAAACAGGGCTGTGTTGGGTTGGGTCTTCATTGCACGCCCATGGCTGACACTTGGTATTGCCTTTCTGGAAGATCATGACGGAAGCTAAGAGAAGCCAGCCGACCCCACATGCCTTATCATTATCACTGTCCCTGTGCCGTTCATATGCCAGAGCTCTCACAGACCCTAGTCCTTCATCCAGTGCCCCCGCCTGCTACCAGAGGGACGGTCCCCATAAATGTGACACTTGTACGCTGAAGCTTGTCAGTGTCTCCCATCCCACCACGACAGGGGCCTCCCTGCATCTCACCGTGGACCCCAGTTCCAGAACGCCACCCCGTGGTGCTGCTCCCAGCACGACTCCAGTGCCAACGTCCCTGGCCCAGGGTCCCCTCCTCAGCAGAACCTGATGCAAGCACATGTGAGCCGGGAGTTTATTTTGGAGATGATCCCAGGGAGCAGAGACAAGTGACGGACACAACCGAACAAAGAAGAAAAGCAGAAAAGCCCACATCACAATACATCTTCAGGTCAGTGCTGTGAGTGGCTGGGGCTCAGGGCGGCCAGGACCCTCTGAACCATGTAGAGAAGGACCCTAGGGCTTGGCGGCCAGATGACAGATTGACAGAAGCATCCATCCATCAGCTCCCATGCCCCGCTGCTGAGAGGTTGCTGGCCCAGTGGAAGCTAACTGCCCCCAGTATGTCCTCATGCTAAGTATGCTCCTGTCAGCAGTCCATGTTGGGCACTGCATAAACCCCAGGGCAGGAAAAGAAAAAGGCCTTACGCTCTCATGAGGCGAGATGCTGGCGGTGCAGAGTGAGTTGAAGCCCGCACGGAAGTGTTTGCCACAGCGAGGCTGGAAATAGTGATGCCGCCGGGCGCCAGGGAGGCTGTGAATGCGCTCTCGAGCCAGACTGTCTGGGTTCAAATCCTTTCGCTGTGCTTCATTTTCCTCCCCTTATAAAAGGGAGAGTCCTAAAAGGGAAATATCCTATATCGGGTTGAAGACCCAATAGAAGAGTGACTTCTGCTATCCCCACTTTTCAGCTGAGGAAACCGAGATGTAATTTTGGAAGGATGAGGGAGGGGACCGGGTGGGGGAGGGAGAGTTCATCTAGATGCCCCTCAAGCCTCCAGGGAAGGCTCGGTGCACAGCTCACAGGAAAGCCTGGTGTTTCTGGGAAGAGACCCTCTCCCTCTTGGCCTTTCGACACCCATGTCCCCTGTCATGTGAGGGGCCTCAGGAGGGGAAGCCAGAGCTCTTCCTGCCCCTAAAAGGGTATTTGCGCTTCCTCTGCTCCAGCTAAAGGGTCTGCAGTTTCCTTGTGATGTAACAGCGGTTGCTATGGAGACCAGGTTGCTGTAAATGTCAGTCTGGGGCCACAGTGATCAGCCTCCCAGCCTGGTGCAGGGAGAGAGGGAAGTGAGGCTCCCTGGGGGGCTCTCATAAGTGCCTGTGCCCGTGACCCAGACGCACGGACACACGCATGGGGCGCAGCCAGCAGTCCCCCCACACGTCCCCCCCGCCCACCCCGCTGCGACAGTCTGTGTTTGGGGAGAAACAACCCAGGCAGCCGGGAGCAGGTGACACATAGCGCACAGCAGTCACGGTCCCCTCCCACTCCTTCGGGAAGAAAGGTGCTGTTCCGCAGGTGGCATGGCCTCCAGAGCGTCCCCATGGCAACACTGAGGTCAGACCTCACTGCGCTGGGCTAACCTCGCTCCGGGGGCCACTGGACGCAGGCTGAGCTGCCGCTGCCACCAGGGGAAATGGAAAAGCTGTGAAGAGGCTGCCCAGGAAAACGAACCTGGCCTCTTCTGGGTTTTCTAGCCAGGACGCTGCTGGATCTGGCCTGGTTTTTCCAAGGCCCCCAGGAAGTGGCTTTCTGGCCTCCGAAGAAGGCAGGCAGCCTCCCTGGAAAGGGCTCCTGTCACCCTCTAGCCATGGGTCCCAGGGCAGGGGACTCTGAGACCTGCACGCAGGGAGAGTCTTCTGGGAGGGGATGGGAAGAGGCAGGGGGTGCAACTGTCTGTTCTTCTCTAGATTCCAGTGGGGATCTGCCCCCTCTATACTCTGCTGGGCCTTGCCCCCTCCCAGACTGCCCCCTCCCCCCACTGCTGGTTCACTCCACCTGCCGTCTTCCCTCAGCCCAGAGCCTCAGCTCTTTGTAGAAGACAGTTACTTCTTACCTGGACCTTGACCTTGAAGCTGAGGCCCTTCATGCTGCTGTAGGACAAGCTGGTGAGGAGAAAGAACCACAGAACCATCCTGGGGGCAAAGCTAAAACCCCCCAGGCCTGGAATGGACTGAGCCTTTCCTTGACCTCTGGCCTTGTCCCGTCCCCTGACTAAGACACTTGTGTTCTCAGGGTTGTTGTGAAGGCAGGCTGGTTCACACCCTTCTTCTGGATTCGTCCCACACCCGCCTGGACCCCCACAGGCCCTTACTTCTGTGCACCTGCTAAGCCATCTGTTGCTTCACTTGGGCCCCTCCCTCCCCCCCCCCAAGGTTGGTGGTATTTCTACACCTTCTCTTGCTGGCTCAGTGGATGCGTCTGAGTAAAGGAACTCCAGACCCTTCTCCACCTGCAGCTTCCAGAGAGGAGGACAGGACTGCCAAAAGCCCCCCGCTGGCCCCATGCTGGGATCCCTGCCGGGCACTTCACACCCATTATTCTATAAGCTGTCAGGGAGGTGTCACCAGTCCCACTGTAGGGACAAAACGGGCGGGGACCCACAGAAGTAAGCTGACCTGTTTGAAGTCAGGTTGTAAGGACTGTTATCACTTATTAAAAGCCTTTCCTTTCGGTTGAGTTTCATACCACAATGTTTTGTGTGCACTAGGTCACTAGCGAAGAGGAAGTCAAGAGCATGAACTCTGGGGCCAGCCTGCCTGGGATGGAGTCCTGCCTCCGCCCCTCAAAGCCGTGTGCAGCATCATGTTATATGTCAATTATACGTCACTTTTTTAAAATAGCTGTGTGGCCTTGAGCAAATCCTGTAACCCTTTCTGTGCCTCTAAGTCCTCATCTGTAAACTAAGAGGATAACGATGCCTCCCCTCACAGGATTATCCTGAGGATTAAATGAGCAATAAATGTGCTTATAGCAGTGCCCAGCACAGACTAAGTCCTACACAAATAGTGCTCACTCAAAATGAAAAGTGAGATAAAGAAAAGGAGGTGAGGGGTCAAGAAAGCTTCGCGTCATCTTTTTGGGTAGAGTACTACCAGACGCACGGTTGTCTCTTAGGAGGTAGACAGGCTCAGAGAGGTGCGTTAACATATGTCAAGTCACACAGGATTAAAGCCTGAGGATCAGGCCCTGAAGCTCTGCTGGGGTCCTGCCACAGTCCCCTGCTGGAGAGGACAGTGGAGATCCTGCTGGGGGTGAGAAGTAAGGTCC
>NC_043710.1:17676005-17724792 GCF_006229205.1 Suricata suricatta | reverse complement strand
GGCTTTTCACCCAGCAGAGACTACATTTCATAACTGAAGTTATTTTTTCTAACTCTGTGACCTTAAACAAGGAACTTGACCTTTCTGGACTCAGTGTTCACAGTCAGCGCTCGGAATGACAAAGTTAACAGCATGAGGTTCCCAGCACAGTGCCTGAACAGGGTAGCACAGAGGAGGTATGGAGTGCACTTCCCCCAGTTGGCCCCTAGTCAGCTGAGATTGTCCAGAAGAACCCCTGTGTGCCCGGATGGGCACTTATGTGTCCATGTGGCTATCCTAAGTAGAGAATGAGATGCAGAAATGTTTTTGCTGTTTCCCTGGAGTCCCTTGGAATGGGAAGTCTGGCCTTAAGAAAGAACTACAGGCCACACAGCCAGCATAAACATAATGGGGTGTTTGCCTGTTCTTCCTACAGTCGTAAGAAAAACGACCACCAGTCTCCACTCAGTTGGGGGGAACTAAGGGTAAGGGGCTCAGGCAAAGCCAGAAGGGGTTGTGCTAAGCACAGTGACCCCCTGAGGGTAGCACGGTGGAGGCGACAAGACAGAGCAGCTGAGTAAGACCCCGAGGGAGAGGTGAGATTCTGTGGGATGTGGCGGGACCCTCTCAGTCACGTGCACGCGCATTCTCATACGCACACGCACACGCACAGCCCTTTACACACTTGTGCCTGCAGATTGGTGCAGCGCCCCATTCCTGAGGCCCCTCCGGCTCCCCAGCAGCCCCAGGACTTCAGAGCTCTGCAAACCTTCCCTCTAAAGAGCCTGACATCAAAGGAGAGCAAAGACTCCCCTCGGTGGTCTGAGGGCTCCTCTGAAAGTGCGCACACATTATCTCATTTAATCTCATTAGCAGCAAATGCCTTTGAAGGCTTGTGTTTGAGCTTAAACACTCAGGAGCGTTTTAGCCCTTGATAAAGCTGAGCTTCTTTTACTTTGAAACAAGACTGGGAAATCTGTCCTCAGGGGAATGATAACAGCTGCGGGGAGCACCGCTAACTGGGTCTCTAGGTTGGGGGGGTGGGGCGGATGGTGGTGGTGGCGGTGGGGGGACCAGTGGGGACATTCAGGTAACAGAATGGAGTATTTAGCGGGAAGGATGAGTGGGGGGAGGGCAGGATCTAGAGAGGACACTAAAGCCAGTGAGTCTGGGGGCTGCTCCCCGGAGGAGGAGAGGAAAGACAGGACCTTGAATATTAGGGGAGGAGCTGGCAAAAGTGACAAGGTCAGAAGGGACCCCGTGGGGGAAGGGGATGTGCTGTGGGCTGCATGGCTCTCAGCAGCAGGCTTGGACACCCTCAGCCAACCTTCCCTGTGTATCTGGGCACCCTGGGTGCTGCATACACACCTCCCCCAGCACAGCACCGTGGGCCCCTTCCATGGAAATGGAGACCCTTGGACCTCTCTTCCCTACGCCTTGGGGACTTGTGGCTTTGTCCCCAAGTCCAAACATAGCGCAGAGCCAGGACTTGCCACTTTCAACATTGCTTAAACTCCACCCACAGCCCGGGCCTGGCTGAGCCCCGTGCAGGTGCATCTGGAGATTTTCAGTTTATTTTCCGGGTTGGTTTTATTTAACAAGGGAGGTGGTTGGGGTTCAGATCCAAATCCTCTCCTTCCCAGTTTCGGTTTTGCCTGGAAAATAGATTGGCCTACCCCCACTTCGGTTGGCCCAGTTCCTGGGTGCGCAGGAAGCGATGAGGGGCTGCTGGCCGGGCCGCTGGACTACCCGGCGGGAGAGGGATAGGGGACAGCCTGGCCACTGGAAGCCTGGGGAGTGATGGGGGGGGCCCCTCCTCTTGGCAGTCGGTCCAACTCTGTCTGTCCCGGGCATATGAGCGTCAGGAAGGGAGGGGAACGGGCCCTGCGGTCCAGGCCTGTTTAGTCCAGAAAAAGGAAGGTAAAAGCCCTCAGAGCTGCCTTCCACGTTACAGGAGGCATGGACAGCCAGCCTGGAAGCCGCCTTCCCCAGCGAGGCAGGAACGTGCCCGCGCCAACACATGCAGGCCTGGGACCCCGAGAGGCATTTGCAGGACCTCTCGGAGACATTCTCACTGCCGGGAATGGGCTGCCATGTCACATGGCTCTCTGGGGACAAGAAGGGTCCTGGGGGCTGGCGAGCTTTCTGAGATGGCAGGCCCCCCACTCTCAGGAGCTGTGGGACAGGACGTGTGGGGGGAAGGACAGCACACCCACGAGGCACTGGCCTCAGCTCTGAGCCACCGCCGACCAGCTGCCACGGGTGGGGAGCAAGGTGGGTGAAGGGGGGAACCTTAGGTGCGGGGAGAGAAGAGGATGGGAGGGGTGTGTTTGGGGGTAGAGCTGGAGGCATGAATGGGCCCCCAGAAGTGGAGGGGACACGAGGGGCCCATATTCTTTACAAAGTCGACCCCATGCAACAGACCTGAGCACAACCACCAGCCCACAGGGGCCTGCGCCTCAGAGGCTGAAGCCAGAGGGCTGTGGGGGTGTGGGGCAGGGACCTTCCTCATGATGGGGGTCCTGGAACTCTAGGAACGCTACGGCCATTGCTTACTGAGCACTTAACAAATGCACTAGGCGCAGGCCAGGCCCTTCACACCATGTGATAGCGACACTTACTTTGGCTTCACCTGCACTCACACAGTTCTTACTAAGCAGACAAAGAAAAGGGGGCACAGAGAGGTTAAGTGACTAGCCCCAGGTCACCCAGGATTGGGACTCCAGAGTCCATGCTCCAGAACCTTCACGGCATCTCTGGGGGATAGGGTCATTCTTCGCAATGGCTGCACTCCAGTATTAATATCCCCATTTTACACATAAATAAACTGAGGCTCGGAGAGATTATCCGAGCAGGAATGAACCCTCTCTGTGCCAAATTCTGTCCCAGCCAAGTTCGCATCTGTTATTTCTCTCATCCAGGCTGTCTCACAGAGGAGAAAATGAGGGCGGAGAGGGGTAAGTCACTTGCCAGGATTTGACTCAAGGATCAACATGAGGCCTGTGTGATTTTCAACAATTGATGGCCTCAGGGAGCTGTGGCCCCGGCATCTGCATTTGAGGGTGCAGACCTCCCCACACCCCACCATTCTACTGTGGGGACCTAGGCTGGGGCCAGAAGTGTGAGATGGGCAGGGATCCAAGAGGATTATCCCTGAGGAGCCCAGCTCCTCACCCCAACTACTACCTGCACCCCGGAAACTGCAGATGATTATCCCCAAGGGATAGAGGAAGAGGAGCCCAGGGGACGTCTGGCGGTGGCAGGGTCCAGGGACTAAAAGTACTGTCTCAGGGGCACCTGGTGGCTCAGTGAGTTAAGGGTCTGACTCTAGATTCCGACTCAGCTCATGATGTCACAGTCTGTGAGTTTGAGCCCCTCAGTGGGCTCTGCGCTAACAGTGTAGAGCCGGCTTGGGATTCTCTGTCTCCTCTCTTCACCCTCTCTCTCTCAAAAATAAATAGACATTAAAAAAAAAAAGCACTGTCTCCTGTGTCTGGATCCAGATTCCAGCTTGAACCCTTACAGTTGTGAGCTGGTCAGAGACTCAGTTTCTTTGCAAAATGAGGTTCAGCATCCTACCCTCCTCGGGGCATAACTGTGGGTGCCAGATAGAGTGGGGTCCTCAGGCCAATCCCTCAGAAGCAGAGCCTGACACTAGGGTTCATGCAATGGGTCCATTAAAGACATGCTCCCAGGGGCACCAGAGGGAATGAGGGAGGAGGGGCAGGACAGGGCAGGGGAAGGGAGGAGCAGTGCAATGCCGGGGAGGGGGAGGGGGTGCTCTCCAGTGCGGATTACTACTTCGAATTGGTCAGACTCACGGCAAGGCCATCAGTCACTACCTGAAGGTCACTGTGGCTCTGGCTCTCTGTACCCAAGGTCAAAGGCACTCCAGGCCTGAGGGCTGTTAGAGGCTAAAGCACAGGGCAGCTGGGGGTGGGGTAGGCGCCCCGAATTGGTGAGAGGATCCCAGAGTTTGAGGTCACCTGCGTGACACACAGAAGGTGCTCATTAAGCAGAAGCAGCGATTGCTTGGGCCGCAGAGCCCAGACCTCTGAGCCCAGGACAGGTGTGTGGCCACCCAGCCTTGGCACAGATATTGGTTTCCTACTGCTCTGACACATTAGCGCTTGCTTAGTGGCCTGAAACCACGCACGTGTACTCTCCCCCCGTCCTGGAGCTCAACGTGTACTCTCCCCCCGTCCTGGAGCTCAGAAGTTCAAGATCAAGGTGTCACTGGACAGAGTGGCTTCTGGCAACCTTCAGGGAGAATCCATTTCCTCGCTTCTTCCAGCCTCTAGAGGCCACCCAGGCTCCTCCCTGCTGACCCCGTCCACACATCACCTGTGTCCCTTGCTCCCATTGTCACCCCACTCCCACTACTGACTCTGACCCTCCTGTCTCTTCTTATAAGGGCCCATATAACCCAGAATAATTTCCAGTCTCAACAAGCTTACCTGCAAAGTCCCTTTTCACCTAGAAGGTAACAGGTTCTGGGGATTGAGGATGTGGGGGGATGTCTTTGGGGGGGGTCATTTCTAAGTTCCTGGGAGCGGGGAAAGAACGGGACAAGTGTTTCCGCCAAGGCAGGGACAGAAGCTGTCTTTTGTGTTGTCTTGTTCTCAAGGAGAACAGCTCTGAGGGGCTCCTTATGGGATCGGACTGTAGCCACAGCCTTGCCTGGCTTCTGCCCACCTGTTCTGTTTCCCTTACTTCCCTCCAGGGCGCCTCCAATAAATCCTGGTCTCAGGCTCTGCTTCTAGAGAACCGGACCTTCGACCCTCAGCACTGGGAACTGTTCTCCCCGTTGTACAGATGAGGAAGTAGTGGTGCTGGATGGGGGGATGACTATCAATGGCTCAAGGTCACATGTCAGTGACAGGACTGGCCTGGACCCCAGTCTCCACATTCCCAGTCCTGGGCTCTCCATTCCCCATTGCTTACCCTCTAGCTCTCTGGAGGGGTTTGTTTAAGGGCTCCTGGTGGTGATGGGGGAGGGGGGCTCTGTGGAAGATCAGACCCTCTGCTGCCTCTTCCCATAGCTCACCTTTCTCAGGCTGTCATGGCGAAGGAGCAACCAGCCCCCTGCTGGCAGCGCCTTTGTCCTCCTGCCTTCTCTCAGCCCTTTGTTGGAGAGAGGGCTCTTTGAAGAGCTAGCTGGCCTTGGCTTTGAGTTTCTCAGGCAGCTATTTTGTCCCCATTTCTGACGGTGTGGTTGGGGGAGAACAGTCTCAGGCCCACCATGCAGGGGTGGTGTGGGAGGGGCTACCCTGGGGACAGAGGCAGGCAGCCCCAGGGCCTGGATCCTCTTTGGAAGAGCAGTGACAGTCACGGCTAATACAATGAACTCAGTACTGTGCTGCTTGGTTGTCCATCTCTCCCCCACCCTCTCCTGCTCTGCTCCGCACCTCTGGCCTCCGGTTGGGCTTCAGCCAGTGGGAGGCAGGGGCGGGAGGAGAGAGGTCAATTTTTATTTCTCCCCCACACTCTAGTTCCCTCCTGATGCTACGCCTGGCTATTCCACCCGCGTGTGGTGGACTGGGTCATGGGCCCCAAGATGTCCATACCCTGGTTTCTGGACCCTGTGAATATGTTATCTGGAAAGGCCAAAGGGACATGGCAGGGGTGACTACATGAAGGATCTGGAGATGGGGAGATTGTTCTAGATTATCTGGGGAGGGGCCAATAACACAACCGTCAGAGGCCCCGTAAGAGGGAGTCGGGAGGGCCGGGGGGATGTTGTGATGGAAACAGAGGTCGGGATGATTTAGCTAGGAGCCAGAGAAAGCCCTCAGCTTCTAGAAGATGCAAGAGTCAAGGAATGGACCCCTACCTACCCCGTGGGCCTCCAGAAGGAAACAGCACGCTGGACTTCTAACCTCCAGAACCAGAGAGCACATCTGTGTTGTTTCAAGCATGGACAGTTGTGCGAATGCGCTTCAGCAGTGAGAGGAGGCCAGTGCGCCTCACCTCGGTGAAGATGTTGAATCCTGATGGAAACAACGCAGATGTGTCAGAAACTGTGGCTGATGATTTTACTTACCTCTCGCCACCCATTTCCCCGCCTTAGCAGAAAGTGGGGGCTGAGGTCACATGGCCGGGGGTAAGAGGTGGCTGCTGCCTCCAGCCACTAAAGGTGTGGGCTGACGCCAAGGGAAAGGGGTCCTTCAGTGGAGGTGAGTCACCCCGCAGGGCGGCTGGTCACAGGCTTCCGGGAGCTGGTGCCCACCTGATGAGGGGCATGAATGCCTCCACGTCCCAGACTCTGAGCAGCAGAAAAATGCACCCAAGGATTCAAATCGTGGGGTCTTCCTCGATTGCTCTCAACCCTCAGTTTCCTCTTCTGTAAAACAGGAATAAAAACACCCACCAGGCATGCTGGGATTGTGAAAATTGGTAAAACAAAGAATGCATGAGAAATGTTTGGCACGTGGTAATTGCCCCCCCCCCAATGGTGAGTGTTCTGATTTGAGCACCTACTGTGTACAAGGCACAGAGCTAGGTACTGGGGATAAAACAGAGAATGAAACAAAACCCACACCTCCATGGAGGTTCGTGTTGCGGGAAGTGAGACAGATAATACAGGAATCAGTAAGTTGTCAGAAGATCAGAAGATAAGAGGGCCCTTGGGGGGCTCAGTCGACTAAGCATCCGGCTTCAGCCTAGGTCATAAGCTCACGGTTCGTGAGTTCAAGCTCTGTGTCGGGCTCTGTGCTGACAGCTCAGGACCTGGAGCCTGCTTGGGATTCTGTGTCTCCCTCTCTCTCTGCCCCTTTCCCACTTGTGCTCTCTCTCAGAAATAAAGATTGAAAAAAAAGATCAGAAGATGACAGACACCATGCTAGAGGACAGATCCAGGTGGGGCACCTGACTGTTTATACAAGGCAGTTGGGGACAGCCCTGGGGAGATGGTGACATTGGTCTCTGAGCTCCCCCTTCCTGCTGCCATCTATCCAATGTTGATGGTGTCCTTGATTTGCCTCAATAAAATCAGTGCCAAATTGTGACTGACTCTCAAACCCCAGGCAAGGTGCCTATAAAGGATGAGTGTGCATTTGTACACGTGAGCCTGTACAAAACACCTGCTCATCCCTTGGTGGGGGTTGGGGGTGGAACATGGAGATGGAGCAGAGAAGAATGTTCTTGTCCTTCTGCACTGGCTCAGCCTCCTCTCTAGCAACTTCATGCCACTCTTCTCCCCTCCGGCCTGCTTCTTCCATCCCACTTTCCAGACCAATCCCTCTATGCCCTCAGTTCCCTTTCTGTTCTGCCACTTCCTTCCACTCTTGTCCCCTGGGCTCTCTCCCACCCTCCAGCATTTAGTGACTCTAAGCTTTGGTTCATGCCGGGCCTTTACCTGGAGTGCCCACTTCTCCTAGACAGACACCTGCCCGGCCAGCAAGCCCGCGGGGTCCCTCTCTTACTCCTCTCTGTGGGAAGAACGCGAGCCGCTCCCCCCTCCCCCCCCACCCCCGCCTCCGCACAGCCCTTCCTTCCAGGCGCTGGGCCGGCAGGTACACCGCTCTCTCACGTGTGTGTGCGCCTCCCGGACCCCCTCCAACATGAGAAGGGACAGCATCTCCTTTGTTGGCACATCACAGCCCCTGTGCTGCACGGTCTAGTCTCTTCCCACAGCCTGAGCCAGCTGCTGGTAACCTCCCCGTTTTTACAGAAGAAACTGAGGCACGGAGGGGCTACGTGATACACTTGAGACGAACACTTGAACCCAGGGAGTCTGTCTGCAGAACCAGGCTTATTCCGTTTTAAATAGTAAACTCATGCAGAGCACAAAATTCACAAGATTCAAACAGCGGAGTAAGGAAAGCAGTCTCCCTCCGCACCCGGGTCCAGAAAGATATCTGCTTCGTGAATACCCTTCCAGAGAGAGTCTGTGCCATGACACGCCCGTGCTCGGAGCGTGTGGTTTACCGGATGAGAGGACAGCACACTTGCACAGCCCGTTTTTGTCTTGAAGGTGGCTCTGCACCCAGGCGCCTCCCCACCGCCGCTCCGTGCTGTCGTGGGGGTCATACTGGGGGGCTGGAGGGCTGAGCCCAGGGTTCAAAGCACGGACACAGCACTGGGTGAGCCACGCGCGTCTTGTGGCCTTGACCTCCCCAAATGCATAGCTGAAAGGACCTGGGATGTCACCGTGAACCTAACAGAGCCCAGAAACAGCACGGCCTGTCCAGGCCGCCCGGCCCCCCGCCACCCCTGCAAGCAGGACCAGTCAGAGCAAAGCTGGCGGGCTGTTCCAGGAAGTGTTTGTTGGAACAGGAGAGGAAGACATATGTCTACGTGTCTCTCCTCCAAGACAGAGACTCCTGGGAGAGCAGCCCAGGCCCCAAATAGCTCCAAAGCAAAAAGCTCGTGTAGAGTAAGGACATTCAGAGGCTACTGGGTCACGTGGGGTCATCTGCCCGGGACAGGCGGTTAAACCCAATGGGCAATCCACATTGCTTAGACTGCGGGCTCCACGAGCTCTCTTTCTCACCCTTCTCCCTCTGGGTCCTATTTCTAGTCTCTGAGCCTCTGAGGCACAGACTCAGCTCTCTGCAGCCCTTGCTCCTGCCTCCAGGAACAAGTCAGTCTCCAGCATGCACCGTCCCGCATCAGCTGTGGCACAGAATCACATCTAGAACTCCTAAGAGGTACTCTCCACCAGCCCTGCTTGAGATGTGAGCCTCTCTGCTCTCCAGTTCACTGGTTTTCTAGCTTTTTTATTTCCTTGAATACCTCCAGTGATGGGAATCTCACAACCTCTCAAAGGCATTTTGGGGAATTCCTTTCCATCGAGGATCAGAACTTCAAGGGATCTTAAGAATCTTGGGGTGCCTAGGTGGCTCAGTCGGCTTAACGTCTGACTTTGGCTCAGGTCATGATCTCACGGTTCATGGGTTCGAGCCCTTTGTCTGGCTCCTGTGCTAACAGCTCAGAGCCTGGAGCCTGCTTCGGATTCTGTGTGTGTCTCTCTCTCTGATCCTCCCCTGCTCACACTGTCTCTCTCTCTCTCTCTCTCAAAAATAAATAAAAAACATTAAAAAAAAAAAAAGAATCTCCAAGCCCACCCACCCATCCATATGTCTTGACCATACTTTTTCCTGTCTTGTACTTTATCCTGTACTGACCGAGCTCCCTTTTCCCAGCCTGCTTCTCAATCACTGAGGTGTAGGGAAGGTCCCCTTTCTTAAAGCAATTTCGGGGAAACCACCACGGAAGAAGAGTAAAGACTGATCCCTACTTTCTACCCTCGCTGCCCCCTGCAGCCCCGCCCGGCCGGGAGAGGAGGTGCCTGGCACGTGTATTGCCTTCCCAGCCCCTCCACCCTCGGCCTTGGCATTGCCAATCACTCGCCACATTTAGATTCAGGCTTCGAATCCTTCTCAACGCAGCGCTCTAAACAGCTACTCCAATCAACAGGAATTGGCGGATCTGATGACACTACTTTGGCATCCCGGCTCTTTACAATGAGGCAGCCTTGCAGATGGGAGTTTTTCCAACCCATCCGCCGGCAAGCAACATTCCAGCGCCTCTCTTAGCCCTCGTGTCTCTTCAGCCCTTGGCTGTGGCTCTGTTCCATCACCCCATTGCAGGAGGCTCTTCCGGCCTCTGGTCCCCTTCGTTGCACCCCATTTCCCCAATCCCAGGCTCCGTCCCAGTCTCCCGATTTCGTCCTGCCTCTTCTCAGCCCGGAATTCCCTCCCTGGTCTTTTCTGTGTATCTAAATCTTCTCCCACTTTGGAGGGGGAGGGGACCCAGCCACCAAGCATCCTGGGACCTCCAGCTGCTCTTGACACTAGCGAAACAGCCCTTGAGGAGAGTGGCTTTTGGTCCTGGCTGGACGCTGGATTCTCTGGGGCAGAGGAGGCCTAAAAACTGACGATGCCGGATGCACCCTCAGAGATCTGATTATCTCACGAACGTGGGGTGTGCCCTGGGCGCCCAGATGATGCTCACACGCAGCTGAGGTTGAACCACTGGTAGGTGACCATAGAACTTTCCATGCACCCCCTCGGTTTGTGCCGTGGCCAGATTCTCTTATCAATGCTTTCATGGATTTATTTATTCATTGTCCACACTTATTAAGAGCCAAAGTGCTGAGTCAGAACATTCACCACAGGCTGGGCACCATGCTGAGAGCTGGACTCCCCACATCTCATTAAATCTTCATGACGCTCCTGTGAAGTGGGACTTCTTATCATAATCCTGATATTCAGAAAATCAAGTATGAAGGGCTTATCACATTTGCACAGCTGGTCAGCAATCCCCCCAGGATCTCAATCCCAGCCTGCACCCTCCTCAGAGCCTGAATGGGTAGCCCCTTCCCTCCACAGCTGCCCCCGTCTGGGCCAGCTTCCCCCCTTCTCTTCTCCTGTCAGCTCCTGCTCGTGCTCTGGATCTCAGTGCTAGAAGGGCCTGCCTGACCTTTGCTAAATAAAGCCCAGCAGACGTTTCCTCAGCCACACATCTCAGCCCCTTGGCACCGTTCACATTTCCACTTATTTGTGTCATTATTTGATTCGTTTTCTCCTTCTGCTCCGCGCCCCACACCATGAGCTCCATGGGAGCCAGGCTATATCTGCTTTTACTGCATCTCTTGGGGCTCCCTTAGCGTAGAAGCTGGAACATATTTGTCAGATAGACGGGCAGACGGATAGAAGGAGGAGTGGATGAATGAATGAACAAACGGATAAATGAAAGAAGCCAGATCCAAAACACAGATCCCAGCCTTCCGGCCACCCGCCTACAATTGTAGTAATAGACCTACTTTCTGCTTCTTTCCAGCAGCAAGGATCCGGGGCAGAAGGCAGCAAACATGGTGGCAATGTCTACTTCCTGGTTATTTGTCCGTGGGCCAATATTCACATGTCTGAGCTTCACCTGCAAAGTGCAGACAGCAGTTCTCACTTCTAGGCGGGTAGCGAAGAAGAAATGAGGTCATGGAGTGGGCTGGGGGGGGCTCTGTTAACAAGGATGGGCTCAGTCAGCCGTGCTGGGCTGACTCTCCCTGCCCTGCCTCCCTGCCTTCTGTGGGCCCCTGGCCTCGGCAGTGAGGCCAGGCAGCCTGTGCAGATCCCAGAGACAGGAACTCTGGCAATGGACTCAGGAGTAGACTCTTCCCATGAGCCCCTTTTCCCCAGATGGACCTTTTCAAAGACCACTAAGACTATGGTGGAAGATAGTCGATCATGCAGTAGGAAATACAGGACTCGAGTCTCAGGGCTCAGCCTGGGTGGTGCACAGAGGGGACGGTCAAGGGCAAAGGGACTTGTAAAAGCTGTCTTCCTCCACCCAGAGCCTCAGCTCCGCCCAGCCGACACTCACTAGTCTCTACCTCTGGTCTCCAGCCTCTTGCCTGAGGTCCAGGGATTTGAATGGGGGGGAAGAATCGCATCTTTATCATTGGAAATTTAGCATTTCCCACTAACGTGTATCGGCAACAAAGCACAGTGATTAGTCGCACCTGTGACTTTGCTGCCCTGCAAAATCACAGGTATTTTCGGATTATTTTCTAGCGCAGCGGGTGTCTTGAAAAGCACCTGCGCTCATCACTACTTTGCAGTCACGCTGGTTATTAAACCTACCGCTAGATCTTGCTATTTAATGAGCCCATAGCAAAGCCCATATATTATCATTTTGGGGTTTCTTTGGAATTCTTATAATCTATGAATTTTTAAAACCCATCTGTGAGAATGCATCTGCAGGCTTCATCAGGCAGCCAAGGCACACACCTCTCGTGAGACCCCGACTCTCCTCCTGCCCAAGCCAGCAGGTCACAGTGTGACTGTTAATGGCCCTCAGCTGGTTTTGAGGGCCAGGCTTGTGGCCCTGAGTAGGTTACATGGCAGCAAGGTGGCCCTGAGTTTGTTGGAGTTTGTTTACCCTCCCTGAGCCTGTGGGGCTCCCTGGGTAAAGCGTGGTGGCCCCTAGGGTAGGGCTCCGGACCTTCCTTCCTCTGGGCAAGGACCCGCCTTCCTAACCTCCCCGTTATCCAGGGACAGGTCGCTTCGTTCACAGATCCTTCCAGGAACTCTTGAGTCTTGGTCTCCTCGTCAGTAAAATAAGGATAACAAGGCCCAGTGCATAGGCTGACCCACGCCCCGTGGTAGGCAGGGAAAGATCGCACAACGGTGAAGTGTGGTCCATCTGTCCTCTCATCCTGCCCAGTACCAGCCCCATGCCAGCACCCCTGCAGTGACACAGGGTGAGGGGTCCTCACTGGGGGCTCCGGGCCTCTCATGCCCTGCAGAACTAGCTCGTCACAAATGCTGTGCAGCAGGCGTGGCCGAGTGCTTGGCTCCACCCTGCCATCTTGCTGGAGCTGGGGGTGTGTGGGGGTGTCAGGGTAGACAGGAGTCCTTGTCAGCCAGGGAGGCAGCCCCCAGTGCACACCTGGCCCCTCGCCACCTCCAGGGCCACCTCCCGTTGCCTCCTGCTGACAGCTTCTGGGCAACACCCAAGTATTCTTTGGACAGCTGGCCTGTACGGTGACAGACAGCTGACGCGTGTGAGCTCAGTCTTCAAACAGACTTACTTAAGAGGAAGGGACCATTGCCAACCCCATTCCGCAGCTGGAAAAACAGAGGCGCAAGGAAGTGAGGTGACCTTTGACGGAGGCGGCCCTGGCCCCAGGGCTGGTTACCCTAACACCACTCTCCATGAACAGTTCACACTCGGGGGCGCACCTCAGAGGACCCCCCCCAGGGCTTCCGAACCCACAGAGCTGAGAACCACAGCACTGACACTGGGCTGCTGGGGACGGACCCCGGCAGCGAGATTTCAGCTGACTTGTGAGTACGCTACAAGGTCAAAAGCTTTGCTCTAAACCACCAGGGACAAAAACCCTTTGCTGAGCTTAGATGCCCGTGGAAGGAAGACAGAAACAAGAAAATAAACAAATCCGATGACAGTGTGGAAGGAAATAAAACTGGAAGATGAGGAGTGGGCTATTTTAGGAAGAGGGATCAGGGAGGGACTCCCTGAGCAGCCGGCATTGGAGTTGAGACCCAAAGAACAGGAAGAACCAGCCCTTGAGTGATGGGGGACGGGCACTTGCCTCTCCTGCAGACTCGCAGCGTGTGCGTGCTCAGGAAAGGCAGAGGGGGTGGCTGGGGGCCGCTGGGGTCAGGGCCCCTGGGTTAGGCACTGGAGCTTCAGACAGGGCTGAGACCCTGGCTCTACCCTCCGGGAGCTCACAGTTGGTTGCATGAGCAGCAGAAGTCTAGAACAAAGCCAGGGAGCCAAGCCAAAGAGGGGCGGAGATAAAAAGCTACAGAAAGTAAATGCTCCCTGAGTGATTACTCACTGGGCACCAGGCATTGTGCTGGGGCCTTTCTCACGGGCACACGGGCAGGAGCGCACAGGCACCCACAGTCGCACACACGCCCATCACGCAGCCATCGAGGGCAGGAGGCTGGAGCCGGGCTGCCCTCATACAGCCCTGCCTTGGCTGCTCATCAGGCCTGCAGCCCGTGCCTTCATTTCTCTCTGCCTTGGTTCTCTTTTTGCAGATGCACTGGGTGGGCGGGGGAGGGGGGGGGAACATGGAGAGTGCCAACCTTTGCAAAGCATTTCAAATAGCACTCGGCACCGAGCATGTTGACCTGAGTGTCAGCGGCCCCCCTTTTCTTATCCTCTACTCCTAGGATTCTCCGAGGTAGCTGGATTCGTACCCATTTTGTGGACTGGGACGATGAGGCTCAGAGAGGTTCAGCAACAGGCCCTGTCAGAATCCCTGTCTGTCTGATGGAGTTCAGGAGAAGCAAGCTCACTTCCAGCAGGGCTGGGCTGAGGAGGCTTGAGCGGAGAGGCATCTGAGCCAGGGAACGTGGCCTGGAGAGGATTTGGTCACAGAGGCATTAAGACAGGGGACGGGGGCAGGGGAGGCTGGGGTGAGAGGGGGACAAATTTCCTGAGGAGAAAACAGAGTGAGCAAACACTCAGAGGCAGTGGGTTTGGGGACCAGAAGGAGAACAGGAAATGGTGCCATTTGGCCTTGAACATGAAGACAGCTAAGGGTGAGATGTCCCTGGCCCAAAGGACAGGGACTTTAGAACTGGTTCTGTAAATGGAGTCATAGACTGTTCTATCCGAGTCACCGTATTCTGAGCCACCGTGGGGTCCCTGGGCACCTGCAGACAAAAGTAACCTCATTCTCATGGCCACATACAATCCCACTATTTTTAAAGGTTATTTATTTTGAGAAAGACAGAGTGTGAGAAAATGGGGGAAGGGCAGAGAAAGAGGGAGAATCCTAAGCAGGCTCCACACTGTCAGCCCAGAGCCCACGTGGGGCTCGAACTCACAAAACCGTGAGACCATGACGTGAGCTGAAATTGAGCGTTGGACGCTTCATCAGCTGAGCCTTCCAGGTGCCTCGTCATTCCCACTTTAAAAGGCCTGGATTGATCTCAGTTCTCAGCTGGGCCTGAAGCCACAGGTCCCGGAAGGAGGTCACAACCTACCCCGACCTCACTGTCCTGGGCAGAGCCTTCCAGGAAGGGCAGAAGAACTCAGCAGCAGGGCAGACGCTGAGGGCGGCCAAGTGCCAACAGCTGTGGGGTTCAAGGTTTTCAGCTTGGCTGCCGCTCCATGCAAAGCCTGCCAAAGACAGTGTTCTCTGCTCGCTGTCGAAGGAGGCAGAGAGCTCTCTCCTCAGCCCCCAGACAGCTGGACCGGGCACTCCCAGGGACAGCTGGCCCTCTGGGCCCAGGAAGGCCCACATTCACAGACTAGAGAAAGGTTGGAGGTGGCTCCCAGCCTCAAGGTGCCAAAAAAGTATCTGATCTCAGCCTGGCCGCCTATTTGCTGTGTGATTGTGTGCCAGCCACTTTCCCATCCTGGGCCTTGATTCCTCAGTCTTTGAAATGAAAGCATTGGCACCTTATACTTTTTCTGGCCTGTGTTTCACTTACTTATCACGAAGTCCTCGTACTTATTTATTTCCTGGGCTCACGCTGGCCCGGACACTGCACGGAGGCAAGGAACACGGGTCTCGTGTCACCTGGCATGGGGGAGGTTTTCTGCACGCAGTTACGGATAAATATTGACTGTGAAGGTCAACCGGACCACAAGGCCCCGGCCTCAGCATAGGAGAGGGTGCTCCATGTGGTCATGGGGACAAGAAAACACAGATAGGAATGAGTCACATTGAAAAGGGAGGTAAAAACAACAACAATTTGCTGAGGATGTGATTTTCCGCCCTGAAAAATGCAAACAGTTCTGCTGGGGGGAGGCTGGGCAGAACTGGTAAGAAGCTTTGCTAAGAGAACCCAATACAAGGCTTGAGTGGGAGCAAATTGCCTTCCTGCTTCCTTTCGAAGCATTCGAGAAAAGATCTCACGCCTAAGAGCAACAAGAAGCTGAGAAACCTCCTCGGAATTTGGTCAGCAAAAAACGAAGCATCATCAGGGCTCATGAGAGAAATCCACTACGGTTTAGGGCAGGGGATAAAGAGAAAGAAAAAGAGCATCCGAAGAAATAGAAATGCATTCATGTTTCTAGAAAGGAAGTCGAAATGTAAAGACGGCAAAGCTCGAGGATATAATTGGTAAGTGTGATGTGAGGGCTGAGAAAGGAGCGGTGGGAATGTGGAGGTCATGTAGAAGGGTCGTTGCTGGTGAAGAGCTGTGAACATTTTGGACGACAATGATGATGGCATGGTGGCGAGACTTTCCTTACCCGATACCAAATCGTGCCGTGAAGTGACAATAATTATAATGGAGCGGGTTTTGCTGGGAAGGCCCGCTTCAGTCTCACCTGCCCCCTTCCCGGCTGTGGGGCCTTGGCTCATCTGCCGAGGTTCACTAAGTTTATTTATTTCAGTAAAACATGGACGAGAACGGCCCCAGAGCTGACGAGGGAACTCCGTGAGCTGATGAAACTCGCGATAGATAGGATTTCATTAACTAAAACCAATAATAAATATTGGCTCACGGGCCCAGGAAAATCCGGTAGCATTTTCCAGCGGTCGTGTTTTGTGACTGCGGTCTACAAGGTCTTCCTCCCTGCTGCCTTCGTGGCTCAGACTTGCTGAGATGGGGACCTGGGTGCCTGGGGCCACCCACACTTTATCCTGGGGGGACAGGGCCTCTGTCTTTGGAGGTTCAGCACCCAGGATGTGCCTCCCCTCAGCACAGAGTGGGAGCCCCTGAACGCTCTTTCCCACCCGCCCTGGCATTTCGTGCACATTGGGCTCCCAACTGGGAGAGAATGGCGTTTTCCTGAACGTACTCTGGTTACGATCAGAGGTGACCTTGGGACACTTTGCATGGGATGAGGCGGAGAGCATGGTGGAATCCCAGTCGGCATCACCCAGGTCCCCGAAGGGCTGTCATCACAGCTGCAGGAGAGAGGAATGGGGTACCCTGGGCAGAAAGGGGGCGGTTCCAAATGGCAGGGGGAGGGGATAGGAAGACCATTGGACGGCACTTCATGAGACCTGTACATGAGCCACTCAGGTGAAGGCAGCATGGGTGGATCTTTCCCTCAGGCTGTCCCTTCACAAAGGCCAAGGCCACTGTCCTGTTTGTCCGTGGTTCCCAGGGCCCACTAGAGGTGCCCTTGCATTGGGAAGATGGAGTGTGTGGGGCCACTCAGGCCTCCTGCACAGAATGCAGCGCACGTGGCACTAAACTTGCAGAGGGGACACTGCATGGTGCTCCCAAGGGGCTCACCCCGTCCAGCTGACAGTCACCCATGGACCCTTGGACATGAATGCACAAGTTCAATGGACATCCATGGAGACAGGACTCAGAGAGTGACCAGGGTTAGGGGTCAGTCAGCCGGGGCCGATGCCATCCATGGCCTGTGGAGGAGGCGGTGAGCTATCATCATGCAGTGTGTGGCTGAGTTCGTTTGTCCCCTATCAGGTAGGTAACCAGTTCCAACTCCCATTTTTCCCGGTCGCTGTAAATGGTACCACATCCCCCAATTCCCCAGGCTACAAACCTCGGAGGCACTGGGGTCCTCCCCTCCCCTCCCCAGCCACATCCAATCCATTGGCAAGCTGTCAGCTCCACCACCAGGGATCCCAGAGTCCCTACATCTCTCTATGTCAGCACTGAGACTGAAGCCCATGCCGTCCGAGGGTGGGACGGGATGCCAGGCTCCTGGGTGGGCAGGACTGCTGATTCTGGGCTCAGCGTTAGGAAGCTCATTTTCCCAGGGAGAGAAGCTGCATTTCCCACTATCAGCCTTATCGGTAATAAGGGTAACATTTTTGTCTTATTTCCCAATTGGTTCAGATCTCAGGGAGGAGAGAAGACCTTCATCAGCCTCTCAAAAACATCGACACTAACACCTTGCTGAGATTTACAGGTCAAAGAATATTCCTATTGAAAACTTCCCAGATTCCTCGGTTCAGCTAAACAACATAAACGTTATTGTTATGATCTCTGCCTTACTCACCAAAAAACAAACAAAAAAAGGTCCAGATTATGAAATGACTTGCCCAACCAAGGTCATGCAGAGTCAAGCCTAGAACCCAGATTTCACAGAACTTCACTCTCAGAGCTCCTTCCTTTTTGCTCAAGCTTTGAATTCTGATTTGAGTTATTTTACTTCATAGCGATAGTAATGACACTAGGGGAGGAAGGGACACGGAGACAGATGAAGAGCCTTTAAAGGGAGGAGGAGAGAGGGGGGTGATGGGCAATGGAGAGCATCAGAGAGCTTCTTTGTCCGTACGTGTGATCACATTGCACAGAACTATACACGTCCTGTCCAAACGAGTGTTTAATAAAACCGGTGAAATCTGAATACGTTTTGTTATTTAGTTAATAGGATGGCGCCAGTGTTAATTTCCCAGTTTTGATCATCTCTAAGATGTCACCATTGGGGAACTGGATGAAGGGTCTATAGGGACTCTGTCAGATTGTGTAACTTCTTGTGAGTCTCCCTTTAGTTCAAACCACAAAGTTAAAAAAAAAAATGCATCTTGCCCTAGGAGATAGGGATCAACTTTAATCTCCAGCTGGCAAGTGAACTTCAGTTCCTGCCCTGGTCGTGATCAATGGGTCACAATCTGGAGCTCCCATCTCTGGATCACAGTCGACAGCGTGAAGGATTCTGAAGCCACATCTGGGCCCGATGAGAAGGAGTGTTAATAGATTAGTGATGTCTGCTGTGGCCTCTGGGAATGGCCTAGGGGAGCACGGGACAGATTCTCGCCATCTGTGCACTCAATTTCTGACCACCAGGTATGAACCAAAGCGCTGAAACAGGCAGACAGTGACCTGAGTGGGGGGCAGGGGGAAAGGAGGGATGAAGGGAGAAGAAGCCAAGAGGGAGGCCGGTGCAGCGTTTATTATGTCAGCTTGTTAAAAGTTACCGACCTGCATTTTATTACATCCAAATTATACTTCAATAATTTAAAAAAAGAGAGAGAGACAGTAAAGCTCTGAAAGGAAGACCCTTAGCATTAACACAACGTAAGCCGGAACTCCCAACACGGTCATTGGAAGGACCTCCTCCTGGGGATGAGAGTGGTCAAGTGCTCAGACGGGTCTGAATCTCACTAGCCACATGGTGATGGGACTCTCTGGGGGTAAAGTCCTAGCCCCCACCCCCTGCCACTTACAACCTGGGTGCCTTCAGACAAGTTGTGAAATCTTTCTGCCTCAGTTTCCTCAGCTATAAAATGGGGACGACACCAGTGCCTGTCTCCTAGGGTACTCAATGGCGTTAATCCAGTGAAGTGTTGCCTGGTGCTTAGTACATGCTCAGTAAATCTCGGCTACGGTGGTTGTGGTTCTTTTTCTTCTCCCTGATCCCCGTGGCTAACAGCTGCTGTCTGTCCCCTTTATCATTCGGGTACGAGGATGTGCACCGACACTCTGGCCAGCATCTCTGAAACTCAGGACATTTAAGAACACCAGACACTCCAGGAAGAAGACAGAGAAGAACGCTATGCAGCTTCCCCACGCTGGTCTGAACCTCCCGGAGCAAGCTCTGCCCAGGGCCCCCGCTGTCCGCTGGGTTCCCCGCATGCCCACGCCCAGACTTCCTCGCGCTGGCGGGACCTCTGTATGGGTGATCCCATCTCAACGCTCACCACCGCCTAGGGTTTCACTAGCTTGAATGAGAGGGGAGTGCTCCCAGGCCTTTGCCGTCTCTCCACCTCCCTTTCTCCCAGTACCTGGTCTGGGGAGCCGTGAGTGTGCACTGGTCACCGTCCCCAGGAATGACCCCATCCGTAAGGTGCGATCCTTCTTCCTCCTTGCTGTGGGGTTCAGTCCCCTGCACAGGGCACTGCGAAGGAGGGCAGGCACTGTTTCTTTTTGAGAATGAGTCCCTGACAGCATTAGGGAGATCTGCTGAACCAGGAGGGAGCTGGGGGAGAAAGGAGGAAGGGGTGATTCGGTGGGGTTCATGCAGCTGTCCCCATACGAAGAGCAAAGGGAGTGGGTGTTTGAGAGCCTGCAGGGCTGGAGTCGGCCTGTGACATGCAGCAAGTTCCGGACTGAGACGCAGGGGCAGCTGTCCCATCTGGGGCCTTCGCAGCAGAAGGGGACGGGGTAGGGGAGGTCCTTAGCACCAGGCTTTCACAGACCATCTTAGAATGTACAGCCAGGCCAAGAATTCTCTAACTCACTGGCAGCTTTCAGAGAACCAAGAGGCAGCTAAGGCCTGGGGAGCTTGAAGGCTTGTGTGGGAAGATCTGTTGCTTCTTCCTTCAATACATCTGTCTGTCCATCCATCCATCCATCCATCCACCCAATAATTTGTGATTATTGCCAGCATGGGCCGGGCATCAGGCTGACCTCTGGGGGTGCACAGGTAAGTACATAATTTTCTTATGTTCTCAAGGTGCTTATGTTCTATTTTCAGACTCGAGAAAGCAGCACAGTAGGATGCAGGGAAGGACAGAGATGCTGGATACACAGAGGGACATACCTGGAGGCTCTGGGCAGGCTTCCTGGAGGAGGCAACATTTCACCTGACATCTGAAGGACTAGATGAAGCTAGCCAGGTAGGGTGGAGGTGGCTAGTCATCTTTCAACATGCACACCTTCCCCCCTTTGATGGCAGAGAGCTGTCACTGGAAAGGGCCTACACCTTCTAGCCCCCCTTCTCCTCGCTGGTGTGGGTTGGCAATGAAATCTCGCTGGTGGAATGTCAGGGGATGGGTAGGTGTGCCCTCACCCAGCTAAGGCTCTCAAGAAGCAGGTGTGTCGTCTCCAGCATCTGGGCACAGATGCTGGCGGGATGGCAGAACCACACACAGAAGGAGGCAGGATCGCCGAGTCTGCAGAGAAGAGAGCTGCCCGAGCCTGGAGGAGCACCTGCTCTGTGCCACTGAGAACAGTAAATAAACTTCTGCTGCCTGAAGCCATGGGTGTTTGGAGTTCATCTGTTCTAGCCGTGAGTGTCCATTAAAGGGAAATAAGAAATGCACCCCAGGAAGAGAGGAAAGTGGGGAGAACATTTCAAAGGAAATCTCAAGCACAAAGATCTTGGCAGGGAGAGCAAGAAGAGAAAGTGAGGGCAGGTGATTCTGGGGGGTGGGAGATAGACAGAGGGCCAGTTAGCCTTGCTAAGCAGAGACGACTGGCTCCAAGGAAATAGGCCCTAGCCAGGCCAGACAGCCCCAGGGGGCCCCCTCTCTGCTCTCAGGCTCAGAGAAAATGGGTAGCTTGCTGGAGGTCATCTGATGAGTGGCTGCAGTTTGCTGCCTCCGTGCCCTAAGCAGTCAGCCCTATGCTTCCAACACAATCTTCCAACAGACACACTCTGACACTCATCTCCCAAGTGTGCTAAAGGAGCTGCCTGTGTGGACTCTTTCTCAGGTTTTCTGGGACTGACTCCAACCGAGAATGCTGTCTTCTGGCAACAGGCCCAGGCCAGCATGTGGATTGGTCACCGCACCCTGATTGGGGCTCTGCGTCCCTGGAACCAAATGAGTGTCCTGCCCAGTCTGGCCAGGCCCAGTGTCTGGGGAAGTCCAAAGAAGCCCATCAACCGTGAGTGACATGGGTCCTGTCGACCAGCTCCCACCCTGGTCTGCTCTGCAAACAGGAAACGGTAGGGGACAGAGGAGGCTCAGAGTTACTAGCTCTTCTCTGCGCTTCCTGGACTGAGCGAGCGACTTGAGAGTTTCAGATGACCCCCGGGCTCCCCACTCTGTACATCCTCAGGACAGCTAGAAGCAGACATCGCTGAGTTCCCCTGGGCCACTCTTAGCTGGCAGGCCCTTGCAAGCCCACTAGGCAGTGCTGTTTGGTGAGGGCAGAAAAGGCTAGGGGGTTGGCTCTTGGCTCAACTCTCCTCATTAGGTGTGTTTGAAGACAGAATTTTACTGCCAAAACAAGTTTGAAAACAACCACTCAAGTCCAGCCCTCTAATTTTCTAGATGGGAGCCTGAAACTCAGAAAGCTCAGCAAAACTTTTTTAAAAAACTCATGTATAGGTTATAGCAAAAGGTCTGCTTGCCTATTGTGTCAAGGCCACCATTCATCTAATTATCTCTCTCTCTCTCTATCTATCTATCCATCCATCCATCCACACACACATCCACACATCCATCCATTCACACATCCACACATCTGTCAATCCATCCATCCATCCATCCATCCATCCATCCAACCATCTGTCCATCCATCCACACACACATCCATCCATCCACACATCCATCCACACATCCACACATCTCTCCATCCACACACACATCCATCTATCCAACCATCCACACATCCACATATCCGTCCATCCACACATCCATCCACACATCCACACATCTATCGATCCATCCACCCATCCACCCATCCATCCATCCACACACACATCCATCCATCTATCCATCCATCCATCCACACATCCACACATCTATCCATCCACACACACATCCATCCATTCATCCATCCATCCATCCATCCATCCATCCATCCATCCATCCATCCGGTCCACAGGTACTGAAGGCTCAGGATGTTATAGCCTTCTTGCCTTGCAGTTGATGTAATTCCTTCTAAAATTCTTGGTCTTCTTGGCACCATGGGATACTAAGAACCTGGATTCTGCATATATTTGGGCTCAAGCTCTTTTTCTGCCACTTTCCAGTCATGAGCTTAATTTCAGTTTCCTCAACTGCAAATTGCAGTCAGCATTTACTACCTCCAGAATCCTGCAGGGATTTAACGGAACAGTGTACACAACCCCTGATGGATTGCCTAGAAACAGTAGAGCCTCGATACCTGCTCAAGGTCTAGAAGTTCCCCAGGGCTTCGTGCCTGGGGGACAGAGCACAGAGCCCTGAGTCTGCTGTCATTCAGAAGTGCTCAGGACCACCAGGAAAGAAGTCTCTCCACTGTCCTTGCAGAAAGCCTGGCCCTTGCTCAGTTATGACCTAATTTTAGTCTGGCCAGAGTTGATGTCTTCCTTTTCCCTTCATTGTCTCGGAGGTCTCAAGTGAACTTGGCCAGGACAGTTTCCACAAGAATGATACGTACACCCGGCAGTGCACGTTGTGCGCATCCCCAACCCCCCTGCTCTCTGGCCCACTATCTCACCCGCAGCTTCTGGGGTCCCTCCCCCCAGATATCCCCACCGCTCATTCCCCAGCTTCCTACACATCCCCCCACCGACTGCCACCTCCTGAGAGAGGCCATTCCTGACTCTCCACCCACATTCTTTTATTTTCATCACACTGTTGGAAATTATATGATGTACTTATCATTCCCTTTATAGCCTGTCTCATCCTAGCAGGATATAAGCTCCGTTATTTTGTTCATAGCTGCTTTCCCAACCCTGTCACATGGTTGATACTTAAAAAGATTTGTTGAATGAGTGACTTGATGAGATGTTGGGAAACCCTAAATTGCCATACCCTGAAATTCACCATATTCACTGAAATGACCCACCTCTGTGCCATACGTGTCTTTGGGTTTCTGGGTCGAGGAGAGATGATATGAGGCAAGGTCCTGGAAAGAGCATTAGAACATCTCCCCAAAGGGCAGGCGTAAAGTTGAAACTCGCCTGGCCATGTGTGACGGGGCTGCGTAAAAAATCTCACCTGTGACTCCCCCTCCCTGCACAAGGAAACCGACCTGGGAGGCCAGCCTTGGAAGCCACACAGACCGGGGTTTCACATCCTGACTCTAGCGCTTTCTAGAAGCAGCCCAGTCACTCTCTGAGTCTCAATTTCTTTTGTGCCATGGGGTTAATGACTCCTGCTTCATAAAGCTGTTAATAACAAAGCTACCTTTTGTTACTATGTGAGCACCCCAGACACGAACCTCATATTTGGGTGCAGGGGGGAGCTGGGTGGCTTTAAGCAAGTTACACAGTTTCTTGGGATCTTGGTTTCCTCTTTTGTAAGATTTGTGAAGCTTTTGTGGGTTAATGCATGTAAAGCAGTTGGATTTGTGCCCAGCACTAATAATGTTCAATAATTTTATTTTTATGCTAACTCTTGAAAAATCAAGGTGATTTTATGCACAATGGAATAAATGTATAGGTCACTTAAATGTATGTTTCATTTCTCTTGGGTACCTAATAAAGCAATTGCTGGATCGTAAAGTATACATATGTTTAATTATTGTAACAAATTACTGTAAGAACTAATTATAATCCTCCAGTATTTCTTGACTCCTTTTTGGCCCAGCACACAGTCTGCCTCCGTAACTGTTCCAGAAGCACTTAAAATAAAATGCGTGTTCCTCAGTTACTAAGGGAAGAGTATCGATTTCCTGACAGTAATTACGATTTCCCTATTTCTCCTTCTGGTTTTGTCAGCTTCTGCTACACATATTTCGAAGCACTGTCTCTAGGTAACACTCATTTAGGGTTAGTCTGACTTTTCAATAATTGGCCATTTCATCATTAAGAAAGGTCCAGCTATGGGGTGCCTGGGTGGCTCAGTCGGTTAAGCGTCTGACTCAATTTCAGATCAGGCCGTGATCTCACGGTTCACGAGATTAAGCCCCAGAGCCTACTTGGGATTCTCTCTCTTTCTCCTTCCGTCTCTCTCTCTCTCTCTCTTTCTCAAAATAAATAAATGCACATTAAAAAAAAGAAAAGAAATGCCTTGCTAATATTTCCTATATACCAAACACAGGTCTTACGTTCTACTTTGTCAGCTTTTCCTATGGCCACGTCAACTTCTTCTGACTTTCACCTTATTTGTCTTTATATTTCAAATAGATTTCCTTGGACAGAATCTAGTGGGTCTTGCTTTGCTTTTAATGCATTCTGATAACCTCTGCTTCTGATGGACACTGAGCCCAAGCATTTAACATAATTATAATGTTTGATAAATTGAAGTGAAGTCTCTCATCTTCCTATGTGTCTTCTCTTTGTAATCCTGTTATTTTTAGGATCCCATTTTATCTCTTCTGTTGGCCCGTAAGCTACATATTTTTGTTTTATTTATTCTTAGGGGCATCTCCAGGGATTAGAATGAGTGTCCTTAATGATCCTGGGCCACCTTGAGTTAATATTACACACTTTCAGGAACAAAGTAAGGTTTTAAAACATCATGCTTCCATTTTACCTTCTTTCAATCCATTGTGTTCTCGTCAAACATTTCGCTGTATCATTACCCTACAACACATAGTGATTATTGTTGATTATAATAGTCCACTTTCACAGCGTTATTGAGGTTTGCTTACACAGCGTAAAATCCAGCCAGCGTATGTGAACAATGGAATGGTTCTCGGGAAATCTGCAGAGTTGTCCAACCATTGCCACAACGCCATTTTAGAAAAATCCCGTCACTCTGGAAAGATCCCCGGTGCCCATCTCAGTTCTCAGTCACTCACCCGCGTGCCCTCCCTCCTGGCCCCAGGCAGCCACTGAGGTGCTTTGGGTGTCTATGGCTTTGCCTCTCCCGGACGTTTCACATAAATGGAATCTACAGTCTGTGGTACTCCATGTCTGCCTTCTCCCACGTAACATCATGTCTTCGAGCTTCATCCACGTGTCAGGTTCAACAAGCTTGTGTCAAAGCTTGTTCTGGTTGGTCGCCGAGTAATAGTCCATGGTATGGGCATAGCACCATTTTCATGTATCCATCCATCCACTGATGGGCATCTGGATTATTTCTAGAACATTCCTGTAGGAATTTTCGTGTGGACAACTGTTCCACTCCTCTCGGGTACTACCTTGGAGTGGAATTCCTGGTGGTCACAACTGGGGTGCAGTGGGGTAATGACAGCTAGGTGGTAGGGGCCAGGGTTACTGCTGAATCACTGGACAGATCCTCACCACCAAGGATCATCCTGCCCAGATGGCAATAATGCCAAGGAGAGAAATTTTGCTCTAGGCTCCGGAAGTGGGAGTGCCGTGATGTATGAGTGATGTCTGGTGGAGGGGGGCTACTGAGAGCTCAGGTGTTCTGAGATTTGTAGATTCCAGTCTTTTTTTTTCTTTTAAAGTAATCTCTACACCCAACATGGGGCTTGAACTCATGACCCTGAGATCAAGAGTCACATGCTCGTCCGACAGAGCCAGCCAGGTGCCCTGTAGATTCGAATCTTTGCACTCTGATTTCTGTCTGTCCTTTAAGATTCCCATTAAGTAGAGTGAAAAGGCAGTCACCCCCATTGGCCAAATGGGGGACTTACAGACTCAAGGAAGCACCGTGAGATCCTGCATTTGATGATCCTGTGATGGCCCCTGCACCTGGGGACATGTGGACGGGCTCAAAGAGCCCTGTTCCCTTCTGGGGTTTGAGCGTCCTCTCTGGCCTGGTTAACTCTAAGAAGACTCTTCTCTTCCTTGGAGACCCAGTCTAGGTGAGTCCAGCAGCAGCAGTGAAGGAGGAAATGGACACATCCTGCTAGGCTCCTGAGGGTGAGGCCAGGGGGCAGAAGGATGTCCTGGAGGGGAAAGCAAAGTCAGGGAAAGTGCTGAAGAAACAGTCAAACACTCCCAGATCTATTCCCCAGTTCCGCGCTATGGGCTGACTGCCCTCCCCACTCAACACAGGACGCCATGTTTATTCTCTGGTGACTCTGAGGCAGGAGTGCCTGCCCTGGGGACCTCCAAACACAGGGGGGCTGGGACACCACCCGGAAATAGGGCGTTAAGTGAATGCATCCTCAAGAACATCAGCAGCCAGACCTCTAGACAGGGGAATGGAAAGGTCATCTCCGGGGAGTGGACACATCAAGTGGCAAGACTTCAGGATACCACCCCACCCCCTACCCTGATGCTAACACTCCTAACCACTATTGTGTCTGGCTCTTTATCAAGAGCCAGACAATGAAAGATGGTTAGAGGCATTGCCGAAAGCCTCTAATGTGAACTCAGAGACCTAAACAGACACACGGACCAAAGGAAATGGAATGGAAAAGATAGCATGCATGAAGAAAAATCATAAAAAAACAATCATAATAAAAATAAAGCCCTCTGAATCCAAAGAGAGATAACAGAAGATAATGCATCCATGAAAAAAGAACATGAAGCCATAAAACAGGAACACGGAGAATAAGAAGAGGTCTTAGGGGGAAAACATGATAGTAGAGATTTAAAAGTCTGTGGAAGATTTGAGAGAGAAGACGGAGGACATTTCTCAAGAATACAGAGCGAAATACATCACTGGAAACAGGAGAAGGACAAGAAAATGAGAGGAGCTCTAAGCCTCCAATCATAGGGATTCTAGAATGAGAAAGAAAATGGTGTATGTGTGTGTGGGGGGGGGGAATATCAATAAAACAGTTGAGGGAAATTTCCCAGATGTTGAAAGACATAAATCTCAAGACCGAAAGGACTGCAAGTGCTTAGCGCGCACGCCTAAAGCCAGATTTCCATCAGGGAAGGGCGGGAGGAAATTTCAGAACATAGTGGCTCAGAGAAGAGCCGATGAACTTCCGGGGAAGTCAAAATGGAATCAGAGCAGCTTTAAGCTCCTCAGTGCAACTCTGAACGTCTGAGGAAAGAGGAACAAGCCTTCACGATTCTGAAAGAAAAGTATCCCTAACCTAGAGTTCTCTGTCAGGCAAAAACTAAAATATCAAATAAAATAAAGATATCCTTCAACCTGTGAGGTCTTGAGAAATTTACCTCCAACCTCCTCCCCTGGAAATTTCCAAAAGCCATGCCTGCTGCCACAGGAGCGAGCCAAGAACAGGAAGATGTAGAATCCAGGAAGCAGGAAATCAGACTCCAGAGACAGGGGTCACTCCTCACTGCTGGGAGGTGGAGAGCCCAGAAGAGGTGGCGCAGGGGAGACACGGCTTAACTACCTTCATCTTTTTTGGAAATGTCTGTCTGTCTGCCTTTCTTTCTTTCTTTCTCTCCCTTCCTTCCTTCTTTCCTTCTTTTTAATGTTTATTTTTGAGAGAGACAGAGACAGAACACTAGCAGGGGAGGGGCAGAAAGAGAGAGGGAGACACAGAATCTGAAGCAGCCTCCAGGTCTCAACTAGCTGTCAGCACAGAGCCTGACGCAGGGCTCAAACTCACAGACGGCGTGACCATGACCTGAACCAAAGTTGGACGCTTAACCGACTGAGCCACCCAGACATCCCTTAGCTAACTTCTTAACCTCTGACTCTCTCAGCTAGGAGCTTGGCTGACTCCTACAAATTGGAAATTAAAAACAGTACAGTCGGCTGCCTTTAGACAAACAAAATACTGTTTTCAACAGTATATAAAATCATAGTGTAACTTTTTTATTTAATAAAGGTAGTATCCTAAAAAAAAAAAAAAAAAACAGTACAGTCGGAATATGTGTTAAAATCGGTGACACCTGAGTAAAGTCTGTCACCAAGTTAGTCATGTGTCAACTGCAGGTCTCTGATTTTGACGATAACCTTTGGTTCCTTTAGGGGAAGCTGGGTGACAGCTGCCTGGGAACTCTGAACGATTGTGGGGAGTCCTGGATGGTTTCAAATGAAAAAGTCATGTTAATGACCACAGCAAAAAACCACAGGCGCAACAGGCCTATGAGCTGTCCGCCCAGGCCCCCAAACCACCCCCCTGCAGAGGAAGGATCTCAGGGCCACCTCTGCAAGATGGGGGTGGGGTGGGTTGGAGGGGGGCCAGCCACCTCTGCAGGATGGAGGTGGGGCGGGGTGGAGGGAGGCTGGGTTCCCAGGCCTGCAGGCACAGCCTGGAACCACATTTGCAAGATGAGCTGACCAAAGGAACCCGGGTCTGAGCCCCCCTCTCCCACCCCGGGAGAGGCCCGCAAGGCCATTTTGACAGGAGGCTGCAGGCAAGGACTGACATGTTCTCTCTCCTCCATCAGTTCCAGGGAGGAGGCGTGGAGCAGACAACAAAAATTAAATCATAAACACGCCGTCAACATGGTCCGCTGAAAAGGAAGCAAATGCCTGCCAGTGGCTGCTGGGGAAAATGAGCCTTCGTCACGCAGCGGGCCATGGCCACCCCCATCCTTCCAGAAAACAGGGACTCTAGCTGGGGTCATGGGAAAGCCGGGCGACTCTGGGGCCGAGAAGCTGAGTGGAGCCCGCCTGCCACACCTTCTTGTCCAGTTCTGCTGAGACAGATGAAGAACTACGAAGGACGCCCAGAGAACTGGATTTGGAGTCAGAGCCATGAGCTTAAATCTTAGGGCAGCCTGACCCCACATAGACTTCAGACTGTGGCCTTGGGCAAGTGCCTCACCCTTGCTGACTCATTTTCTTCCTGGATTTGGATGCTTGCATGGAGATCGGAAGTCAATGGACTGTCACTTACACGTGAAGCACCGTGGTCCTGAGCTGTGAACCGCTTGCCCGAGATGGCACAGCGGGGTGGTGGCCAGGCCACTGGGGACCCTGCCGGTGCCGGGGCGAAGAGGGGCCTGCGCCATAAGCCGAGCCCTTCCTGCGCCCAGCTGGCTCAGTCTGAAGCAGCGTCCTCTCTCGATTCCCACTCGGGTCAGGCTCACAGTTCGTGGGTTCTAGCCCTACGTCGGGGTCTGGGCTGGCGGTACAGAGCCTGCTGGGGATTCTCTGTCTCCCTCCCCTGCTGGGGATTCTGTCTCCCTCCCCTGCCTGCTCATGCACTCTCTCTCTCTCAAAATAAATATTTTTTTAAAAAGCCCTTCCAGGCTTTGCCACCGGCCCATGGGGTGTGATGGGGTGTGAGGCCACCAAGAGCCAGGCAGCATTCTGGCAGCCAACTGGGCAGCCGCGGCTGAAATGAGCCTTGCCCTCCAGAAGCCGGTTTTCCAGTGAGGGAGATGGCAATCAACATGAACGTGAGGGAGAGGTCAGCTGACAGGCAAGGTGAGCACCTCGTGGACGGAGCCACCAGGTGAAACCCATCACCATTCAGCGGGGGCCCCAGAGCATCCCTGAGTAGGAGAGGTCAGGGGAGAGGAGGGTGGACAGGGCACACTGGGGTCTGGATTCCAGTGTCCGGACTCCTGGGATGACTGGGAGAGACAAGGGCAGCCTTGGGGATTAGCTCAAAGCCAATCTTGGGCTGAGCGAGCTGGGGGCTCTTGCCATCTAACGTGCGTACTGTTGAGAACCTAAGGTGCTGTGATCAGGTCACAAGAGACACCTCCTAAATTAGGGCCCTTACAACGTGGCCCCAGGAAGTTCCCCGGCCCCTCTTCCATGGGAGGACACAGCAAGGGGCGGACAGGCCACCGGCAGAAGCCAGCCCTCTCCGCACTCCACCGCACTGGCACTGCTCTCGGACTTCCAGAACTGTGGGGGATAAAACATCTGCTGTTTCTAAGCTGCCCAGCAGTCTGGAAAGACCAAGAGGACTGTAGAGGTCAGGAAGCAGACTCCTCCTTGTCCCAGACCCCCGGGGGGATTGCGGGGGCCTTGGGGACAGTTCCTGAGATACCCACGGGGTCCCTCCTTCTGCTTGCTGGTTTCCGGCCCAGCGAAGGGCACTGGACCAGGACTGTAGCCCCTCTTCTGCTGCTCACTCGCTGTGTGACTCACAGTGAGTCCCTGCCCCTCTCTGAGCCTCCGTCTCCTCATCTGAACAGCTGGGAGGTCAGACGGAGTGACGTCTAAGGGGGTAGCTCTGGTATTAATGTTTTGGGATCCTCGAACCCTAGAGCCTTTGGAGAAACATCCGCTTATTCAGCAATCACGGAATGCTTGCTCTGGATCTGTGCTGTTATAAGGAAGAACACAGAGGTGACTCCTAACCTTAGGGGGCTTATGGAGGGACACGGGGGTCAAGCTGATAATGACCGGATGGCCGTGCGAATAGGTCTGTGTAGGAGAAGGGAGCAGAGCATCGAGTTGGCCTCTTCTGCCGGTGGGGCTTATAAGGCTGGGCGACTGTGGGCCCAGCGGACGGGGATCAAGGAAGCCCGAGGA
The DNA here is from genome assembly GCF_006229205.1 of Suricata suricatta. Classification (NCBI taxonomy): domain Eukaryota; kingdom Metazoa; phylum Chordata; class Mammalia; order Carnivora; family Herpestidae; genus Suricata; species Suricata suricatta. Next base: position 17,694,578 of record NC_043710.1, on the reverse strand, counting down.
TGACCAGGAGATGGGTCAGTAGGTACTCATATGGGTCTGCAGACAGAATAGTGCTTGCATCCTAGGTCCCCCCAAACCAGGAGCAACAGCTGGAGGAGGGGACCCCTGAGGATCGCCTTCAGCCCGGTGAGGCTTGCAGCGAGGGGGGCCATGGCTTCTCATCACTGTTTCAGACCCTGGGCGCTAAGAAAATGGCTGCGTGAGCTCGTGCCTCGCTCTCTCTGAGCCCTGCTTACCAAGTTTGTAAAACGAGGCTGATGGAATGGGCTTCGCAGGCCGGTTGGAAATACAGAGATAACACACCAGAATCACCCCGTACGCAAGTGTCAGTAAGTGCCAGGCTGTCAATCAGCCTCAACCTCCACTTCAGATCTTTTTCCAATCAACTGTCCGCAGTGCAGGACGGACTTTTCAACCAACACAGACTTCTCATGCCCCTCCCCCATTCAAACGTTTGCCACCGGAGCGGGATAAAGCGCAGCCCTTTTGCCACGGCCGTCGCGTCCCACTGGCTGTTGTACTGTTTCTTGAATATACCAAACACATTCCAACCGCAGGGCCTTTGCACTTGCTGTTGCGCCTGCCTGCAACATTATGCATCTGGTAAACTCCTACTCATTTTTCAAGGCTCAGCTTAAACAGCATTTTTTTTAACATTTATTTTTGAGAGACAGACCGATCATGAGCAGGAGAAGGGAGACACAGAATCTGAAGCAGGCTCCAGGCTCCGTGCTGACAACATGAAGCCCAACATGGGGCTCAAACCCACGAACTGTACAATCATGACCTGAGCCAAACTCGGACGCTTAACCGACTGAGCCACGCAGGCACCTCTGAAACAGCATTTCATGGTGGATCTTCTTCCCCAGGCTGGATCTGTTCCTATTAATTAGCAGCTCTCTATGTTTCCGTCAAGTCACATATTTATTCTTTTGTTGCCTATTTAAGGTGTGTCTGCCTCACGGGACAGGGGTCTTCCTTGTTCCTAGAACACGGAGCAAGCCTGGTGCATCATGCTCAATGGTGCATGACAGCGCGTCACTGAAGGATTTGATGAATGAATGTCAGTTTTCCATTTCGCTTCATGTTTTCCCCAAGACCAGGGCCGTGGGGCGCCCTGAGGGCACGTTGGCCTTACCTGAACTTTGAAGTAGTCTATGGCTCTCCCGGCCTCAACTCCGATGCGTGTGGGGATCTTCCGGTCCCGCCACCTCTGTGGTGTGCAGTCCCCCATCTGTAACAGGAGGAAAGGAGAGCCCCCTCTTTTCCCAGGAGGCTGGGGGGAGGAGCGCCCCTGCACGTCTAGAAGGCGCTGAGGCCCCCAGAGGAGGGGCCGGCTGTGGGCTGCTGGCCAGGATGCCATGCTGGGACCGAATGTCTCCTGCCTGAAAATCCGAAGCCAAGGGAAGGTCTGCTGTTTGCCTTCACGGGGTCCTCGGTAGATGAGAAGAATTTGCAATAGGAGCCCCACAGGGTCATGGGCTCGGATGACCCCACAGGGTGAGACTCTGGGGACATCTTGGGAGAAAGTGAGTGTATTTTGCCTATAGAGTAATACTTCTGGTCAAATGGGGGTACTATGGAGGATTGCAACTGAAATTTGGTAGCATGGCACTTCAAGGGGTAGCGTTGAGGGGCGCCTGGATGGCTCAGTCGGTGAAGCGTTCGACTCTTGGTCTTGGCTCAGGTCATGATCTCACGGTTTGTGAGTTCGAGCCCCACATTGGACTCTGCTGACAGCGCGGAGTCTGCTTGGGATTCTCTCTCTCCCCCTTTCTCCCTGCCCTCCCCTCCCCCAATCATGCTCTCTCTCTCTCTCTCTCTCTCTCTCTCTCTCTCAAAAAAAAAAAAAAAAGAAGAGGCAGAGTCTACTTACCGCCCCTCTGGAACCTGGGCAGGACCTGTGACTTGCCTCCTTTAGTCAAACGTGGCAGAAGTGACGTGCGACTTCCTAAGGGATTTGCAGCCTCCGTGCTTGCCGTCCTGGAGCCTTGCTGTCATGTGGGGAGGGACGCTGGAGCTAGCCCACCGGAGAGGCTGCTTGGAGGTAAACTGAGGCACCCATTTGACAGCCCCAGACAATTGCCAGACATGTGAGAAAGCCATCTAGGACCAGCCAGCACCTCCGACTGACCTGTCACCTTGACCTTTCTTCTCACCTAACATTCGTCCAGCCCATACAGAGGGAGCAGAGAGGAGGCATCCCGCTGACCTTGCCCAAACTACCAACCCCTAAACCATGAGTAATCGGGGGCTGTTGTTTTAAGCCGCTGGGTTTTGGGATGCTTTGTTCACAACAGATAATTGGTACGCCTTCTTGTCTGTCTGTCTGTCTCCTTGACCAGACTTCTCTTACTCTTCCTGTCTCCTGATCACAGCAGCACGAAGTACTAAGAGTACGCTGCGACATCAGGTAGACCTAGATAAAAATCCTACTCCTCCCGGTTCTAGCTGTGTGACTGTAGACAGGTTTCCTAACCTCTCTGACCTGCCTTGTCTTTTGTCAGGAAGACGGAGATACTCATTCACACAGTGTGTTATTGTGGGCTAGTGTGCAGTTGAAATGAGAGTATACCATTCAGTGCCTGGCACATAGCAGGTGTTCAACACATTTATTAAACTGCGGGTAAATATTTAGTAGCCATGTCCTAGATGTGGCCCTGATCCCGGAATTACAGGCCTGGAGAAGACAGACAAGGGCTCTGCCCTCCCAGAGCTTATATTCATTCGGAAGAAACATCCAGAATGACACGGGGGCAGGTGGTCATACAACTCTGGATCATGACGTGACAGAAAGTTACTGAGGTGGGACATGGAGGGACCCAGGGGAGGTGACCTCTAAGTGGAGACCTGTATGTGGAAGGGCAGCCAAAGGAAGTCAGGAGAAAGGGAACAGCCCCTGCAAAGGTTTAAGGCCGGTGACACTCAGGAACGCAGGGTGTTTGCGAGGTGGGGGCGGGTCTTCGGGATGGGGTGGGGTCTGTGAGGTGGGGGGAGGTGTCCGCACCAATGGATTAAAGAGAAGGCGGCTTTACGGCCATCCTCCCAGGTTCAAGACCCGACTTCAGGGCAAACGTTCAGTTTTTGCTGCACTCCTGGCTGAGGGAGGAGTTCAGGCATAGGCTGTTCCAGCCGCACTCCCTGCGGGTATGTAGAGAAGCCCCCAGGCCTCACATCCTCTGCTCCTGGCTGGCCCCGAGCTGATAATGCTGCTTCCTGAGTCCCTGTGGGGAGAGTCACTTCCTTCCTCTGTAGCTCGCCCTGAGCCCAGCTGTCAGGGAGGCCACACGCGTGTGTGGACCAGTGCACAAATGCACGCACAGACAATCCACAGGGGCCCCCGAGCAGCCTGTGGCCAGGCCACGTCAGAGCCCGGCCGGGGAGCAGCTGGGCCCACCTGGTGCTGCCGGAAGAAGTGTCCCCACCGATGAGGGTGGGAGCAGCCTGTCCCTGCCGGGGACACAGGGACAGAGGAGCAGGGCTGAGAAGCGTTCCTCTTGAGCAAGTGCTTGTGAGGCCCCAGGTGACAGCTGAGTAAATAGGCCGCAGAGGTGGGACTGGCCTGCTGTGGGAGCCTGGAGCTTTGAGAGCCAGAGTTCACCCTGCATTTGGGCGTGCATGTGCACACGTGTTCACACACACACATGCACACACACCTGGTGAAGACAGGTCCCGACATAACACGCTCCGTTGTGAATAAGACGGAGGGAAGCGCAGACACACAGGCGCGCAGCTGTGCGACCCAGCGTGCACACATGCTAGCAGCGGGCCGCCCTCTCCTGTGAGGACGCGACAGGTCACCGTGCCCAACAGGTCCGACCCAGGCACATCCGGCGGACGCACCTCCGGGCCGGCACATCCGCCCATGCCCCTGCCCTCACGGCCCAGACAATTGTACCGGAAGCTGGAGGCACCTGCTCCCCGCAGGCCCACGGCCTGCAGCGGCTGTGGCAGACTAATTAAGCCTTCACAGGAGGCTGGCATTTTCCTGGTAGCCTCCTCTGGCTGCCAGAGCAGCTCCCAGCCCTCCTGGCCTTTGTGATGGGCCCCAGGAGGGCACTTGGCCCAGGCTCTCTTTCCCTCCCCCTTCTCTAGCCCCTGGAATGACTTCCCTCCTCTCTGTCCTAAAGGATCCTGCTTGGGCTGATGGCCCGTGGGTGACAGGATGAAACACTTTCAGGAATCTGAGGCCTGGATCAACAGAGATTCCCAAGGAATTCCCAGTTCCCCAATTGAAGGACACTTGAAGGATTTCTATCAGCCATGGCCCTGAGTGGTGAAAGCCACCAGCTGCTTTCTGCCTAGTCTGAGGGCTAAACTCAGTCCCTCTGGCCTGAGGGAAACTCAGCTTCCTCTGCTTTCCATCCTGGGCTTGGGCTCTCTGCCACTCTGACCTTCTTGCTCTTCTTCCAACACACCAAACTTGAGCCTGCCTCAGGGCCTTTGCACCTGCTCTGTTCTCTGAAACATCCCCCACCTCACCCAGGTCTTTGCCTAGCTCCCTCCTTCTCACCATTCAGACCTCAGCCCACATGTCACCTCCTCAGAGAGGCCTGCCCTGATCTACCTAGCTAAAATATCTTCTCCAAGGGGGCTCCTAGGTCTTTTCTAGCTCAGTGGCTCTCAATCCTGGTTACTTGATAGAGTCACTTGGGGAGCTTGAAAAAAACGATCCAATGTCAGGCCCTGTATAGGCTATTAAGTAAGAATCTCCGAGGTGTGGGTCCCCGGTGCCAGTGTTTTCAAAATGTTGTGGGACACCTGGGTGGCTCAGTCAGTTGAGCGTCTGACTTCAGCTCAGGTCATGATCTCACGGTTCATGAATTTGAGCCCCGCATTGGGCTCTGTGCTGACAGCTCAGAGCCTGGAGCCTGCTTCAGATTCTGTGCCTCCCTCTCTCTCTGCCCCCTCCAACACTCGTGCTCTGTCTCTCTCTCTCTCTCAAAAATAAATAAACATTAAAAAAATTTTTTTTAATGTTGCAATGTGTAATCAGGACTGAGAATTCTTGGCCTGGAGACTTTGCGGTTAGTAAGATGAGTGGCTGAGTTTTGCATCCCCTCATCCCTCCTCCTCGTTGCTGCTAATTATTGAGCGCCAACTAGATGCCAGGCCTGCGGCGGACGTGGGCAGCAGGGACTCAGCATAAGGCTTCCTCTCCAGAGTACTGCTCAGAGGGCTCTGAACCGTACCGTACATTTATGTGGGAGCTATCACCATCCCCATTTTATGGGTGAGGAAACTGAGGCCCAGAGAGAGAATGTAACCTACCCCGGTCGTGCAGCCGGGAAATGGTCTAGAACCGAGGCTACCACGCAGCCGGCGTGGTTCCGGAGCCTGGCTCTTAATCCTGACCCTGTCATGTCTAGCTGCCGTTGTTTACTCCGCAGACCGCCTCCTGACATAATTTAAAGATGAAGAAACTCTGCCTCAGAGAGACAGGAGACCGACCGAGGTCACGCAGCCAGGATTCAAACCCAGGTCAGTCTGAGTCTCGAGTGTCGGATGCAGGCTCCGGGGGGCCGGGGCCGGGGGGGGGGGGTCCCCTGCACAAGCCTTATTCTCCCACCTCCCAGAAACCAGCCTTAGGGGCAGAGGCTCATGGGAGATTGGAACCAACACATGTCAGCCCACGTGCTCCCTATGAATTAATTTAATAATAGTAATGACTGATACACACATCGCAGCTGCTATTCTGTGTTTGACCCTCAAAGAGACTCTCGCTTGGACAGAAGAGGACACTTGCACGGAGAGTTAGATGACTTGCCCAGGGTCCCACTGCCGGCCAGTGTTAGGCCAAGACTGGAACCGGGCAGCCTGGGCTCTTAACCCCTACACCGTCATCCCCTGTGCCTGCCTTGCCTGTTTAAGCAAACTTCGTTTGTCCCCTCTATGAAATGGGTATCATGAGTGCCTACCTCACTAGGAAAATTGGAGGACCGGCTGTGAGCACGAAGGTGTGGCGGGACCCTCCGCACAGGGACCCCGCACAAAGGGGAGGTCACTGCACAGGGTGACAGAGCCACACCTGCGGCAATGAACTTGGAGTCCCGCCCACAGTTAGGGCTGAAGACCCAGCGGACGCAGGGGGTGACATTTGGAGGCCTCCAGTCCGGGTTCCCCCAGAGAGGTATGGGGAGTGGTTTCAGGAAAGAAGTAGTACTTGAGCTCAGCATGGTCGCCTTCAGATGCCTGGAGAGACCTTGTGTGCGTCACTGCGGACCAGCTGTGCACTGCGCAGGGCGGGCAGGGGGCTGCGTGCTCTGGGGTGAGGCTTGGAGCAGAGCAGGAAATTGCAGGTGGCAGGCAGGGTAGAGACGGAGAGACGGGCAGAGGCAGCGCAAAGGCAGGGTGGGGAAGTCCTCCGGCTGAGCCTGGAACCTGGGTTTTCCGGTTCTGGCCTCGGTTCCTAGTCTGTCCGGCCGCCCCTCACAGGCTGGAAATGCCGGCCCCATCTCCCAGGACCATGCGAAAATCCGTCCCCAGATGGGGAGTCCTGGGATCAAAGACTTCTTCGTGAGTGTCTGTGATGATCCCCCTTGGTGCGTGGCATCATCGAAATCTGTGAGAATCATCAAAGACTTCCCGTCTGGGAGGGTGTGAAGGCAGCCTTTAGAAGGTTCTAGCCGCCTCTCCCGCCCCGGGGGCTGGTGGCACCTCACCAGGTGCGCTGTTCCTCACCCCAGCCCTTTGGAGAGATCTCGCCAAATGCGCAAACAGCTGCGTGCCCCCCTGGCTCCATTGTGTCCTCTAAAGACGTCACAGAACTCAGCAAAAGAGGGCCCCGGGCCTCACACGTGCCCCTGCCTTTGTCACCAGCTGTCCCTCCTTGCCAGGGATGCTCTCTGTGTAGGCAGCCTCGCAAGTTTCTCCGGGTCCCCCTCGACTCAGCTCAAGTGTTACTTCTTTTGTGAACCCTCCCCCCACCTTCCACCCCAAGTCCCGCAAAGGCCCTACTCCCCCAGCTCCGAGCTCTCCCAGGAGAGAGAAGTGCCGGAGCTCCTTCCCTTCTCTTCCTCCTTGGCTGCTTCCCAAGATCCACTTCGGGTCCATCAAAGAGCAGCTTATAACGCAGAGAAATGGTTCTCAAAGTCCCTGGACCGGCAATATCCGCCTGAGCAGCCCTGGGACCTTGCTGGAAATGCAGATTCTCAGCCTCACTCCAGACCTACTGAGTCAGGAACTCTGGAGGGGGGCCCTGCTTCCTTCAACAAGCCCCGTAGGCTCCCGACTTATGCGCACTTAGGTGTGCGCACCACTGAGGTAGGGAGAGAAGGCAAAGTCCCGCCTGTCTGGTCCAGAACAAGTCAGATGGCAGCCACGGCCCACGCTCCCAGAGGACCGTGTGTCAGAGGCCCGCCAGCCCTTCATTAGTTCTCCGCAGCAACACGGGACAACTACATTAATAGACTCATTATGTGGAAGCCGAAACAGGGGCTCAGACCGTCACTCCCGTTTCTGAAACAACGGCCAAGTGGCAGATCCCGTTTGCAAACCAACCCCGGCCGTGGCCCCTCTGACCACAGACCGCGTGTGATGTCTGCAGAGAGTATCGTTTCTGGGTTTAAAAGAGGGAGAAACGACATGGCAGTCGGGGATTTCCTAAATTTTATATTTTCAAAATAGAATTTAAAAAATTAAATGGTGCTTTCTTTAAAATTAAAAAAAGCAAATTCTTGCTTCCTCTTGCCCATCTCTTCAGAAGCAATGACTTGGGACTTTTTTCATTGCTTTTTTGGCTATTTATTTCCATACTTTAAAATATTTGCACCATGTATTATCTCTCAATTCGTCCATATTAGATGCTCCCCCCCCCCGCCGACTTATGCTGGATAAGGATGTTTGCTCACATACACCCCTGTCCCAGGACCCCTCCTGCCACCCCACCCCACACCTCTAAGAGGTCTTACTTGTTTATTTGTTTGCTTAATTTTAGAGAGAGCATGTGTGCATAAGCAGGGGAGACGGGCAGAGAGAGGAGAGAATATTTTTTAATGTTCTTTTAATTTGAGAGAGAGAGAGAGTGCACGTGCACAAGTCGGGGAGAGGGGCAGAGAGAGGGAGAGAGAATCCTAAGCAGGCTCTGCACTGCCAGCACACAGCCCCATGCAAGGCTTGAACTCATGAACCATGAGATCATGACCTGAGCCAAAACCAAGAGTCAGACACTTAACTGACTGAGTCACCCAGGCGCCCCTGAGGGAATCTTCAGCAGGCTCCAACCTACACGGGGAGCCCTACACAGGGCTCAATCCCACAACCCTGGGATCACAACCCGAGCCGAAATCAAAAGAGCTGACGCTCAACAGGCTGAGCCACCCAGGTGCCCGCTGGGAGGCCTTATTTATGTCAGCATTATGGACGTGTGCCCTTCTTTTTGACCATTTCCCTTCCAGTAGTAGCAAAGCTACTGTCCCCACCTCCGTGTGTTTGCATGCCAATCAGCATTTGTGTGAAGCTGAGCCTGTTTCTCTAATTGCCCAAAGGTGTGATAACAACCGAGGTCAGCTCGGATCCCTGTTTTCCTTCTGACATTGCCACCAATATAATTAATCTCCATGTATATGGACTAAAATCTACAGCCCGTGTTTGATAATTGTGCTCAAATAAATATTACTCACTGCTGAACCACGTAGAGTTCTATAGTTATATTTCCTTTCTCGGGCTTTTTGTTTTTTCCTAGAGCTAATAATTGTTGTGGCCCTTGCTTCTTGCCTCCTGTGGTGCCCCTTTTCTTAGTTTACCTCCTTATGGAATGCTCTAGAATTATCTTGAGTTCCCTTGTTCCATAGTATGTTCTCCCTAAAGATTCCGCAGTTCCCAAGCTCTTCTTGTGACTGTGTGAATCACCCCAGCATCTTCCAATAAATCCGTATTATCAATTTAGATCATATTCAACTTTTAAGTCGTTTAAATAAGCAGAATTCCCATTGGCTTGTTTTTTGGGTCTTTTTTCAAGTCACAAAAATCTAGATGCAAATCCAGGACAGGCATAGAAGATTCACAGTCATCAAAGATCCAGGCTCTTTCTACCTTGTTGCTTCACTACCCTTAATACAGGGCTCCCAACTCATGGTTCAACATGGCTGCTTGAGCTCCGGCCATCCTGCCTGCATTCCAGCCGTTAGAAAGAAGGCCTCTTCCACTCTGTGTAAAGACACTTCCTGAAAGTTGCACACTCCATTTCTTTTTTTCTTTCTTTTTTTTTTTTAATGTTTATTTATTTTTGAGAGAGACAGAGCATGAGCAGGGAAGGGGCAGAGAAAGAGGGAGACACAGAATCCGAAGAAGCTCAGAGCCTGACCTGAGGCTTGAACTCACGAATTGTGAGATCATGACCTGAGCCGAAGTCAGATGCTTAACTGGCTGAGCCACCTAGGCGCCCTGCACACTCCATTTCTGTCTACACTCCAATGTTTACAACTTAGCCACATGGCTACCCCTAGTTGGGAGGGAGGCTGGGAAAGGCAGTCTTTATTCTGAGTGGTCACATGCTCAGCAGAGAAACTGAAGTTCTGAGTTCAGGTAGGAGAGAGAGAAGAGAGAATTGAGAGCAGGCAAAACTGGCAGGTTTGGCCATACTCTGCCCCCCCCCACCTTTTTTTTTTAAGCCTAAACATTCGAGCTGGCATTCCAGTCCTCGGACCCTTGCAGAGAACACACGGCAGCCTCACCCTGCCTCCCCAGCACCTCTGGCACTTTCTCTCCTCTTTTTGTGCCCTGGGCATCCCACACTCCTCCTTGCCTTGGGGCCCTCCCACATGCGGTGCCTGTGCCATCCCTGATGTAACAGCTCCTCCCTCCGCGCCAGTTCTCAGATGAGGTGACAGCTCCTCAGAGATCCCTACCAGGTCCGAGCCCCCGAGGCCACCCCGCAGCCTCGGGCCCCGTTCTCCATGGCATCCTCTGCAGCCGCAATTGCACACCAGCTCGGCTGATTAGGCTCACTTCCTGTCTCCCTTGCTAGACTGTCGGCTCCGGAGGCAGGACCCTCTCCGTCATGCCCTTCAGCCCGACACACAAAAACACAGCAAACCTCGGTGGCATGAACGACACCTATTCCTAGAAAGCCCTCCTCCTGAATCGCATGTCCTGGACTTCCTAACCTTCCAGACCAACTAAAAATGCCTCCTCCTCCAGGAAGCCTCCCTGTGCTCCCGCTGAGACGCGTAGCCCTCCCTCCTGAATGCCCCCAGACCTTCTAGTCTCAATCACTGTCTGCCACTGGGCACTGACTTTAGGGAGGTTCCTCTGTGAACCTGTGAGGACCTGTACGTGATTCTTGTGTGTCTCTCGCACACACGTACGGGGGCAATGGGGAGAGTCTCTGGTCCTGAAGCAGAACGCTGGCCAGGAAGCAGGACTCCTGATGTGGCCTCTGCCCTACCATGTGGCATCTGGCAATGGCCTCGCCTTCCCCAACCTGCGCGTTCTGGGTCCTTCCCTAGCTGACATTCTTGCTTTGCCCACCTCGTCCTTCTGGAGTGCAGCTCAAGGGATGCTGACCTTGACCCAGCAGTCCTCTCCCCACGGGTGGTGCACTTGGGGGTTTTGTTTTCCAGCCAGAGATCAAAGGAATGGACTTGCAGGGCGCTAAGCTCACAGGCAGAACAAAACAGAACAAACGCACGGAGTGGAGGAACTTTTATGAACTCACCAGCTGGCACCAGCGTTCCCCACAGGGGGAAATGCAACACTGTTTCGAAAGAAAATATTTTGACAAGTGCTGGGGAGGAAGGTAAGAACTTGACCAGGGGCCAAAGCCTCAGAGCAAAGGAGGTCACTGAGCTGGGAGACGGGGGACGTCACAGCTCCCGAGACGTCCAGGACAGCGGCAGGGAGGAGCCCAAAGGACAGCAGAATCGCAGCTAATACTAAGGTCCCTTGAAGGGCGCCTGGGTGGCTCAGCTGGTTGAGCGTCCAGCTTTGGTCATGATCTCACGGTTCGTGGGTTCAAGCCCCGCATGGGGCTCGGTGCTGACAGCTCAGAGCCTGGAGCCTGCTCAGATTCTGTGTCTCCTCCTCTCTCTGCCTCTCTCCTGTTCATGATCTGTCTCTCAAAAATAAATAAATGTTAAAAAAAAATTTTTAAGTGTCCCTTGAGCCGCACACCTGTGTTTCACAGATTGCAGCGATCACCGTGCTTGATTACAAAAATGAATAGAAGGGAAAGAAAGAGGGGGAAGAAAGAAATAAAAGGGAGAAAAGGTAAAGAACTGTTGAAAAAGGACAAAAAAGAGGAGACTAGGAAATCCTCTTGGGCTGGCTGAGGCCGGGGGTCAGGGTAGGGTGGAGAGGAACCTGCTGGAAGGCACAGTAGCTACTGAGGTGGCATGTGGCCTCTGGAGGAGGGAGGCCACAAGTAATGGAGGCTCAGATAAGTCAGGAATCTCTTTTTTTCCCTGGTAAGTAGCTGGAACGTCATGGAGGGTCCGCCCATGAACTTGTCAGTTCCTCAGCATGTGAGGTTTACTGGCGTCTCAACGGCACAGTCCAGCGGGAAGGGACACGGGGGGAGGGGAGTTGTGTCTCCTCCCTGAAGGGGCGCTGCCTGGACGGGGCACACATCATTTCTGCTCTCACCCCTTCCTCCAGGGCTTGCACAACCATTGCACCTGTTGCTGGGGAGGGCGGAGCCATACAGCTGGACGGGAGCAGCCGTTGGCCCAGCCCAGTATTCTGTTACTACAGGAGTAGAGGAGGCGCAGCTGAAGGGAGCCACAAATCTCCACTGCACACAGAGCCCGGGGGAAGGGGGAGAGCAGGGCTAATGGGAAGCCTGGGGAATCCAGCTCAGAAAACTGCTAGGAGCCAACGGGGGCCGTGGGGCAGGCCTCGCAGCCCCGGCCCATGCTAAGGGACGGGCTGGTTGGGGCACGTCCCCACTGCCGTCCCTGGGGAGGACTGCGCATCGGTTCTTCCATCTTTGCATCAGGATTGTGGCGGGGTGGGGGGAGGCATGCAGTTGGCGGGGGCGGAGTCTCGCCCCGGCTCTCAAGTACAAAGGGCAGAATTTGCTGGCACCACCCCGGACTTCCTGTGAGCAAGGCATTGCTCCAAGGGCTTCACAGCTATGGACCCTTTTGATTGGTCTAACAGCCATCTGGGGCACGTGACCCTACGGTACAGAGACGCTGGGAGCCAGGGAGGTGCTCCGGGTCAGGCCGCCAGGAGGTAGCGGCAACGCTGAGCTCCGAACCCGGGAGTCCGGCTCCAAGTCCACGCCGCTGACTGTCCGCGCCAGAGAAGGGCAGGGAAAGGTGTGGGGCTGTGCGTTCAGGGATGGGACACCCCGCACCTCCCCCACGCCAGGTTTTCCAAACAATTTTCAGTAGAAGATGCTGGATTCGCGAGTATTTCGTAAACGTGGTTTGTCGCTGCCTTTCTCCCAGTCAAGAGTGAGGGGCCGTTCTCAGGTTCTCAGGCAGCACCTGCAGGAAGTGGGGGCGGGGAGGGCGGAGAGCACCCCAGCGCCCCTGCCCCCTGGGAATTCGCCGAAGGATAGGAGCCCCGGAACTTCTCAGGTCTCGGAGGGAGTAAAGAGAATATCATTTAGGCCTCGGGGGCAGGATGGCCAAGAGCTGCTCGGGAAGCGACACAAACTCTAAATTTTTAAAAAATGTTTTCTAATTTATTTTTGAGAGAGACAGTGTGAGCAGGGGAGAGGCAGAGAGAAAGGGAGACACAGAATCTGAAGCAGGCTCCAGGCTCTGAGCTGTCAGCACAGAGCCCGATGCGGGGCTCAAAACCAGGAACTGTGAGATCATGACCTGAGCTAAAGTCGGACACTTAACTGACTGAGCCCCCCAGGCGCCCTGAGCTGCCCAAACTCTAAAGCAGCAGGCGAGGGGCTCCGCTCCCTGCCTGGCCGCACACGTGGCCACCTGCCGCCCCTGCCATCGGCACTGCTGCCCGGGAACAGGATTCACAGACAGAATTCTACCTGACCCAGGCCAGACCCCATGCTCTGACAAGGGTGCTCCAAGCAGGCGGCAGCCACAGGGCAGGAGGCTGAGGATAAAAAAACAGACCCACGAGAGCCACCAGCGTGCTATCTGTCCCCAGATCCCCCCGGAAAAGCCCAGGACTTACCCGAGGGCCTGGGCCTCCCGGGAACCCAGCCGACCTCGAGAGTAAGTCGAAAGGCCCTCGGGGAGCCCTGCTTCAGGGACATTGCCGGAATGCGCTCTAAGAACCGCCCACCCCAGGCCACAGCGGGCGAGGGTGCACACACACACACACACACACACACGCCTATCCCCCAGCACCTGAAGGCCCAAGGTGTCCCATGACTGAGTCACCAAGACTGAGGGGGTCCAGCTCTTCTGCAAGCAGTAAGAGATTCAGCCTCTCAAAACTCACAGGCCCCGAGAGTTTAGTTGTTATTAACATATGTTACTAATTACTGTTGTTATCATTATCAGTTTTTTTTTTTTTATTTATTTTTGAGAAACAGAGAGAGACAGCACAAACAGGGGAGGGTCAGGGACAGAGGGAGACACAGAATCCAAAGACAGGCTCCAGGCTCTGAGCTAACTGTCAGCACAGAGCCCAGCACGGGGCTCCAACCCATGATCCGTGAGATCATGACCTGAGTCGAAGTCAGACACTTAACCGACTGAGCCACCCAGGCACCCCAGTCATTATCAGTGTTAATCAGCCATCATTTCTTAGTATTTCCAGTCCCGTAAACTACAGTAGGCACTTGACATTTGCTGCCTTTGACCTTCCCCCAGTGGGAAGGGGAACACGCCACACCCATCCTGCAGATGGACAAGTGGAGGGTTGGAAAGACGAGCCAATGGCCTGCATTTTACAGAAGGGAGAATCTGCTCCATGCTGGACAGAGCAGCTCCAATGGGAACAGATGATGGCTTGAGGTCCCCTCACTTTGGTCTCCAGAAGACACACTGGGGGGCTCTCACTGGGTCCCAGGACCAATCCCAGCAGCCTGCTGCACCCAGAGAGCCCACACCCACTGCCCGGCTGCAGGGGTGGGTCCAAGAGCCACTTTTGTATCATGTCCTTATTGACATTTGTGATTGAAGGCACGAGGCATGGACAGCTAACCCAGGGCAGCCAGCTCACTTCGGGGCCAGGGACCCATGTTTTCTTTCATAAAAATATGAGCCATGAGACACGACGTCTCTGGTTAGCAAGGGGCACGATCTGGGTCTGTAGGGGCCTATGGAACTGGAGCCAGTTTGGACACCACACAAGGCAAAACTGGCAAGGTTCTCTTGTGCGCCCCCTCTCCCCGCAGACCAGCAGGCTCTTGCTTCCATGCCTTGGGCCAAAGTTGCAGGGAGGAAAGAAGCCACAAGGATGCAGAGTAAGTAAGTAGACAAGGAGGAGGAGGAGGGGGAGGAGGAGGAGGGGGAGGAGGGGGAGGGGGAGAAGGAGGAGGGGGAGGAGGGGGAGGGGGAGAAGGAGGAGGAGAGCAGCAACAGCAGCAGCCGCATAGAAGGAAGACCTTGGGGAAGAACAAGAGAGAAGAAAGTAAATGAGAGAAAGACACCTTCTTGGTCCCGCCCTGCTCTAGGTTTTCTGAGGGCCCACCCGCTCCTTTCCATGACCCCTGTACTGCCCTGGCCTCACCTGAGCTATTTTCAGTGATTTCTCTGCCTTGCAACTAAACAGTCCCTAATGGAAAAACAGGAACCAAGAATGGGCTTGTAATCAGAAGGTCTCAGGGGAACATGAAACCATCGGTGGGGTCAAAGCCAAGTGAGAAGCGAGGGAGATATGCGGTGGATTGTTTAACGGCCACAAACTCCTCCCTCCCCAGCACGCATGCCCCTCGGGGATGTGAATGTGATGGCCAGAGCCAGAACCCGTTTCTCAGTTCCTTTGCGTCAGGGCTGGCCTTGAGAGGCCTTTCAGCTCCTGCCTCTGCCCTCCCAGGACTCTGTCCTGAGCCCACCGGTACAGAAGGCCGGGCTGCCCTCCAGGAAGACTAGAGACCACGCAGAGGGCCTCGGCACCCAGCCCCCAGGCCCTCCCAACCCTGCTGATCTCGCCGCCAATTACTGCGGTCTGTGTGAGCCCACAGGCACAGCGGAGAACCCCACCGATGATCATGAGAAAGCCTAGATCTTTGTTTCAAATCACTAAGTTGGGGCAAGGTTTCTCATGCCAATAAACTGACGGCAGTTACGGAAATCAGCCCGGTGCCTGGGCTGTTTCCCTCACCCGGAGCTAGTTCGTGCCTGGGGACGGCTGGAAGGATGGTGCCGGAATGGCCGTCGGGAAATGGCACCGCTTGGGGGCTGGAGGGAGGGGGCATGTTGTGTGGTGGCAGAAGGATTCCAAGCCTGTTACCTGCGGATACTTGGAGATCGGAAATGAACCGGAGGAGCCCAGCTGGCTGACGGAGGTGCTTGCCAGGCGGAGTGTGGAGACAGCCAGTGGGCTCCTCCGCCCCGTGCGGTAAGGGAGAAGGGAGAAGTGAGCTTAAGAGAGCTCTGTTCAGTTTGCAAGCAGAATTTAGAGGCACCCGGAAACCAGCAGAACATACCGAGTTGAAAAATAAAACCGTTTCTTATCCCCAGTTTCTCCTGGCAAAGGATTTGCAGAGCACAAAATGGCCTCAGGGTAAAAATAAAATCAAGGATGTGGCTGTAAGACCCTTTATTAAGACCTCAACATGATTTAAGGACGTCTTTGTAGCCTTCTCAGTGGTAGAGAAGGGTTTCTAAGAATCTCACAAGTGCTGAACCACAGCACACTCAAGGTAGAGAGAGAGCGTCTCGGGGGAAGAAAATGATGTGGCTTCCAGGGCCTTGAGTATCCCCAGAAATGATTTGTGAGAAGCCCATAACATTTGAGAGAATTGTATTAACTGGAGTAGTGCGAGTTTGGACTGAAAGGTACGGAAACAGTTCAAAATGAAAATAGCCTCTGAATTTTACAAACAGGAAACAGGCCAAGAAAGCTGTTCAGTGCAAGTATTACCCAGACAGCGGAGCCCAGAGCCCAGGGGGCGGAGCCAAGACTGCAAGGGATCGATGGACCCAGGGCCACCCCCAGGGGCAGAACCAGGCCCTAATTAAGGAATGTCTTCCATCCCCAGAGGAGAGGAACTTAACCACAAGCATCTGGAGGCTTAATTGGTTAGGGGGTCCGACTTCAGCTCAGGTCACGATCTCGAAGTTTGTGGTTTCAGGCCCCTCATCAGGCTCTGTGCTGACAGCTCAGAGCCTGGAGCCTGCTTCAGATTCTGTGTCTCCCTCTCTCTCTGCCCCTCCCCTGATCATGCTCTGTCTCTCAAAAATAAATAAGAGTTAAAAAAAAAAAAAGAAATAGATTTCAGGACTGTGATGGATCAGAGACTCTCATGCATCTACTGTCCCTTGCTTTTAAAAATGAAATCGTCTATATTGTCTCGCTATTTCATCCCGAGTGCCTGAGGTTAGAGAAGTTGACGGAGTGATGTGAAGGAGAGCTCCACCCACATCTGGACCTGACCTAGACCACCGGACTCCAGATGCTGACCCTGATGCTACCATGGGAGTGAGTCTATAGGGCCACTATAACCTGCTGAGGAAGGAACACGGGCCATCTGTGACCAGAGGCAGATGTGGGCATCCTTTAAAGGCTGCAGATTCCTCCCACGCCTGTGTACCCACGCCTCTGCACGACTGTGCTGTCTCCCAGCCAGAGGCAGAGTCTGTTTCTCCATCCACCTGCATCTAAGCCGACCTTGTGACTTGCTTCCACCAACAGATCTTGCAGAAGAGCAGTTATGTGAGTCCCAGAGCCCAGGTCACGAGAGGCCTTCGAGCTTCTGTCTTTGCCCACTGGGGCTGTGCCCTGAGCCTGCCATGCTGTGAGGAGGTCTGGGCTGAAAGACCACGTGGAGAGAGGAGGACCCAGCAACCATCCCGGCTGTGCCCAGGCCCTTCTACTGAACATAGACACAGCCAGCAGCAGTACTGCCCGATCAACTACAGGACCAGGGGAAAATAAATCGTCATTCCAAGGTACCAAGATTTGATGTCCTTTGTTACGCAGCAGAGTCTAACTAAGACAATTGCCTCTGCACACTGGCTGCCCATGGTGGGTGCGCCTCGGGCTCCAACTGTGGCCCAACCAGGAGAGGAACCTCGGGGACCAGGCTTGCTGATGATCAGGATCCTGGAGCTCACTCCTCACTTCTGGCTTAATGTAAAAATGAGAGAGAGAAAGACCCATTCTGGGTTTTCCAGCTGGAACCAAATGGCCCCCCCCTCAGTGGAGCAATTTTGTAGCTTTTTGCTTATATTCAGCTCTCTGAGATGGTTGAGACCAATTCCAAAAAAGAATCATGTGCCTTGCCAAACTGCAACAGCTGAATTTTCTGTCATTCTGGGTTTCTAGGATGAAAATTAATTCATTTAATAAAAAAGACTGGCAGAGAAGGGGGAAATTAGGCATTCTAGGCAGAGAAAAGGCTTTGAGCCAAAGCTCAGAGATGTGCTATCAGTGAGGGCTTCATGTAGATATAAGTAAACAGGTTCCTGATTAACAAGGTGCTTTGGCCAGTGGTTCCTGACCCTCACGGTGCGTCAGAATCACTCAGACGGCTTGTTGAAAACCCAGACTGCTCAGGACTTTTGACTGAGCAGATCTGTGTGGGTGGGAATGGCAAGAATTTGCTTTTCTGACAACTGCCTATGTGATCCCGCTGATGATGTTCAAGCAGGTACCACACTTTGAGAACCATTAGCCCCTAAACAAATGGGGATGGAGGTGGGTGGGTAAGGTGACAGTGGTAGTTCCAGCCTCAATGAGGGCGTCAGGAACCCAGAATCCCAATCTGTCTTCTTGGACATCCTTAGCTTATTGGCTTTCATCCTTATGTGTGAGGTCTCCTGGTAATAAGATGGCTGCTGCAGCCCCAGAACTCACGTCTGCATTTCCAGAAGGAAGAGAATAGAAGGTGATCTATGAACTAGTGGTTTGAACTCTTTACCAGGAATTCAAAGCTTTCCTTGAAAGGCCGATCCTCTTTCTTCCCTCTACTGCTTGCCCCAACTCCCCCCGCCCCACGATTGTCAGATGCTTCCTACTTATGAGAGAGGTGGGCGATGGAGCGTGTAGCTTTCTCACTTCTATAGCAGAGGCGTGCATGGCAAAGGGGCTGGGAAACGAAGTTGCAGTGTTTGTCGTAGATGTGGAGGGGACCGAAGTGTCTGAGGGCCAGTCCTTGCCGGAATCGAGTGGGGGACGTACCGGGCACCCAATGAAGGTTGATGTCTGAATGAATGCTGGGAAGGAGTGCGGAAAGAGCAGCGGGGCCGGATGTCTCCCGCTTACTGTAGGTTGGATGATCTTGAACAGGTCGTTCTACCTCTCTGAATCTCAGTTTCTCTTTCTGTGAAATAAAACAAACCTTTGACCTCGAACAGTGGGATGGAATTAGGGGTGTGCAACTCTAGGGGCAGCTAGGTGGCTCAGTCGGTGAAGCGGCCGGCTCTTCTGCTCAGGTCAGGATCTCACAGTTCGTGGGTTCGAGCCCCGTGTCGGGCTCAGTGCCAACAGCGTGAGCCTGCTTGGGATTCTCTCTCTCCCGCTCTCTCTGCTCCTCGCCCC
>NC_043710.1:17630634-17675905 GCF_006229205.1 Suricata suricatta | reverse complement strand
AAGCCCGTTCGGCAAATCTGAATGACTGTCCTCAAGAGAGAGGGTTCCCTGAAGAAGTTTGTTTGGGAATCGCTGTGTTACTCTTTGCTTTTGGAGAGTCACAGCCCATGGTGCAGTAGTATAGGATCTCAGAAGTCCCAGGAGTCGAAAGGGCCTCTGTTGGGGGACCCTGACATTTTTTAGGCATTTTTAGCCACAAGGCTAGTCTTCGCTTAAGCCCAGTAGGTCTCTGAGGACATGATTTTCCCTGGGATACAGCTTTGGAAATACTGCTATGTACAAACCTGCCCCGTGATTCCAGCAGCCTGGATATCACCACTTGGCCACTGCTGACGCTGGGGATGATGGGTAAGTGGATCAGGGGACAGTGGGTGAGGGCTGGGGGATGGGAGTTGCTCTGCCTTCCAGAGGTCCTTTATGACCCCGTGGATGGTTTTCTCCATCAAATAATCAAAGCCCATCCACAGGCTGGGCCTAATACTCCTCTCAAGGCGGAAGAAAGTTGATCTTGTTTTCAAATGTTTATTTATATTTGAGGGGTGAGAGAGAGAGAGACAGAGACAGAATTTGAAGCCGCCTCCAGGCTCTGAGCTGTCAGCAAGCACAGAGCCTGATGTGGGGCTCGAACTCACGAGCCGTGAGATCTTGACCTGAGCTGAAGTCAGCCACTCAACTGACTGAGCCACCCGGGCGCCCCATCAAGGCAGAAGAAAGTTTAAAGGTGCAACTTGGTCCCTGTGTTCTAGGAAACCAGTCCCCTCAGTGCCCAAGGCTCTGGACTGGGACAGACAGGGTGTGAGCCCCAGCTCCACTTCTGACCGGCTGTGTGGCCTTGGGCAAGTCAACCTCTCTGAACCTCAGTGTCTCTCTAAATAATTGGATGGCAATGCTTAGACCACAGGTGAGAGTAAAGGCTTGACCATTATAATAGTACACTTACGTTTTTAAAAAATGTTTATTTATTTTTAAGAGAGGGACAGAGGGAGACATGCACAGAATCCGCAGAACCCCAACGCGGGGCTCGAACCCACAAACTATGAGATCATGACCAGAGGTGAACGCTCAACCAACTGAGCCACCCAGGCCCTCTGACAATTATGATGGTACTTCTATCTGTGTTCCCTGCGCACCTCTCACACTTTACATATGTTAACGTCACTTCCCTGGCCATTCTGATGGAGGTTCTGTCCCCATGTGATAAATGAGGACCGTGGGGCACAGATTAGTAGTGATTTGCCCAAAGTTCTCACAGTGCCAGAACTCAAACCCAGGGAGTCTGGCTCCTAAATCCACACTGGCAACCATTACACGCAGAGCCTGGCCGCAGCGAACACTCCGCAAGTGGTAACAATTTATGTCATTACATAGATTCTGGGCATCTAGGGATCGCAGGGGTGGGGGCTGAGAGGAGCCCATCTAATACAGGGTGAGAGAGAATACATAGAAGAAAAGGACACGGTAGGGGATCTCTCCATTCCCAGAAAGCGTGGCGCTATATCTATCCCCTCTGAGTCCGATTTCATACGACAGTGTCGCCACCCATTAGGAAAGTTAGGGAGGCCTTATGGAGGGCGTCCCACCTTCCCCAGTACCATCGCGGTTGGTTATTCAGACCCTGCAGAAGGCAGTCTGTCTTGCTCAGTGTGTCACTTCTGTCTCTGTATGAAGTGACGCTCCACGGCTTGCTGTGAGTAGGTGACAGGCCATGTCTGAGCCTGGGGTCTTCAGAAAGCAGAGCCAATGACAAGGACTTAAGTGTGAGCACTTAGTTGGAGAGCATGATCAGGAGTGTGTGGGAAGGGGCCCAGGCCACGCCCATTTGCTCTGTCCTATAGAAATGCCAGGAGCACTCAGCCCTGGAAGAAGCAGAAGCTATTGTATTCTGGCCCCACACCCACCCTCCCACTGGCCAAGGTCACCCTAAGGGGCTGGAAAGCCTCCCAGCACCTCCAGGGCTGCATGGAAAGGATACAGAGCACCCATCAGCAGGCGTGGGGCAACGCGGAGAAGCTGGTCAAAACCTGCATGGAAAACACACAGACGCACCTGCGCGGCTCTGGGCAACAGAGCTGGGGCCCGAACACGAAGCAGGATCGGATCTGTCACAGCGCCTGCCCTCAGCTTGTGAAGCGTTGTGATCAAGTCTGTGCTCGCAACGAGTCCGCTGCTTCTGAATGGAGAACGTGTGGCCTGGAGGATCTGAAGTGGGGAGGCCACTAGTCTGTGGTGGGAGGACTCGGCCAGGCACATTGCTGGGCCCCGTTCCTGCCACACTCGGTGACGCCACCGCCGCTGCTGCTGCAGGCCTGGGAGCACCAGCGCCGTTTCTGAGCCGTGGGAAGGAAAAGAAGGTTTTCCAGTGGCCGAGATCTCATGAGATGGGCATCACGTGGAGGCAGGAGACCCGGACTCCAGTCCAGACTCAGCTGTCTGGCCTCAGTCTTCCCATCGAGGGGGAGGGAGTGCATTGTCCCGGATAATCATAGGCCTTTCAGCTCTGAGGTCCCACGAGTCTACGAGCCCAGGATTGGAGAGGGGTATGTGGAATGTTGTCACCAGCCCCGGATATCTAGAGAGGGAGAAGAGAAATCTGTTCTGGGGAAGGGCAGTCTCCTGGGGCAGCAGAGAGATCTGGAAGCTCAGTGTTGCCCCTTCTTCCTTCTGGAGGAGCTGAGAGCCGTTCCCAAGCCTCTCTCTACCTGCCTGGGCCACCGGCTACCTGGCCAACCCCAAGGAGGTGGGATGTCAAAGGGCAGAAGTCCATGAGGGTGAGGCTCAGGAGGAAGTATAACTCGGAGAATGGCCGGGTAGCCCTGGTCCTCTGCTGGAAGCTTTTGCGCCTCTGCATAGGTTTAGCTCCGTGGCCGGCGTCCAGGGTCCTCTACAACCAAACCCAAGTGAACTGGTCAGCCCGCTCCCGTCAGAACCCAGACTACTGCTTTCCTCAGGCCGCTAAGAGGATGAAGGCTCTGAAACCAGACAGATTCATATCAAATCCTGTGTGACCTTGAAGAAGATACTTACCCTCTCTGAGCCTCCTTTCCCTTAGTTGAAAAATGGGAGTAATCGCGTTGACATCCTGGGAGTTGATTCAAGGGCTGAAGAAGAATAAGGTAGATAATAGTATGCCTGACATGAAGCAGGACTTGAGAAATGACCATAATTGTCATTTCACCCAAAGTGCTATGTGACACTGTCCCGGTCATTAAATGCCACCTATAGACTGACATTGCCACCTTTACTTCTCCAGCCCTGGTATTCAGACTCAGATAGACAACAGCACACGTAACACCTCCACTTGGATAGCTGACATGCATCTCAAACTTGACTTGGCCGGTACAGAACTCGGGCTCCCTCACAGGTGGCTCACCCATCATCTTTCCTGCCAGGACGGCCCCACTGTGCACCTGGGTGCCTGGCCACAAAGGTCGGGTTTGTCCTTGATTCTGCTCTTCTAATCTATCAGCCAGACTGATGCTCGACTTCAAAGCATTTCCAGAATGTGACCACCTCCATGGCTCCTGGCTGGTGATAATTATCAGCATTACCAGCCTCCTAACCAGCCTCTGGCTTCCTCTCCTGGCCTCTCGCTCCACACAGCAGCCGGGAAGATCCCGGAAACGCGAGAACCAGACCGTGGCACTCCCCAGCCGATACCTGCTAGTGATTTCCCATCACACTTAAGTCCTCTGCGTGGCCGGCAGGGCCCCAGACGATATGACTCCAAGCTCCCGACAGGTCTCCCCTCTGTCATTCTTCTCCAGGTTAGCCAGTGCAACTTCCCTTCTCCTTCGGCTTCAACTACACTCCTAGCTGAGGGCCTTCACATTCTCTGTTCCCTCTGCCGGGACCAGTCATTTCCCAGAGTTCCATAGGAAGCACTCCTCAGTGCCGCTGGACCTTTGCTCAGATATTTCCTTCCCCAACCATTGTTGCTCAAGAAGCGCCACTCATGGTGCTCCCCCTGTCATCACGCTCCCCGCCCCCCAGCCCCCGAAGGCCTGTTACATGTCAGTCTGCAGCGGCGCCCAGCCAAACGCCCCCTGATGGCAGACATGCGCCCTCACCTGCACTAGTCAGGGGGTAACCACGGCCACTCACGGTGCTCGTGCACTTGAAATGTGGCCATTGTAACAGGGGACCTGAATTTTCAATTTTATTGCATTTTCTTTACATTTAATTTTTAAATATTTATTTTATTGTTGAGAGAGAGAGTGTGTGTGTGTGCATGCGCGCGTGGGGGAGGGGCAGAGAGAGAGAGGCAGAGAATCTGAAGCAGGCTCCAGCCTCCTCCACCTATCAGTGCAGAATCCGATACGGGGCTCGAACTCATGAACCGTGAGACTGTGACCTGAGCCAAAGTCAGATGCATAACCAACTGAGCCACCGGGAAGCCCCTTTACTTTACACTTAAATAGCCACATGTGCTGGTGGTTTCCACAGCGGGCAGTGTGGGTCCGTAGACTGAGTCTCTCCTAAAAGAAGAGAAGTATAGGATGGAAGAGCCTTTTCCCTTTTGTTCATGGATAGGTCCTGGGGCTTAAAACATTTTCTAGCATGTATAGTAAGTGCTCAAAAGAATCTCATGAATGAATGCCTCTATGACCACAGAATTACATTCTCTCCCCCCCATTTACATGAATGAGGACACTGAGGCCCAGAAGAGGGTGAGCATTCAGCAAGTCACACAGAGCAAGTCCGTGCCCTCGGAACCCGGCTTTCTCCCCTTCCCGTTGCCACTCTACTCCCTGGTGGTTAGTTGGAGGCAGGGAACTGATTAAAACCAATCAGCCTGATTAACCCCAGAGAGTCTAAGATGCCAAACTCCGGGGGCAGTTGGTACAGGCTGGAACTATCAACGAGCAACGGCAGAGAGAGGCCCTGTCACGCGCTGGGGAGGGAGCACCGGGATCCGTGTGGGGCGCACCAGGCAGAAGCCAAGCATCCTGGAATTGCTCAAGATGGTAGAAACCCTAAAGGCCAAGAGACGGCCGACTTACCGTTTTCTTCTAAATCAAGAGTTCCTTATGGGTGTCACTTAGACCAGCCTCAGGAACCCAGAGTCAAAGAAAAATCAAGTTGGAAATTTTAAAAGGAAACAGGAAACCTTGCTTCCTGCTGGCTTGAGCAGGAAGGAGGTTTATAATTGGAAAATGAACAGCGGGGAGGGGGAGCTTGGGGTCTGTGTGGCCTGAAAAGGCTATTGGCAGGAACAGCCCATTGCCCCCCGATGTCAGCGCCGCTCTGGCCCTCTGGGAGGGAGGCGGGCTTGCAGTCGTGAGGCCTCACAGCCGCTGCCACAGTCTGCATCCTTGGTACCCGGCCTCTCTGAACCTCGGCCTTCCCATTTGAACAAAGAGGCGAGAGGAGCCTATTCCAGTGGAGATGTGACAATCACACACGATGTGTCCAGCACCATTGGTGCCTAGCAAATGGCAGCTGATCTCGTGGTCACCGTCTCCCAGGGCTGTGAGAGATGGGGACAAGCTGGGCCTCTAACAAGCAGGTGCGATCAGGACAGAGGGCTGGGCAGAGGGAACAGCCTGGGCGAAGGCCCAGAGAGGCAACCGTGGGGCCGTATTTGGGCCCTGTAACTGGCAGGCCCCAATTCTCTCTCTGCTCCTGACTGTGACTTTAGGAGGCCGTTTGTCTGTCCTGACCTGGGATGGAGGGGGGCAGGGGAAGGAACACCAGGCAAGGGCAGCAGCAGGCAGGCTGTCCTCTGGGTGTCAGCCTGAGAGGTGGCAATGGCAGCGGGGGGCCGGGGGTGCAGGAATGTGCTCCCCCTCCCCACTCACGGTTGCTGCATTTAACAGAGAAACAAAAAACAAAACCGTACACCTAGTTAAATTTAAACCTCAGAGAAACAGCAAATCATTTCTTCATGTCAGCCAGGACATACATTTAGTGACTACCCATTGTTGAGCTGAAACCCAAGTGTAACCAGTTTCCCACGGGCAAGACTGGGGTTGGATGGTCAGGGCAAGTCCAGACCCAATCACCTCCTTGAACTGGCCCCTGTTGCTCCCATGACGTTCAAGGCCAAAGGCCAGACCCACCCACCTCCCAGCTCCACCCAGTATCACGCTGCCTCTTATCATCCGACCCCCTTGCTCCAGCCTACAGCCCTCTGCCCTGGTGGTGCCCAGAGCCGGGAGCATGGCAGGCCTCGGTCCTCATGTCCCGCCTCCCAACAGGAGCCAGTTGGCTTCCGTTCCCCTCTTTCAGAGCCCCTGAACCTTTCCACCGTCACAGTCAGATCCCCTTCAACATCTACTCGTGAGCTGCCTTTGTGGCTGCCCGCCCCGCGCCTTTGGCTCACCGTTGTACCCCAGCGTCGGGCCCCCATCCCCAAGTTAGCAGGCGCTCCCACCATCTGTGCCATTCGGATGAATAGAAACTATTCCGGGAAGTGGGGAGGAGGCAGAGAAGGAAGGTCTGAAGCACCCATGTGCTCACACCTCCTCTGAGGGAAAAGACCGTTTCCAAACCTGGCCTTCAGCCTCCAGATGGGACGGGAGCCCGTGGCCATGGTCAAGGGGCCAGACGTCTCTCACGAGCTCTGCACACACCCAGCTGCTGGCGTTGAGCACCCTCTCCTCCTCCCCAGGCCCTGTTGCCCGCCCCCCAAATGGTGCCCAACACCCCTCTCGGCTCAGCTTCAGGGGGAGGCTTGTCTCTGAGGCCTCCGGTGCTCCTGACAGGGACCCTGGCCTCTCCTACCCTGCTAGGCTGGAGTCTCAGGGCCCAGGGCCTGTCTGCAACGTCCTGTCCCTGTCCCCAGAACCTCTCAGTGTCTGCACACACGGTACCAGCTCAACAGCGGTCCGTGGGGTGAATGAATGAGTAAATGGCCCGTTTCCTCCAGGCCGCGCTGAGTTTTTCAGGGACTTGAGTGGGGAAGGGAGAGAGCAATGGCAGCAGATGGCCACTGGGACCAGGAACGAAGGCTAAAACGGGAACATGATGCAGAGAAGGGCTGAAGCCACAGGCACGCTTCTCTACATTGATGTCATCTTGGACCAA
The DNA here is from genome assembly GCF_006229205.1 of Suricata suricatta. Lineage (NCBI taxonomy): Eukaryota > Metazoa > Chordata > Mammalia > Carnivora > Herpestidae > Suricata > Suricata suricatta. Next base: position 17,668,879 of record NC_043710.1, on the reverse strand, counting down.
ACCCAGCGGGGCCGGGCCGGGTTATCACAAATTATGTCTCCCCAGGCTAGTGTTATCATCTGATTTCGAGCAAATTACAGAATTAAGGGTGGGGTTGGATGTTCTATATTTGGGGCTGGCATATTCGCGGAGCCAGTGAGAGCCTGCTGGGACTCTGCTCAAAAACCTGATTGAGGTTGGTTTGGGCCAGAACGTCGCCTGCTTCCCCAGACGGCCAACGATCTCACAGGCAGGAGGTGGAGTCTGGAGAAATGGGTCAGCCCCCAGCCCTCCCTCCCTCCCCGTTCATGGCCAGGGTGGGGGGGTGGCAGCAGGCAGATGCTGTGTTGCCAGAAGGTGTTGCTGGCACCTCTGAGGGGGACGAGATTGCACGCCCAGCATCCAGGGAGGTTGGGAGCATGTGCAGAGAGGAACCAACGAGGCGAGAAGGAGCAGAGCAGGAGCAGGAGGGAGAGGCTGGCAGGGGGGCAGGAAAAGTTTGGGGGTGGCAGTATGAATTAGAGGAGGGCTTATCTTTGCAGCCTTAGCTCTTGCTACCCATAGAGGATGCCTGGTGTTTTTTTTTTTTTCTTTGCCTTTGCTTAACATGCATTTCCCTTCTTCCGGAAGCATCATCCTGGCTTTTCTTTGAGGAACTGCCCATCTGCCACTCCCAGCCATGTTGTCCCAGCAGGGCTGACACTCCTGAGATCTAGGGGTGAGTCCATGCCAATAGCCCTGAGCTTCACATGGCTCAGGAATGGCTTGCTATGGAAGCCGGGTCAATCACGGACAGCCCTGGGACTTTGGGTGGAAATTCTGGGAACAAACTGTTCTTCCCCAACTAAAGTGGAAGCCCATGGGAAGGACGCCCTGAGCGATCCATTTGTGTCTGAAGGAGGTTACTGCCAGGGAAGCAGGACTGGGAAACAGACTAGGAAAGACTGGATCCTGGATCCAGCTGTACCTGAAGCTCGTCTCCCACACCATTCCGATGATAACATGAGAAAAAATTCCCTTGGAGCTGAGTTTCCATGATTTGCAAATCAAAGAACCGATTCATCAACTTCAGTCCTAGTCCTCCACTGCAGCCTCAGGAGTTCTCAGAGCAGATCAGACCCCTCCACCCCCACCTCCAGATTCTTAGTCAATCTATAACCTCCGGCAGGAATGACTGTTGGCACCTCAAGACGTCCTGCCGAAACCCTTCTCTACCCTTCACACAAATAGCACCTACTTCACGGAGCGTCCTGTGATGTTTCAGTCACATTACTTCTTTGTCACTCCCACCAAGGACAGAGCGGACTCTTGTGACAGGGCCCGTGTGGTGGCACTGAATCGGCACCATTTTTGTGTGTGTATATTTAACTCTGCCCTGAAGCCTAGCACCATGCTGGGAACATAAGCTGCTCTCATTTTCACACCTGCCCCTTGAGGTGATATCTTTACAATCTCTGTCCCACAGGGTGGCATTGACTCAGAGAGGCTGAGACCTGCTTCATGTCCAAGGTAAGAAGTGGGGCCAGTCCTCCCTCCCACCCTGTACCCCCACCCCAGAGCTCTATTTCTGGCCAGCTCTGCAGGACTGGCCACTGGCTGGGTAGCCTGCTGGGGTCTTTCTCCGGCCCTCACTGCAGTGGCTGGGGGCAGGGGGTTGGAGGGTGGGGTGGGGGGGAAGTGCAGGGTCCAGAATGTCAGCATCACAGCCGCCCTGTGCAGGCTCACATCTAAGCTCTGATTCCTGGTGGTCGTGCGTCCTTGGGCAGATCTCTCCTCCAGGCTTCACCTCTGTTTGTTATTATTACCGCGGCGAAATTCACCTGTCATGAAATGGACCGTCTCAGCCGTTTTCAAACATACAGCTCAGCAGCATTAAATACGCTCACAGCGTCGGGCAGCCGTCACTACGTCTCCAGAGCTCTTTTCATCCTGTACAGTCTCAAGTCCGTTCTCATTAAACACAAAGTCCCGTTCCCTCCTCCTCCGGCCCCTGGCAACCACTCTACTCCCCGCTGGGGGCGAATCTGACAGTACGTTACTTCCTGTAAGTGGAGTCGCATGTTTATCCCTTTGTGATGGGCGTAACTTCACTGAGCCCAACGTCCCCAAGGTCTGTCCCTGTTGTGGCCCGTGACGGACTTCCCTTCCTTTTCCGAGCTAACACCCCATTCTGTATATCCCATCTTTTTCTTTTTGTAGTTTCAGGAGTTTCTTTCAACTCCAGGTCGTTCACATGCAGTGTCATATTAGTTTCGGGTGTAGATTTCAGTGGTTCATCACTTACAGGCAACGCCCGGGGCTCCTCACAGCCAGAGCCCTTCTTAGTGCCCGTTCCCTGTCCAGCCCCTCCCCTTGCCACCTACCTTATCTTTATTTTCATTTTTAACCTTTATTTATTTATTGTTAAGGTAGTGTTTTAAATGTTTATTTATTTTGGGGGGAGAGAGTGAGACCATGAGCGCGTGCAGGTGGAGAGACAGAGAGAGAGGATCCGAAACAGGCTCCGTGCTGACAGCAGAGAGCCCGATGTGAGGCTTGGACTCACAAACCATGAGATCATGACCTGAGCCAAAGTCGGATGCCCAACCAACCAAACCACTCAGGCACCCCTAATTTTTATTTATTTTTGAGAGAGAAAGAGAGAGAACGAGTGGAGGGAGGGGTAGAGAGAGGACAGAGGATCTGAAGCAGACTCTGTGCTGAAAACAGCCAGATGCAGGGCTTGAACTCAGAAACTATGAGATCATGACCTGAGCTGAAGGAGGATGCATAACAGACTGAGCCACCCAGGCGCCCCTCTCTTTAAATGGAGGCTACCTACACTCCATGTCCACATTAACACTGGTGCCGTGGCCGCCCACACCCTCCACAGCCAGCCGGACAGGAAGTGTATGGGGTGTCCCAGGTGTGGGGGTGCATGCTCCCAGCTGAGCCTGGACAACGGCAGGTGGGTGCTGAGGGACACCCCCCATCGACACCATTGTCTGCCATGGAGAAAAAGATGGGGAAAGAATTGGCAGTGTCTCCACAACTTGTCCAGCCTGTCCTGGGGGCCGGGGTGTCCATGCAGTGAGAGAACATTCTTGACCCCAATTCCTCTCCAGTCTGGGGACCACGCACTCCGAGCCAGGGGCTGTCCCGGGAGCCGCCACTCCTGCTCGTCCCAGCTGCCAAGGAGATGCCCATTGGTAGGACAGCAGAGAAGGAGACGGGGGGAAAGATACCAGTCCAGAAACTCTTGGCTGAGCCCCCAGAGGAAACGTGATGTTTCAACTTTCCCCAAGGATCTGTAAGGCATCGATACTGTGGAGAAAGGAAATGAAACATCTAGTGCCAGTTCAGGGGAGCTGCCTGGGGAGACTGTGGGGAAGAAGCAGTGCCACCAAGCTGATGCTTTGGCCCCTAAAACCGGCTTCGAGGAAGGACTCCTTTGGTCTGGCACTGCCCGTGTGGACTCCGAACTCTCCTGGGTGGTCACATGGCCTGAGCCAGGCTCAGGGCTGGGTGCCCCAGAAAGCAGGGTAGGCAGAGGAGGGTGATGCGCTACGAATCACCATTGGCCTCTTGACCATGCTTGGGCTTGTGAGGGGCAGCCCTCTGAGTGACTGCCAGATCCTGCAGCCTTGAGGACCATCTGGAATGTTCCCTTCCTCCTTGGAAAATTCTAAAATTTAGAATTAAAATGATCACTCAATTCCCAAACCCAGTGGCTTGGTGGTTTCAGGGAATTATCCCAAGTGGGAAGGGGACAGCCGCTCCAGCTGTAAATGATGGGGCTGGGCAACTGCTGTCAATGTGACCCCCCACCCCCCCCCCCCCATAAGGATCATAACACTCCCGGAAGCGGAAGATTCGAGGAAGGTCTCTGCTCTCCACCCCCTCTGCATCCACATCCTCCTTATCCATTGGGGATTAAAAAGCACACTTATCAGGGGCACCTGGATGGCTCAGTCCGTTAAGCATCCGACTTCAGCTCAGATAATGATCTCGTGGTTTACAGGTTTGAGCCCCGCATTAGGCTCTGTGCTGACAGCTCAGAGCCTGGAGCCTGCTTCAGATTCTGTGTCTCCCTTTCTTTCGCCCAACTCACCCTCTGGTTTTCTCTCTCTCTTTCTCTCAAAAATAAATAAGCATAAAAACAAGTACACTTATCATAATGAGTACCAAGCAGTGTATACAATTGTTGAACCATTATATTGTACACCTGAAACTAATGTAACACTGTATTTTTTTTAAGAAATCCTTTTGGATTTCTTAAATAGTTTAGAGAGAGAGAGAGAGAGAGAGAGAGAGTAAGAGTGGGGGGTGGGGCAGAAGGAGAAGGAGAGAGAGAATCCCAAGCAGGCTCCAAGCTGTCAGCACAGAGCCCTATGTAAACCTTGATCCCATGAACCATGAGATCATGACCTGAGCTGAAATCAAGAGTCAGAGGCTCAACGGACTGAGCCACCCAGGTGCCCCATGACACTGTTAACTATGGTGGAATTAAAATTTTAAAAACTTAATTTAAAAAAAAGAGTTCTATATCCACACCCTTTGCCATGTGGCTTGTCCGTAGCCTCCCCATAGGGAAAACATATTTCTCTGCCCCAGGAGGTTGGGCCTGGCCCCGTGACTTGCTTGGGCCAATGGAACGGTTGAGGACATGGGGGTGTTCTGAATGTGCTTGCATAATTTGGCTCGGTCTCCTGCACTTCGTGCCGAAGCAGTACGGGTCCAAGTAAAAGGAGAAAGCCAGCAGATCTGGCCTGAAGCCAGCCCCCAGCCTGGAGCCGCTCCTGACCAAAGGTAGGGCCAGTACTGACACCCGGCTGACTGCAGACCCAGAAGTGAGGGAACGAATCGTCAGCTCCTGCGGGGCCCCCCAGTGGTGCTGTTTGTTCCTGAGCGTTATCACAGCATGGGCTGACTTGCACATCACACACACATCTGCGTACCCAGACCAGACGAAGGCAAGCTCCTCTGTGAGCACGTGCGGCACGTGCACTACACTCATGTCATAAAGACACGGACACAGGCCGAAACCCACATCCAACTACCCCTTGTGGCTGGGGACTGGGAGATGCGGTGCCTGTGCCATGGATCGTGTTTGCAGCCCTCACTGGGCCTCACTCCTCACCTGAGGCTGGGAGCCAGGACCCCCCTTCTCCAAGCAGAAGCCTGAGGGCCGGAGGAGAGTGACAGCAGTGTGGAAAGAGAGGAGGCCACGTGGATTCTGGAAGATGGGGGCCCTGGACCCAGCTATGGCCGTCTCTGGGGCCCTGCCTCTGAGCCCCACCCTGCCCTGGTCAGTGGTGTTTGCCACGGCACACAGGGTATTTGTGTCTATGATCCCCGAGGAAGCAGGAAAATATCACTGACCTTAGCCTCAAGGTCTAACTCTGATCCAGGAACCAAGGACATTGGGTGGTGACAGAACCGGGCTTTAGTGTCCAACGGGGAGGGTTTGGTCCCTGCTCTGCCCCTGCCCACCTGTGGGTCCTTGGGCAAGTCCCTTCACCTCTGCGGGCCTCAGTTTCTTTCTTTGCAGCCTATTGAAGGCCAACCCCTCATTCGAGTGTCAGACAAAGCCTCTCTCACCCACTAAACACACTGCACACAATTCCTTCCCCTGCCCCCTCTTCATCTTCAATTTCCTCCTCTGTCATCCTTAGCAGCATGGCAGCGTGCTCGAATTTCTCCCACCTTGAAACAGACGACCACAGAAGCCCTCTCTGGGTCCTATCCCCCTGCACGTCTGTTTTCTCAGTCACAAAGCTCCTTGAAAGAGCTGTCTGTGAAGGCAGGCAGAACCCCGTCCCATTCTCCCTGTGCTCTCCCAAGCCTACTGCGGTCAGGTTTTGCCCCCCACGACCCCCCCAATTATGCTCTTGTCAGGGTCAGGCTGGCCTCCGTGTTGCTAAATCCGTAGTCATTTCTGGGGCTTCTCTTAACGGGCCCATGTCACAAGCCAATCGCCCCCCTGCAGGTTCTCCACGCTCCTGGCTCTCTCCCTGCCTCGTGGTGGCCTTCCTTTTCTGCCACTGGTCCCCCTCACCTGCCAGCCCCTAAGCCCTGAGGGCCCTGTCCACGTCTCTTCCATCCACACCCACTTCCTCGGGGATCATAGACACAAATACCCTGTGTGCCATGGCAAACACCACCCAGACTTGTGCCCTGACCCCCATTCTTGTACTCAACTGCTTACTGCCTATCCTCACCCCACACCTGGTAGGCAATGAACCTACCTACATGTGTCTGCATTGCAGCAAATGGGAATGCCCCCTTCCCATCACTCACCCCAACACCTGGAGCAACCCTTGACCTTCCTCTGGTGCTCTCTCCAGCCCTTCCTGTCTGTTCCTGCACCTCCAAGGTGAGTCCCTAATCTGACCCCTTCTCACTTCCTCCCTTCCAGAGTGATCCCTGCGTGTCAAATACCACGCCCCCCCTTCCCCCTCCTCGAGAGGTTCCATCTCACTCAAGGTAAAAGCCCAGGTCCCTGCCCTGAACCACAGGACCCTACCTGGTCCCAGGCTCTGGGGACCCCCAGGTCTCTGCCACGTACAACTTGAGAAGGCTCGCCAGATGGCTCCAAGCATAACTGACCTGTCACTGCCACCCTCACTCACCCTACTGGAGTTGCACTGATCCCACACTGCTCCATTTTTACTATTTTCACTGTGGATTGTAGGCTCCATGAGATCAAGGATTGCTGTGTTTTTCATGGCACCTAGAATGTGGTAGGAGGTCAGTAAATACCTATTAATGAATCAGGAGAAAATGAGGGCAGCTCTGCACATGCCTCCCAGGGATTTGGGTTCAATGAGAGAGCGCAGATTAGCTGCTCAAGTGGGGCATACAGGCTGACACAAAAAAGTTAGACATATCGTTATTGTCATGGCTACCATTGCCACCACTGCCACTACCACCACCATCACAATCATCACCATCATCACCATTATCACTATCACCATCATGACCATCACCACCATCACCACCACCATCACCATCATCATCACCACCATCATCACCATCATCCTCATCACCATTATCACCAAAATCAGAACCACCATCATCATCATCACCATCTCCTTTTTTCTCTGATGCAGAGTAGAGTTCAAGATCACAGAGCATGGCTATAGCAGACCAGACCACCTTGATGAATCCTCTCTCAATGACAGGAAGACCACCTCTCTGCAATGAGACCCCCAAACCTCAAGGTGGGATTTCAAAATTCTAGAGCTGGGCTGGACCCTAAATAGACTCTATGTAGTTTCAAATTCTTTGTTTTCCCCTTTTTTGTCCAGGGATACTTTGCCCAACCCAAGGTGGAAACAGAAAAGAGGGAAGAAGCTGTCCTGGCTGAACTGGAGGTGTCTACCTGGAGTTCTGCCCGGCCCAGACCTCCGTGGACCCCCAGGGCTTTGCCAAGTGCCCCCACCCAGAGACGGGGAGAACCCCAGCCAGAGGTTCCCCTTTCGTCTCTCCAGTCTGCATAGGAGGAAACTGGACAAAGCTAGGTTAAGACCCTTCCCCAAGGTGGCTGGGGAGGGTGGATCACTGGATGGTGGGCAGAGCCCTTCCTGCTGGCCCCGCACCCTCAGACCTCCATTGTCATAAGTTCCACGTTCCTTCCAAGTGCCACACTCCATCCAGCCCATGTAATTGAAGCCAATTATTTAGTACAAAAGAACAGAGAACGCATCAGTTCATGCCTTTGTCTCTACAACAGCCCTGGGACAAGAAGCCCCAGCTGCCTTTGCCTTTGTCCCCAGAGATGCTCATTAGGGACCAGCTGAGCTCAGCCTCCCAGGGCAGGACCGGGCCTGTTAGGGGCAAGCTGTGGTGGCCAGAGCAGTTCCCTGAGCACTTCTGGGGCAGGGGCCCAGCTGGGGGCACAGAGCTCCTAACATTGGACAGACAGCTTCTGGGAGCCTTGTAGACCATGGGGTGTAAGAGTCGGGGTGTCGGGGAACCTCGGGAATTTTATTCTCCCTGCAAATGTTGGGGTCCTGACCTGTGGGGGTTGGAAAGTCACGGGGAGTATAAGTTAACCCTGTAGAGGACTCAGCACAGCACCTGGAAGGTGGCACGTGCTGATGTGAGCCGCCTTTACCCATTTGTGACGGTTACGATATTATGTCACTAACACAGTATTGTTAGCTTTGGAGTCAGCTGACCTCGTTTAGAACCTGGCCCTGCCACTCACACACTGTGTGACCCTGCACATTTCACAGAACCTCTCATCTGTAAGATGTCGTATAACGTGCAGTGTACAGATCTCAGAGGCCCGTCGGGGGAACGGCAGACTGGAATGGAGACCTGCGTGCAGAAGAGCCAGCTATGCGCCAGGCACTTGAAAGTCACCGTTTTAAGCCTGTCATCACCCTGGGCAGCCCAGAAAAGTGAAGCGTTCACCTCTGCTCTCTGCAGATGGCAGGCCGCTCATCCTCTCCAGGTCTCGGTTCCTCCTCTGGAAAGTGGGGGCCACTATGGCCCCCACAGAAAGGACAAGAGCAGCACACGATCTTTAGGACCTGCACGGAAAGGGTCACCTCTGATGGTTTATCTGTCCCCTGAGTGCTACGTTGTGCAAATGGATTTGAATGCATTGAATCTTCCCAGCAACACTCGACTGAGCCCCATTTGGAATCTGGAGACGCTGAGTTCAGCAAGTTTAAAGCAACGTGTCTAAGACCAGCTATGGAACAAACAGCGAAACAGGACATCAGCCCAGCTGCACTGAACCCAAGTCCGTGCAAGGCGTCCCCCAGCTTGGAAGTAGTTCCCTGCTTCTACCAGTGAAGGAAAGGGACTTATGGATGTTGGGACAGTTAGAGAAAATCAGGGCAGGCTTCACTGAGGCAGTGGCATTTACGTCTGGAGGGACGGGTTCTATTACAGCAGGGAGAAACTGGGGAAGAAAAGGCCCGGGAACAGCATGAAAAAGGCACTGAGGAGCAGAGTGGAGGACCCGCATGGAGGACAGTCCATGATCCCTCTGGTGTGGCTGGGTGGGGTGGGAACGGGGTGAGGGAGTCACCAAAACTTGGAGCCTCAACAACCTGGGCCCTCGAAGCCTTCTCTAGAACCAGCTTAGGTGCTCCCCTCCAGTGCCCTCCCTGCTCTGTGTCAGCTGTCAGGGACAGCACCTCAGTTTGTGCCGGGCCCCTCTCCTTATCAGGACCTTGATGGCTGCCTGAGGCTCCCGACCTACTGAGACAAAGCCCCGCCTTACTCTAGGGAAGGCTGCCTCAACCGTGTACTATTGACGTTTAGGGCAAGGAAACTCTTCGCGGTGGAAGGTTCTCAGTCTTGTGCGCTGGCAGGGAGTTTAACAGCACCCCGTCCCCAGCGTGACACCCACAAGTGCCTCCAGACTGCTAAATGTCCCTAACGGGCGTAAGATCACCCCCGATGGGGAACCGCTGCTCTGGGGCCTCCCTCCTTGGGGCTGGGTGTGGGCCTCCTTGGGTGCTTTATGGGGACCAGCGGCCTCACGCACTCCGGGCATGCAGCCCTTCTTCCCCTTCCAGCTGCTTCTGGGGATGGGGGCAAGGGGCTGTCTCCTGGCCTAACCGGCCAGTCCCCACCAAGAAACGAATCATCCCCACCTTGCCACAGCGCGTGGGAAGACAAATGTACCAGCCTGCTCACCCGGCACCACTGCCACCCCCGTCTGTTACTGCCCAGGACAAACACGTACCCCGTCAGGACCCGGGGCGTCAATTTTTTAATAATGACAAATCTCAGTGATTTTCCAGCAGGTCAGCCAGCCTGGGGCAGACTCGGCCGTTAAACTCTGATAAATCATCCTCATCAGCCCGTGGAGGAGAACAAAGCAGGTTTTTTATTTTTTATTTTTTTCTTTTGGTCACAGTTTCTATTATAAAGGCAGCAAGAGCCCAGAACGTTTCGGAAGTAGACAACAGAACACCCCTTGCCTTGTCCCTGAGGCTGCGTTTCTGCTGCACACTCGGTCGGGCGCAGGCCGAGTCTTCTGTAATTACGGCCTGGGGTGTGCGCCGTGGGGTTATTCTGGTTCCTTCCGTGTGTTTATTTCGAACTATGTAGAATGGCAAAAACATCTCCTTATGTTGCCCCATCGTTCCAGGGCTGTGATGTTTGTCCAAAGTGCGGCTTTGGCTAGCAGGGGGCCTATTCATGGGTGGAACTCTTGAAGGTCTGTGGCCTCCTAAACATGACAATGTGGTGTTTATTCAAACGTGGGTCTTAGGAGGGTGGTCGGATCCTTGGGCGGACCGTCAAATCCTGCAGCTTTGTAATTATAAAACTAAGGAACTTGCCTAAGAGAGGGTTTTGGAGCACCAGAGGGTGATCAGTTTCTTGGGTGGAGCCCTTGAGAGGCTAAGGTTTCAAAATAATAAGGATGTGCTGTTTGAGATCACAAAGCCCAGTGGTTTCTAAATTCAAGACTGTGTGTTTTCCCACAGGGAGAGGGAAGGGCAAGGCCACGGGCCCCTGTTGCTGCCAAGGCCTTGGGCATCAGTACTTGGAGGTCGATCAAGTCTTTCTGATCAGAAACATGCCTCCTGGGGCCCGAAGAAGGCATGACGTGTCTGCCACACGAGGGTCAGTGCGGAGCCGCTTAGGGTGGGGGGTGGGGCAGCGCTCGGAGGGAACAGGGTCTGCAGGGCACTCGGAAGGCCACGTGAGCAAAGGTGAACTCTGGCCCTTGAGCTGGACGCAGCGACACAAGAAATCATCTCTCACATTGTAAGCGGCAAGAGGCTGGGAGGAAACGGACAGACTGGCCCTGCTAGAAAATAGAGGGGTGGGATCCTTACTAGGACAGGGTGGTCGGAAGGAGGAGAAGATGCAAGGGAGGTGCCCTGAGGTGGGGACAAGGGGACAAGTGTGGCCGGAGACAGGGGGTTTGCACTTAGTCCTGAGGGAACCACGGAGTGAAGGGTTCCATCTTCCAGAAGGAGAGCTCTGGCAGCTAAGCGAGAGCGAGTCATGGAGGTGGGGACATCAGCTGTGCCCCCCCCCCATGGGAGACAAGTCAGGGGGAGGCTCCACCTTCCTCCAGGAGAGAGACGCGGTGGCCTGCGGGAAGAGACAGAGCGAAGATATTTAGTCCTTCCTCTTCATTCCCGGGTTCATATTTGTGACGTCACCTCCTTGCTAAAATTTATTTGTAAGTCCCAAACCGATGCCCGTGGTGCTTTTATGGTCAGTCATGGACACGTGTGAAGCAGCAAAATATTCGGTTGCCCACGTGCGTGCTCCTGGGTGAGGCCAAATGAGGTGAGGGTCTGGCCTCTCGGGTCAGCTCGCATTGTAAACAAGCATCCTTCCCTAAGTCTAATTAGTGCTGCATTCTTTATCCTTTGTGCTCTTGGTTGGTGATCTTGTTCCTTAAAATCATCTCCAGTTGGGGGCACCTGGGGAGCTCAGTCGGTTGAGCGACTGACTTTGGCTCAGGTCATGATCTCACTGTGCGTGAGTTCCAATCCCACCTCGGGCTCTGTGCTGACAGCTCGGAACCCGGAGCCTGTTTCAGACTCTCTGTCTCCTTCTCTCTCTGCCCCTTTTCCCCCACCCCTAAAAGTAAAAATAAACATTTATAAAGTAAGAAAACAAAATAAAGATTAATTTTTTAATCATCTCTAGTTGTGATGCTTAAGTGCTGTCTTGCGTTCCTAAGCACAAGGAGGCTGTGATGTGTCTTATGGAGAAAATACTTGTGTTAGATAAGCTTTTTTTTTTTAATGGTTTTCCTTTTTTGGCGGGGGAAGAGAGACAGACCATGAGTGGGGGAGGGATAGAGAGACAGGGAGACAGAGAATCTGAAGCAGGCTCCACGCCATCAACACAGAGCCCCATGCGGGGCTCGAACTCACAAGTTGCGAGATCATGACTTGAGCCGAAACCAAGAGTCGGAAGCTTAACCGACAGAGCCACCCAGGTGCCCCTCAAAAAGCTTTGTCCAGGTGTAGTGCTGTTGGCCGTGAGTTCAACGTTAATGAACCAATAAATACTAAGAAAGATGTCTTTAAAGAGAAACCCACATAAAACAAAGTTGGGTGCAGAAGGTTGATGAAAATGTCGTGACCAGAGACTCCAGGAAACTAAGCCTGCGTTTCTCCCAGAAAAAAGATGTTTTAAAGGAGCAAGGGTGACAGTTTCCCCTCAGTCCGTGTTTGTGCACCTTTACAGAACATAGTTGCAGTGAATAATGAGCATCGATGGTATTTGAAGGTGGAGGCAGTGAAAGCTGCCAGCGGGATTAGATGTGGGGGGAAAGGAGCGAGAGAGACCCCCTATTCCTGCCCCGGCTTCCAGGCAGGGGTGGTGCCCAGGGACCCTGGGGCACAAGTACCAGTGGAATTCTTGGAGATCAAAGCCCCCTGACACTTTCTCTTCCTACTTCCAGCTCCGTCCTTTATTGCAAGGAGCCCATACACATGCACGTGCAAACAATGTCCACACAACCCACCAGCGGACAGTCGTCCCTTGGCGTCCCCGGGCTGGGGGGCGAGCGCCAGGACAGGAGGAGGGCGGGGCTGGGAAGGAGCCTCGGAAGGCAGCTTGAGCTGACGTACAGGGGGCTCTGTCCCATGTACCTAGACTCTGGTCTAGAAAAGGGAGTTGTGAACTCCAAGTAGACACGTCCTTTTGTTCTGGGGACTCCCAACCCCACGAGACAGGGGCAGCAGGAGGAGGGAGGACCCTGGAATCCCACACTGTCCCCTTCAGTGTGGCCGTTGACCATTTCAGACATGCCTGCCTGGTCCAAACTGAGATGGGCTGTGAGGATCAGAAACACACCAGGGTCAGAAGCCTTGGGACATGAAAATCACCCCTGAGTCATAATTTTTATATTGATTTCTTGTTGAAGTGATTAATATTGTAAGCCTATTAAGTCATACTATATATATTTTTAAATTTTTTTTTTATTTATATTTGAGAGACAGAGAGAGACAGCATGAGCAGGAGAGGGTCAGAGAGAGAGGGAGATACAGAATCTGAAGCAGATACCAGGCTCTGAGTTACCTGTCAGCACAGAGCCTGATGCGGGGCTCAAACCCACAAACCGTGAGATCATGACCCGAGCCGAGTAGAACGCTTAACCGACTGAGCCACCCAGGCGCCCCCAAAATATATTTTTGAAATTAATTTCACCTGCCTCTTTTTATTTTGTTTTGTTTTGTTTTTTAAATGTGGCCTCTGGAAAATGCAAAACTACCTGCATGGCTCACACGTGATTCTGACCTCACGGTGCTGCTCACAGGCATGGGGCCGGGCCGAGCTTTGTGGGGCTGAAAGCCAGGACAATGAGGCAAAGACGGTACAGAGCGTCCTGCTATAAATGCTGGACTCTGTGTTTACCAACCTGCTGACTGCTGTCCTCTCATATTTGATGTTTATCAAGATTTTGCCACATTTGCCTCCTACGGGGTTCATTTCAGTGATGGTTAAGATTTCCTCAGGCACCTCTTAGAAGGGCAGAGATGGCCACAAATTCTGTCCCCGCCATGGAGAGGTGGAAAGTATGTCTGCACTCCTTGATGCGACTGGCCATGCCACTTGCTTTGGCCAACGGGACTTGAGCAAACATGATGCAAGCAGAGGCTTGAAAAGTGCTTGGACATTTGAGCTTGCTCATTCTGGCTGCTCAGTTCTCGCCACTGAGGCCACTGGAGAGCAGTCATACTCCCCACTAAGCTACGGGTGACAGACTCACAGGCAAGTCCAGCAAAGATCAGCCAAGTTGGGGCCAGAGCCGTGGAACATCCCAGCCCACCTGCAGACTTGTGAGCTAAATAAATACTTGCTGCATTAAGGTTTTATATTTGGGGTTGTTTGTTTTGTGGCAAGAGCTAGCTGATACAGTGATACAGATAGAGATGAGACTTGAACTCCAGTCTGTCAGACCTGAGTCCAAAGTGAAAGGTATTAACCATCACGCTCTATCAATTACATCCAAATTCTGCTGACCTCCAAAGCTTTGAGAAGTGGAAAATTACTACTCTAATGATGTTGGAGTTGTCACCTTCCCTACAGACATCAGGAATGGCTGCCCCATGCTGTGTAACCTTCAAAAAACACACCATCTGAACTTTAGGTCACCGGATGAAAGATTAATAAGGAGGTTCTGCTGTCCTTGGGGGTGACAATTACCCTTTAGACACAACTCCAGTTACCTTCCTCATTAGAGATTATTAACCTCATCTTTCTGTGCCTATTGTTAGGACCCAGGAAGGGGCTGCTTTGCAGATCCTGTTCTGCATCGATAAATACGCATCATGAGAAATGAGCACCTATAATGGAAACCTTCCTAATTTCTGGCATTTGCCAAGCACATTCTATTTGCAAACTTCCAAAAACCTCTATTCACCTAATTCATTAGATTTGCTTTTCTGGGAGAATTCAAAAGCCACTTTGATGATATAATCACTCCATGTGGCCTTCGTGATTTTCTCCAGGATATCAGATCAATTTATAGCTATCACACTCCAGTCCACCTCACTTATGAGACCAGCAGCCGGGCATCACAACAGAAAGAAGCTGGGACTTGTATTCTCTCTACCTCACCCAAACTGGAACTTCCAGAAAGGTTATGTTTTCTACCGCTGTATTCCCAACGGCCACGAACACGGAGCCTTCCTGCTACGCCCACATTTGTTATCTGTAGGTCAGAAGGCTGGACCCAGATTGGCTGGGTCCTCTGCTTTGGGTCCCTGCCACAATCCAGCCGGGGCCGGGGCTGCAGCCTCATCAGAGGCTCAGCTGGGGAAGGTCTGCCTCAAGCTCCTTCTGGTTGATGGCAGAGGTTATCTTTTTGTATCTCAAGGACTGAGATGACATTTTCTTGCTGGCTGTCAGCCCGGGGCCACTTTCAGCTCCCAAAGGCCACCGATGGTTCTCTGCTTACAAGCCCTTTCACAACATACTAGCATACTTCTCTGAAGCCAGAAAACTCTCTCTCTTTTCTCTGCAGTCTGCTAAGGCAGAATTTTATATAGTGAAATAGAATCACGGGAGAGACATTCCATCACCTTTGCCATAGTCTATTGCTCAGAAGCAAGGCATAGGTCCTGCTCAGACTCCAGGGGAGGCAACTGCACGAAGGTGGGGACACCTGGAGGTAGGCAGTCACTGGGGGTCTCCTTAGGGTCTGTCCCTCCCATTAAGCAGAGAACACAACATTGCAGCTATTGGTAATTCAGAGCCCTGGCACGTGTGTCCAGAACCTTCGACGTCTGTGCTCATCTCTCAGGAGGCTGCCTTTCTGTATCAGTGCCCACATGTGTGTGTGCACACACTCATCTCTCCTCGTGCCCCCACGCCCCCTGCCACGTGGCATGGCCCCCAGTATTTCCCAAGACCCACAGCCCCCTGATCTTCCATCAGGAGAGGTGTTATCAGTGCGGATGAGGCTGGAGGTGGGGGTCCGGCTCGAAGAGCGAAGCTCCCCCTCTCACGGAGACCTCACACTAAGCACCAGACATTGAGTCAATGAGTCGAACACTTGGAGCAGAATTTGGCACCCTGCGAGAGCTTAATCCATGCTTTCTATTTCTGCCATTCCTGAAAAGGAACTTGTAAGTCAAAGTTAGACCAACCTGACTTCAAATACACAAGAGGCATATATACCAAAGGACTGTGAATGTGGGGGTGACTTTTCTTAAATAGAAATAGATTCATAAAGCAAAGCTTCACTCTTTTATAGTTTTTTTGGTTTCTTTTGTATTTTCGTATCAGGGCTGAATTCTTTCATAGATGATCTGATGTCATCCTCACAGCGACTCTTCTAGAAAGTGAGTGTCATTTTCCCACAGGACTTCAGGGGACCCAAGAGGTTAAGGGACTTGCAAAGGCCATACGGACTGCAGGTGGCCACGTGTGACCTCCAAATCCATGTTTTGAAACATTCAACCACTCTGTCTCTTCCTTTCTTCACCCACAATTTTTCAGACTCTGCCTGTACCCGTTACACTGGATCCTATGTTTGCTCATGCCAGCTTTTCCCACAGCCTCTGGGAGGAACCAGCCATATCCTTACAGAGTATTAGGATCCAAGCTCTGTCTCCATCTCTGCCACACACACACACACACACACACACACACACACACACACACACTTTTAGACACAGCCTCTTCGGAAGAAAACAGACCAAAAAATAAAAAATAAAATAAACAAACCTTGTTAGTTGTACCCAACACTCTGAACTGAGTCTATCCAATGAGGGCCCCATTTTTATTTCCCTCCCGTCGCTGCCCAGCTTGCTCTGCCTACCCTGTATTCAGTGTTTCAGTGCTGTCCAGGCAGGCCTCACGGCCTTCCAGAAATGTGACGAAGATAAAAGGCCAGAGTGGCACAGGTTTGATCTTCAATGTCTGCCCTGGGAGATATGCAGGGAGAAGGAAAAGTCCCCTTTTCTCCCTCTCCTCCTTCCTGGGGGACGGGAGGGGGACAGGAGACTCCTCTCTGGGGATACATCACCTCTCGCCTCAGGGACCCCCTCACTGGAAGATTCAGCAGGATGCCTCAGGCCAAGGGCCTCCTCCAAGCCCCGACTTCCTTGCCACCCCAAGAGAAGGGCATGCATGCAACCAGCTCCCCGAGTGCCCCCGACACCTCTCTTGCTGGGCGGTCTCTCTGCCTCTCACCTCTACCTGGATGAGAATAGGCACCCAGACACCCAGGGAAAGCCTCTTAGGCACCCCTATTTCCTGTTGTCCCCTCGGGCCCGCCCCACTAGATTCGGTGGAAGGACCCCTGGCGGGAGGGACTGGACCAGCTCTGACCATGCCCACTTTGGTGGGCAACATGCCTCCCAGAATTCCCCTGGAATCTCAAGGCCTCAGTTTACCCAGGCTCTGTGGTGTCTGCACACCCGTGTGTCGGGGCAGACGGTGTGTAGCCTCCCCTCTAAGTCTGCAGCTCTCTCTTTTGCAAGTGGGACCACTAAGCACCATTGTTTTCCACTTTGGCCCTGGGGCGGCCACTCTGAGACCAGAGGGCCCCGGGAGCATTCAGAACTTCTCTCTTCTCACAAGGCAGATGCCTAACACCGCCATGATTGCATCAGGCCTTGGAAGAGGCTCGATCTCGCCCTGAGGACAACCTAGCTGCTGACCCGAACCCGGCCACCTCCCCACCAAAACCATCAGCAGCCCCTGGTGAGGGCAGAGCTGGGAGGTCAAGTGAGGCTGCGGAACCTGGGCAGCTGCTTTGATCTTCGAGGCTGGTGGGCCCCAGGGGGCTGGTGCTGCCGCAGAGTGGACCCCGGCCCAGCCCTGAACCTCTGGACTCTGTGTGGGGTTTTAAGCCACCATTCATTTCTCTCGTCTAAGGCGCTGGGCTGTGACAGCTGCTCTGGCATGTGTACCATCTCTTTGAGTCTTGCCGACAGCTCTAGGAAGGTAGGACTCACTTCTCCCCTTGCACAGAAAAAGAAACAGAAGTTCAGAGTAACTCTCCCAAAGTCAGACACAGCGGGCAGGGTAGTAGTGACGAAGTTAGGATCTGAAGCAAGGCCAATTTCAAAATCTGTGCCGTGAACATTCTGCATGGGATTTCTTGCAATGAGAGCACAGCAGTAAAGATCTTGGCTCTGGAGTTGAAGATTTGAATCCCGACTTGGCCACAACCTCACTGTCCTAACAGTAGGATTGTCACACATTCTCTCTGAGGCGCCTCTATTTCCTCCTCTATAAAATAGACATCCTAGTAGCACCACCCTCATAGGGCTATTGTGAGAAACAAAGGAGACAAAGCAGGCACAGTGCTTACAGTACAGCTGTGTATGGGCGTTCACGCTGGGCACTGCACAACTCTAGGGAGCTGAGCAGTGCACAACTTCCACAGCTGTGCTTGGCAGCCATGCTTAGCACAGTGCCTGAGTTACTGCTCAGTAAAAGGGAGCTCTCAACTTCTGGGAACCACTCATGACTAACAGAGAAGAGGGTGATGGAAAACCTCCTCTGGCTCTTTTCTGCCAGGCCCCAGCCAGCCTGGAGTCTGACTCTTTAGTAGCACTCACTCCGCAGCTCCCGGAGATGGCACTGCCCTGGGGACCTCCAGGAGACAGCAGTGAAGAGGAAGCAGCAGGGACAGTGCTCGGAGGGAGGCGGGTGGCCTAGGTCTGCTGCAGATGCAGGGCGTTCAAAGGTCCTTGCAGACTGCCAGCTAGCAGTCGAGTGGGGGGAGGTCAACACCTATCAAGTAACAGCCCAGGTATACAATGGAATTGTGGGAGGTGCTATAAACGGTAGGGGTTGGGGTGCTCGATATCGGGTGCTCTGAGGAGGTGTCGTTCTCAGATCGGTCTGCTCCATGGCAGCAGCAGTCTTCCCTGAGAAGACGTCGAATCTGATGGATGGCAGTAAGCTACACAGAGGTAAGGAAAGAAGGTTCCCAATACAAGGTATGTCATGTGCAAAGGCCCTGAGGTGGTGGGAGCTGAGCACATTTCAGAGGGTCTGAATAAGGCCAGTGGGCCTAGAATGCTGGGCAGAGCTGGGGGACAAAGGAGACTGAAGACCTAGGCTGGACCACGTTGAGGTTTGGTCCACACTCGGGAGCAGGGGGAAGCCACTGAGGTGTGGATGGTCCAAGCTTAACAGGACCGCACATGCTGCAGCTTGAATACCTCCATCAGGCTCTGCATGGAGAGCTGGACTAGCAGGGGAGGAACGGAGAAGGTGTCCTCTCTGCCCCAGTTTTCAGTAAGGCTCAAAAAGGCTTACGAAGATGAAGGAAGGGGGGATGGAAGGAAAAGAAGGAAAAAATGAAATTGGTCCCTCTTTCTGTTGAAGGTCTACTCACCCCTCAAAATGTGGGTCCAACGCCACCTCCTTCAAGAAGTCTTCTTGGAGTGCATGGGTAGACTTGTTCCCACCTGGGTTCCCAAAGCACAATGCCAGAGACCCTATTCCATCACTCCTCGCTGATACTTATTGATTGAGCAGATACTAGGTGCCGGCACCGTCCTCTGGACCTCGAGTTTGCCAGCCTCCACGCATGCACCTGACGCGGTCTCCTGTGCGGCCTTCTCTACTGCACAGTCTTCTTCGTCCTGACCTGAGTGTGGCATGTGGAAAGTTCCAGCGCTCTGTCTCTGGCCCTCTACACTCACTGTCATGAGGACCTCAATGCATCTGTGTCTCTCCACGCCCCCTGCTTGCCGAAAACTCTCAAACATGCACCCTGTCCTGACTTGTCCCCTCTGCTCCCGGCATGGTGCTTCAGCCCCCTCTTGGGGTCTCCACCTGGACGTCACCCCCTGGCTGGCTCTCCGGAACCCCTCCGCTGGCCCCAATCCCCCTTTCAGCAGAACACAGCCCCCTCTGCTCATTTGCTTCGTGAAAACACAAGCCCGCTCACCGCCATGGCCACATCCACCCCATGGGGAGTCCTGTCAACCCAACTTCTGGGATGAATCTCAAAGCCTGCCTTTCCCTGCAGGGGCCTGGACTGTTGTCGCCACAACCTCCCAGCCGGCCTTCGTGCCTCCACCTCCGATAACTCATCCCCGGCATGCCACCAAAGTGTCATCCCTCAAGCTAAAACCTGGGCTCATCCCTCCTGCTGCAAGCCCTCCGGTGTGGACCCCTGTGGTGTGACTCCAATGAAACGCACACGCCCCACAGTGGCCGACAAGGACGCGTGACAGTCCCCTGACCCTCTACCGAGATGCTGCGGGACCATGGCCCTTCTGACCTGTTGGCCTCCGAGGGCTCTGTCCTTTGCTGCTCCCCCACCTGCTCAGCCTTCAGGCCCCCGTCACAGGCAGCCTCCTCTGAGCATGTCCCCTCACCTCCCTGCTCGGGCGGGCAGCCCCCGCCTCCCAGGAACACTCTGCCGAGTCACCCGCGGGGCCTCACAGTAGTGCCCAGTCCCAGAAATTGCTCCATTAACATGCGTGGCTACTCTGTGTCCCCCTTCCCAGAATGAAAGTGTCTTGAACCCCAGGCCTCTGTCCTGCCCACCTGTGACCATGGGGGTGTGCCCGCCACGTAGGAGGGGCTCAGTGAAGACCCGGGGACTAGCTGCCCAGGCAAATGACCTGTCGTTGACCTATGCCACCCTCCCCGCAACATTGTGAGGCAGGCGTCCCCAGTGCACGGGTCAGAAAAACCCAGAAGGCTTCATAACTCGGAGCAGGTGTGAGGCCCCTGCCTGCTCACCTTCCTCCTGCCCTGGACACCGCCAGGCCACGCTGCCCTGGGGCCGATTTTACGTCTTGTAAGCCTGTGTCCCTCACTAGCAGGGGAGGAAGGATGCCAGCACCTGCTGTCCAGACCCAGAGCGGTGGCCAGGGGCCCATTTTCTGGCTAGGGCTTTAGTGGGCTTAGCAAACGGGGAAGCCAGAGCTTTCTAGGCAGGTGTCTGAGCAAGCAGCTCTTGTCCGAGTGTTTCCGGCAGGCCCGTCTGGAAGAGCTGGGGCGGCAGAAGAGGGGACGGCGCAGAATCAGCATTCTGAGGCACGAAGAGACAATAATCACAGATAATCACTGTCTTCAAACTCATCTGGGGCCAGAGGGTGGTTGCAGCCCAATTATGGGCCAGAACAACTAATGACAGCGCCTGGCTCAGAAGGGTGACATCTTTGACAGCAGTTCTTACTCCTACCCCCACCTCCACCCCGGGGCCCCTTGCATTGGGCTGCTGCCCACAGAGAGACGGAGACTCGGGGGCTGCTCTGCGCCCTGGGGCTGGGGGTTCTCCAGCTGTAGAAACACAGCCCGCGCGGCCTGGCTGGGGGACACCACCCTTCGCCACGCCTGCTGGTGCACCAGGGCGGCCAGCCAGGCTCAGATACGCCATGCAACCCAGGGTCCTTTCTCCCCTCCCCACCTAGGAAGGAGTTGGGGGTGGGGGCGGCAGACAGGGAGAAGGGCCATTACACCTTGAGCACACGGGATGGGCAGGAAATTGATTTGGTTCAGGAGGACTCTACAGATCTCCACAATTCCAAATAAGGAAACAGAGGCTCAGAGAGGTTAAGTGACTTGCCCAAAGGTACACAGCTAAGTGAGTTCAAAAGACCAGTTTGAAACCCAGGTCTTTCTGACCCCAAACCCGTATCCTTTTCAAGATCTTGGATTCTGCAGCACCCTTAAGGGCTAAGGAATGCTTCTAGAACCTGGAGAAAGCCAAGATGAAAACTACAGAACATGACCCCCTGACAATGGGTGAAGATGCACAGTTCCTCCCGAGACATTGGAAGTGTGGATGTGGTGGACCAAGTGGCCTCTGAGGTTAGGGAGGAAGTGACAGGATGGGCGGTCACTGGAGAAACCGCTTGTGTGACAGGCAAGGAGGGGCTGTCTGCTCACTGTCCCCTCCCGGGGGCAGAGCCAGAATCTAAGACCCAGGAGCACTTGGGCGCTGAGAAAGGTGCCAGACGGTGGCCAAGGTGGGGTGGGCGGGGAGCCTACTTCTTGTGCTGGAGGCACACTGGGAGCAAATAAAAGGCCTTTTAATCTCCTTCTCTACTGTTCGCAGATAGTTCCGTTGACAGCCGTTTGACGCCAGGGCCACTTGACACCACTTCCTTCAATATCTGCCTGCAAACACCCAACCAAACAGCATATTTACATAGTACCTTTGACACGTGTTCCAAAAATAGCGCCCACTTTGGCCTACCTTTTTCCGCCACATGCAGCTGCCTTCCCCACATGATGTGAGCTGTTTTCCTCCAAGGAGTCAGTTGCTAGCGTCATGACTTTGATTGTCTGGCTGGCTCAGAGGACATGGAGCCAGCAGATGGGTGCGGATGTGAAGACAATGCAGACCTCCCGGCTGTCTGGGGACCGGGGCTCAGCTGGGGGAAGGAAGCCATTAGAACGTCAGAGGGTGTCAGAGTGGAAAGAGTCCTCTGAGGGTCAGGTGCCGCTCCTGCTGCAGTCTAGAATGTTCTGGAAGCTTCTGGGGATTTTTGGTGGGGGTGCTGGGGGGGAGGGATACTGCTTAGAGGGAACTTGAGGGTTTAGACCAAAAGGGATGTTTTCTTTAGGCTCCAGTGTGAGCTGTTCTGTTGTAGGGAAGAAGCAGGAAGTAAAGAAAAAGCGTCCATTAAGGCTGAGCACAGGTCCCAGAGAATTAAGTTATGAATTGTATGTAGGATTGGCTTATACTCAGTTTGGGCCTAGAGAGCTCCACACTCAGGATGAGAGAAAGGCAAAGTGGGAGGGAGAAGGAAGGAAGGAAGGAAGGAAGGAAGGAAGGAAGGAAGGAAGGAAGGAAGTGAAGGAGGGAAGGAAGGAAGAAAGGAAGGAAGGAGGTGGGGTGAGGTAGAGAGGCATAGTGCCAAGTACCTGTCTTCAAAAGAGCCATTTTCCAAAGGACCTCCAAGGAGCTCTTTGGGGAGAAGTCACTGGCCCTTCCAGCTGACCCAAATGCTGTTGCTGAGATGCACACGCATCCGTAGCTAGGTCGTGCAAAGCTTGGCATCCAGTAGAGGGCAAGACAAAATGCCTCACAAGAGCCCCGGACCATCCTGTAAGGGAGGGAGATTCCCACGCCTGCCCAAACTTTCATGTGCTCGGTGGGATTGGCCACGGTTTAAGCCAAGAGCCTCTGGGTAGGTTTTCACAGAGTCTGAAGGAGCTAAGCCCCAAATACTCAACCCAGAGCTGGAGCAGGTGACAGCCAGTGGGGGAGAGGCATGTGGGATGGCAAGGGGCGGGGCTCGGAACATTCCCACCCAAAGGAGCGTCTCCCAACCTGCTCCATGGCCTCCCACTGCCGGACTTCTCTGCTGAACTGATGGGGTCATCCACAAATATTGGACTCATCTCCGTGAACATCCATAGGGACATTACAGGGAGGGGGACAGCAGCGCTCCCCACCTGCTGCCCCACAACCTGGCCACCTGTGGGGAGTTATAAGGAAAGCAAGTCTCACACCAAATTTGGCCACACAGGCACACAATTAGCAGCAAGGACACATTATGTATTAGCAAGCGGGTCCCAAACTGTCAGCCGTGTAACCCCACAGAATCACAGGTCTCTGGTCGGATGTTCCTTCCTTGAAAGATCAGCCCAAGGCAGATGCAATAGTATTCTAGTGCTGAGTTCGGCAGGCATTCTGGAAGGAGGCAGGCAGCCAAATTCTCCACTGATAGGCACGAGGAAGAGCCTGGAAATTCGGAACCCACTGCGCTTTCTGTAGGACACTCCGGTTTCTAAGACCCGGCTCCTGCAGGAGGGACAGCGCTCATATAGTATTTCCAATCTGCACGTTGCTTACACCACTGCACCCACTAAGGAAAAGTCATTCTTCTCCCACTGTGCCAAGGAGCAAGCCCTCTGGTGCTGACTGGGGACAAGGCGATGAAATCCTGCACGGTTGCCCTTTGAGCAACATGGGTTTGAACTGCGTGTGTCTACTTATGCATGGGGTTTTTTGGTAAACACAGAAATGTACTGTAAGTGTATTTTCTCTTCCTTGCAGTTTTAATGACATTCTCTTTAGCTTACTTTAAGAATACAGGATATAATGCAGAGAGCATGCGAAGATGTGTTAATTGACTGTTTATGTTACTGGTAAGGTTTCCTGGCTCTTAGTGAAGTGTTGATGGAGTGAAAAGTTATAGGTGGATTTTGCAGGTGCGGGTGGAGGGGGGATGGGAGGCATGTTCCTAACACGCTGTGGTTCTAGAACAGGGTAGAGCCGTGTTGCCCCTGTGGGTTGTGGGCTTCGGATTTGTCTTTCAAATGGTAGCCACTCATCCCCTACTTCTGTTTGCTTTAACTCACTGCCCTACGGTATCGTTTAAAAGTAACATAAAGGATAGGCTCCATCGTCTGTCTGAAGCACTTTGAGGCAAATCAGGGGCAATTTAATGTCACTTCAAGAAGAGTGTGAGATCTGTGGAAGCAAGACTTGGGAACAGGTGATGTGCCCTCCACCCAAGGAAAGCCATTGGACATGATGCACGCTTTGAAGGAAAATTCCTTCAGGACTTGGGACTGTGACCTTGAACCAGATATCAGCAAATTCACAGAAGCTTTGTCTTGGTTTCGCAAGGGGTGGTTGTGTGGTTTACTGTGAGTTAAATAACTAGAATTCAAGGGCGCCCGGGTGGCTCAGTTGGTTGAGTGTCCGACTTCAGCTCAGGTCACGATCTCACGGTTCATGGGTTCGAGCCCCGCATCAGGATCTGTGCTGACAGCTCAGAGCCTGGAGCCTGTCTTCGGATTCTGTCTCCTCTCTCTGACCCTCCCCTGCTCATGCTGTCCTCTCTGTTTTGGAAATAAATAAAAACATTTAAAAAAATTTTTTTAAATAACTAGAGTTCAATTTTTTAAACTGAAATTCCTTAACTCTGCTACTCTCTGAAGTTTCTAAGTCTGCTTAGGAATCTTTTTGTTTGCATGAAGTGGGTTTTAGCAGCTGCTTCTGAGAAGACTTTGAATGGCTTAGTCCTGTTTACAAACTTAAGCAATCACACATGCCTCAAACAATCCCTGTTGTGTTTATAAACTTAATGTTTTGAGTGAATGGCTTCCCCTGGAGGGGGTGAGACCCGAAGAGGAGGGGAGGGGAAGGGGTGCCCTCCCCCACACTGGGGGTCCAGCAGCCGGCGGTTCCTCCTTGGTTTCTGGTTCCCTGGGACGTAGGGACTTTTCTGAGTGTACGGGATCACTCAAAAAAAAAAAAAAAAAAAAAAAGACTTAGAATCATCAGCTAGATTTACTTTTTATTTTTTAAGATTTTTTTTGAGATTTATTTATTTTAGAGAGAAAGAGAGCATGCATGGGGGAGGGACAGAGAGAGAGGGGGTCAGGATTTGAAGCAGGCTCTGTGCTGATGGGAGGCTCATACACACAAACTGAGAGATCATGACCTGAGCCGAAGTCGGGCACTTAACCAACTGAGCCACCCTGGTGCCCCTAGATTTCCTTTTTAATTCATATGCCTGTTTTTAAGGAAATCTCCACTGGAACTTAATTCTTTTACATCTAGTGAATTCAATAAGTGGTGAACCTAAGATTCTCTTAAATATTCTACCACCGAGCTTAAGCTTAGAAAGATTTGCACTGAAACTCATGCACTGAAGTTAATTACTCAATTACATTTTAAATGAGAGCTATTAGGCTCGTGTTTTAATGGGCCAAATTATCCTAGCCTTGTAAGTAAGCGTGTAAGAGAAAATAGAATATTACTGTTTCGATTCCCATAAGTTTATAACCCCAACTCCTCTTGGAGTTCAAAGATATGCATCCACTAAGGAAAACCATTATCCTAGTTAACTGGGGCTTGCCTACCCCCCCGGGGGGCAGTTACCAGCTTTTGGTTGAGCTTGCTTCCGATAGGAAATTTCTCCTGGGATGTTACTGGATTCTTGGTGCTTCCAAGGGCTCATGGGTTAAAAGGAAAAAATAAAAAGACAGAGGCACCTGGGTGCCTCAGTCAGTTACATGCCTGATTCTTGGTTTTGGCTCAGGTCACGATCTCAGTTTGTGGGACTGAGCCCCGTGTTGGGCTCTGTGCTCACAGCTCAGAGCCTGCCTGGCATTCTCTGTCTCCCTGTCCCTCTGCCCCTCCTCCACTTGCTTTCTATCTCCTCTCTCTCGAAAAATAAATAAATAAACATTAAACACACAAAAAATACATAGAAAAAAACAAGGGCTTGGCTCCCCGACTCCTTATGCTCCTTCATTCATCCAGCTGTGGTCACACAAGATTGATTCTGTGCTGACATTTGCAAGTGTCAACTGTGACCAGATGTACATATATTTACCCTTTAAAAAATGTTTACTTATGTTTTTTTTTAATGTTTATGTATTTTGAGAGAGAGCATGCAAGTGAGCACCAGCGGGGCAGGGGCAGAGAGAGGAGACACAGAATCCCAAGCAGGCTCCAGGCTCTGAGCTGTAGAAGCAGAGCCTGATGTGGGGCTCGAACCCACGAATCATGAGATCATGACCTGAGCCGAAGTCGAACACTTAACCGAAGGGAGACACCCAGGTGCCCCCCCAAATGTTTATTTATTTATTTTTGAGAGAGAGAGAAAGAGAATCCCAAACAGGCCCCATGCTCAGAGCACAGAGCCCGGCTCAGGGCCAGATCTCACAACTGTGAGCTCACAGCCTGAGCGGGAATCAAGAGTTGGATGCTTGGCCAACTGAGCCAGCCAGGCGCCCCCATCCTTACCCTTTAAGTCAGGATGGAAGTAGATGGAATCTTCCTTCTCCTTCGCTCTTGGAATGCAACCATTCTTAAAGATATCTACGCAAAATGCGGTTGGGCTGGATTTTCTCTTCTACTTGGTCATGAGAAGACCACTTTTCGGAGGAGGGCGGGAGAAGGAAGGGAAAAGAGGGAGGGGATGGTAATGAAGTCTCCGGGGCTCAGGCTGGTTTGCCCCGACTGTCTTCTACTCCCTTTGCTTTTCCGGCTCCGCCTGCTCACCCTTGCTCCTTGCTCCTTCGGAGGAGCCGTCCCTGCTGAGCCCAGCCCCCCACCAGCAGGCTCATCAGATGTGGCCGTGCACTCCAGGTCCTTGTGCGTGCAAGGTGGGTCTGCAGGCATCACAAGTGGCCTATTTCACAACAACCTGATGGCCCACCATGCTGAACACACCCAGGCAGGCTCTCCCCGGACGCCTCATTGCTCGCCTTTCCATGGCCGCTTCTATTTCGACCACACGCTCACACGGATCCTTCTCTGCTACTCACGCCTACAGTTTCCGGTATAACTGGTCCAGGCGGGGAGGCAGCCCTGATGAAGTTAAGAAAACAGATCCAATAGCCTCTTGGCTTTAACCTGAAGAACACCAACATGTTGACTGCGGGCTTAGGAGGTGCTAAGTGTTTCACACACATTGGCTCATGTCATCTTTACACGAGTCCGGTGATGTCAGCTCCTTAGTTGTTTCCATGGAGGAGGAAGCTGAAGAAGCACAGAGAGGGTAAGTGATTTGTCCCAGATCACACAGCCCGTGAGTAGCAACCAGGTTTGGAACACAGTTTTCTATTTTTAAACGTGGCACATTTTTGAAAATATGGTCCTAAAAATATAGGCAGCCCCGTCATGGGAGGGATCAGGGTTAGCCCAAGACCAAGGTGCTGGTGGGAGAGGCTCAGCTAAACACTGGGCCAAATGGAGGCTCCGGTTGTCTCCAGGAAGTCATCAGGGTAGACTAGGAAAGTAAGAAGGCAGTCAGCCAGGAGATGTTCCAGGGACGAGTCAGAGAGAAAAGCAGTCTCCTCCCAGCTGGGCGCCCTGAGCCCCTTCCCCCTGGAATCCCTCAGACCTCAGACCTCAAGCAATCTTTCAGAGAAGTAAACCACTCTCTGCTTCGGTGCTCTTTGCAATCCCCTAAAAGGAGATACTGCAAACAACAATTAATAAAAGGGGGAAATCAGTGTTTTGTTGCTGAAACACGCATCCCCTCAACCTATCCTCCAGCGGCCATCCAGACACCCCTGCCCCAGCCAGACTGTCTCATCTGGTCCTCCCCCACCCCTCGGTGGTGCTGGAAATCTGCCCACTCCAGGGATACATATGTGATGGGGGTGGCTTCCCATGGAAGTCTGTGACCCCGAGTCGCAGGCTTCCTAACCATGACCTACACTGCCTGTTGGGTGATATCAGACCATCAGCTGACAGCGTACCCAGATGATGGTAAAGCCATGTCCCTTACTTGGTGTCAGGCACACCTGGTTTACGTCTGCAATTTTCCAGGGCATATATATGGGGGAAAGGACAGCAGTGGGGAAAACGACTCAGAGAGGGTAAGGGACTTACCCAAGGCCACACAGCCAGAGCATGGTGGCCTCAGGACCAGAACTCAAGCCCGGTTTGCCCCTGCCCTTCTCCTGCCCCTCCAGCCTCGTGCACACACTACACCTTTGAGACACCCAGCCTGGGGCCTGCCGCACACGCGCGTGCAGGCTGGATTTAGATGAGTGTGTTTCGCTTTGCCTGGCAGGCTGCTGGGTGATTGTTCTCTACCCGCGTGTGGGCTTCTCCACTCCCCCAGTCTTCTATTTCTTTCCACGCCCCCAAACAGTCCCCCATCCCCCCACCCTCCCCCTCCAGCACCCAGCACAGCGAGCCACACTCAGCAGGTGTTAACGAATGCTTGCCGAGTGAGTAAGGCATCGGACCATCTGCAGGGGCCAGAGTGGGTGTCAGACTCCTCCACCCCCACCCCAGCGCCAGCTCCAGGGCCTGGCACCGGTGTCCCTCTGCAGGTGAGCCTGAGGGTACCCAAGCCGCCCTTTGGGGATGGACGGAAAAGCCGAGGATTTCCCGGAGAAAGGGGCTGGGAGGCCCTCCCTGCGTGGGGGAAGTCAGAGGCATCCCCTGGGCTAGGAAACCTAGGAACCCCCCGCCCCCGCCGCCTGCAGCAGGGCCCTCAGCCCCTGCCTGCAAGCCCCAGAAGAGTGGGGGCCCAGACTCCTCCCCAGTGGGCACGGTGCCCAGGGGTAGGGAATTGACACACAGCTCCAACGGCCCCATTTTGAATTTAGAAACTGCGGGGACGTGCGAGCAACGTAGGCAGCTGGGGAGAAGAGAAGGCTTGGGCTCGGGCTTGCTCATGGAGAAAATCCGCCGCCCTGGCGTGCGCGGGGAAGTGGAGCAGTGAGGTGCAGACACTGGCTGGGATTCCTGACACTGAGGGCTCCCCGTCCCCTGTCGCCCCTTGAGCCCGGGCTTCTCCAACCTGAGTGTGCAGAACCCACGTGGGGAGCTTGCCACCACACAGGTGCCTGGGCCCCCAGCTGCCGGGACTCGGAAGCAGTAGGGCTCCTGCAACGTGCAGGGAATTGCGGGTTTCATCAGTGTCCCCCTCCCCGGCCCCCACCCCCAAGTGATTCTGATGCAGGTGGTCTTTGAACCACCTGGAACCAACAGAGTGGATTGGGAAGTGGCCAAGTTCCCTCAGACCAAGGTCATCTGGCTTCAGAATGTCTCTGAAGGCTGGTGCCGGCTGTTGGATTGTCCCCACCCAGAGCCCAGGGCAGGCCCCCCTGAGGGGTCACGAGGTCTTCCCTGAGAAGCCCCAGAGCCCAGGCTGGGGCTCGAACTCCCGAGAAGGGATGGAAATAAGGGCCCAGGAGAACACGGGGAGAGATCTATAGCAGATTCCAGAAGCACATGCCCGGGAGAAGGGAGGAGGGGGTAGGATGTCCCCCATCGCCAGGGCTAACTCCACTGGGCCAGCCCTGGAGGTGACGGTCACAGCCAGCAGAGCCAGGAGGGCCTGGAGACCAGCCAGCCCCTTTCCAGATGGAAACTAAGGAGTTTGCATCTTGCTGCGAGGCAGTGAGTTCTGGGCTCCCGTGAACCCCAGCTCTGCTAAGTCGCTGAGATCTTGAGAAGGACTTCCTGCACTCACCTTCCCCCCTACAGCGAGGAGAGTGGATTCAACCAGGTAAAGCAACCGATGAACAGCGGCTGCCTCGAGCCTCTTATGGAAAGACACCTGGGTTGGGAGGAGGCTCGGGGGGGCTGTGCCTGGCCCTAGCCCACACAACCCCACGACAACGCCAGGATAGGTTATTATCTCCACGGTGGAGAAAGGTGAGCAGCTTCGCACCAGGATTCACAGCGTCTGCTCTGGACACAGCACGGCAGGGACGAACGAACACCACACACACACTCAGTCTTGGCTGCCACGCTTCCGGTCGGTCTGTGGTTCTGTCACCTGTAAACAACACAGAGGAGAAGGGGACGGAGCAAAGCCACACGGCAGGTCAGGGAAGTTCAGAGCCCAGGCCTGGGACAGGGTATTTTCATCCTGGTTCACTGCACCACTTGATGCCTCCCTGCACAGGCCAGTATTTGGGTCTAAACCTGCTGACTCTTCTTTGAAAACCACCTGCCTCTTCCCACCCCTGGGCCTTGTCACATGCTGGCTGGTCTCTTCCTTCAGCAACATTGTTCCTTCCTTGTTCAGGGTGCATCTCGGATATTACCTTCTCTTCCAGCTTCTCCTACAAGCAGCCCGAGCCTTCCTTCCCCTGCAGCCCCACGCTGGGGCCTGAATCTCGTCCCGACGCTGGTATCCCACCGTGGGCCTCAGTTTCCTGCTTCTGCGGGTGCAGGCCAGATCCTGGCACGTCACGGGTGCCACCAAGAGACAGAGACACTAAGTGGAATTGAAAGCCTTTGCAATTCTCGCTTGTTTGGCATCTCATTTAGTCTATCAAGTTTTTTTTTTCCTGAAATCAAAAAAAAAAAAAATTAATTCTAGGCCTGTCTCTGAATACGGATTTAAAGTCATATTAGTCAAAGCAGTCTGATCTTTTCTCTCCCGGAGTCTGGCCTGCGGACCAGCTGCCTCTGTCAATGACATTGGGTTTTTGGTCCACACCGACTGAAGAATTTGCAAGTCAGTCCAGCAGGAGTGCCCTTCCTGAACCTTCTGCAACCCTACGCGTGCTGGGGGGTCGGGGCAGGTAGAGACCTCGACAAATGCTCCCTTGCCTTCCAGGAAGTGCCAGGCTAATGACCAGGCTGGACATATACAAACAAGTTGACACCGTGTACCCACTGCTCCAGAGGCAGGAGGGCCCAGGGCTTAGGGGAGGAAGTTTCTGGCGCCTTCTCCATTTTCTTGTCCCTGGCGCCTTCTCATGTCTCCTTGGTTAGACCAGTCCTTTTCTGTGTGGGGCCCTGGTGGGGATGGTGGACAGAGGGAATGAGTCCAGTGACAGCAGAGGTGGGGGTTTCAGCATGGGGAAGAGGCAGGGAGCCCTGGGTGGAGACCCACAGCAGCCTCGGCACGTCTGGCTGCCCAGGAAAGCCATCCCAGGCCAGATGACTGGCCTGGGGCTCAGCTGCGATGGCACCTCCTCTGGGAACCTTCTCTGACCCCCAGCTGCATTAGGGATCCCTCCTCTGTGCTCTCACACCCCCTGAGTCCTTCTGTCATAGCGCCCATCGGACACTTCTGTGCGTATTATCTCTTCCCCCAGGAGAATGACCCCTCCTGGAGGGAGGAGACCTGTCAGGTCCCGAGCAACTAGCACAGAGCCCGGTGGAGTTAGTACCGGGCCAGGAACCAATGAACGGAGTCGACCCTGGGGAGGGGATTTGCAGAGCACGTGGGTCTCTGTTGAGAACACCTGTGCGTTCTTGCTCTTTGCACTTGGCATTTGACAACCACAACGTCTGTATTTTCTTCTCCCTCCTACTTCATCTTCTAAACCCTGATGCAACACTACGCCTACACACGCTCACACATACAGGCACACACCTCCACACACACCATAGACCCATAGACAGACACACGCAGACTTACCCGTAAACTCTAGCCGAACAGCACACACAATATTACAGTGATACCCATACCCCACACACAGCAAGACACACACGCGTGCTCACAAGCAGACCACACCAACATCCTCACAAACCTGCACACACAGTCCCACCAGCGACACCCAGGTACACGTGTGCAGACGTATATTCACGGATCAGCAGACAGCTCTGCCACCACCTTAAGGACAAGCTCTGAATGATGTGTTCATCCTCTTTTCCATCTAGGGATTCGTCTCTGTCTTTCCTTTCCCTTCGACCTTGCTTCACAATTGGCAAAGCACTCTCCTTTATTCACCTACCTGCCAACACTTGTTGAAGACCTTGAAGGCCTCCTCTCTGCCAAGTCATGCGTATGAAGATGAAGGAGACAGACTTGCCTTCAGGAGGTTCCCAGTCTGGTGGAGGGAACAGACACAGAAAACGGTGACCCAAAGGCTGATGGGACCATTTGATTCGAGAGCTATTTCTTGAGTACTTACTGGGACTGTGCTGGGTGTTGGGATTACAGAGGTACGTAATGTCTAGTCTCCCTGGCCTCAGGGAAGCTCCAGACTGGGGAGGAGACACAGGCGAAGATGTAAGTATACTATCTTGTTATAATATAACAGAATTATTATTCCCAGAGAAGGGAGGGGTTAATTCCGTTGGGAGTTAATTAGGGAGGGCTTCACAGGGAAGGTAGTATGGGGTTTTGTAGGATGAAGAGAAGTTCGCTGAAGACCTGAGCCCAGGAGGAATAGGCATTGGACTCAGAAGGCAGGCGGAGACATCAGAGAGGCCACCGAGGTCTGAGGGTCTGGATGGTAAGCCCGAGTATCCGCGCTGTGGGCGGGGCCCCAGGTGGAAGGTGAGGCTTGAGGAGATAAACAGGCTCCATTTCACAGCTCAGGGAGGGAAAGGCGGCTGTCTCTCCCGCTGTCTGGCTCTGTCCTGCTTTTGGGGCCGGCCGCAAACCCACTGCCCATTCTCTCCAAACGAGACAAGGCTGCTTGCTCTTAGCTGAACGAGAAGCTCAGAGCTGGTGGGAGCCATTATCATTGGTTATGATGATTATTCTCTAAAGTCCAGCTTGCTAATTAGCATCTCAGCAGACCCCAGTCTGGGGGTGATTTGGGCCTGTGAGGCTGAGCGGGCCCCTGGCCCCGGCCCAGGCCCCCTGCCCAGCAGCTGGTTGGCGGGCTCTGAACCTCAAGTCAGTTGAGTCCCAGATCCCGAGCACGTCCCCCTGGGGCGGCCTCATTGTCCCCCTGCTGGCTGTTAGCAGGACGGGTCCACCCACAGTAGTGGGGCTCATTCAGCCCCCCCTCCCCATCCACCACCAATTAGTCTTTATCAGGCAATTAGCGATTCCCTCCTCCTCCTGGGTTTCTCCTTCCCTCGGTCCCGGTGCTGGAAGGGGCTGAGTCATTTTCCTGAAAGGAAACGTTGCCTGAGGGAGGGGCCTGCTCCCCTCCCCCACCGCTGTGTGCTGTGTGAGCCTAGGCCAGCTACTTCACCTCTCTGAGACTCCGGGTCCTCACCTGCAAAATAAACGAGGGTATTAACCCAAATGGATTATGACTCTGAGGGGCTCACACGTGGACACATCCTTAAGCCTCAGTTTCCTCCTTGTGAAGTGTGGGGGGAGGGGCGGAGTCAGAGGTCAGAGCCTAGCGGTGACCAAAGGTCCCATTTGGCCAGCCATTGCTTTTGACCAACACCTTATTTTCAAAATCATTGCAGCTCAGCAGACGGTCTCTCCTTTGCTGCCCTGCCCCCTCGCCCCCTCGCAGGGGAGTCAATAAACTTAAAAAAAAAAAAGAAAGAAAGAAAGGAAAGAAAGAACTTGCAACGCGAAGGTGCACCCCAGTGTGCCCAGGTCCTACCATTTCCTACTGTCTCACCCCAGCCGCCTCCCACGGCCCCTGAGGGCCCCTGAATTTGAGACCCCGGCATAAGCAAGTCCCCAGTTTCTGCGGAGCCTTAGAATAATGATTCCCTCCCTCCCCCTCCCCTCCCCCAGCCCAGCTTTGTAAAACATTACCATTGACAAAGCACTCTGACTTCCCGCCACCAATCTCCAGCAAACAGGAGAATCTGTGATGTGCATCCCTGCCCCAGTCTTAGGCTCAGAGAAGCTAGAGACCTGGAGGCCCGGAGCCCCGCCTCCTCCACCCCCTGCTCCGCTCTGCTCGGGTGGCTGGTCCTCTCCCTTGTCGCTCAAAGAGGACTATAAATCCATCTGTTTGCCTCTCTGTGTCTTTGTCTCTCTGCGTTTCCCTCGCTCTTACCTCATTTATTTATTTCTGTCTTTCTTTCTCCAGGCCCCCACTCTTCCGTGTTGCTGATCCCGGCCTCTCTAGGTCTCCGTCCCTGTCTCTCTGCCTCTCTCTCTCTCTGTTTCCATCCCCTTTTCCTTCGCCCGAGCTGTCTCTGTCCGCCTTTCTCTCCATAATTAGCCTCACTTCTGGCTTTTACTCTCAGGTCCCGCGGGTGGTAGGGGGTGGGCAGCGGGACAGGCAGGGAGACACCTTCCAGCAGGCAGAAAATGGGCCAATTAAAGCCACAAGGCTGCTCAGGCAGCCGAACGAGGAGGAAGCAGAAATAGCCCCAGGCGGGCTTAGCTGGAAAGATAAATAGAGAAACAGGGAGAAAGGGCAAAATGAATGCAGAGTCCAAAGTCGAGGTCCTTCTTGGCCAAGCCGCCACCGTTGCAGGGAGGAGGCTCCTTCCGGCCCAGACCGGAGGGTTGGATTCTGACTGCTGTGTGGAGGGGTGTCCTGGCCTCACCCTCTACCCGTGCTGGATGGGACGCAGCCGCAGAGCCCCCGGACCGCCCAGGGCCTCCGCCCAAGTGCACCTATCCCTCCTCACACCTTTGGGCAGGACTGCGGTGCTAGCTGCCCCTCCTCACCACATGGTGTCCTCCCGACTGTGGGGACACAGGAGCTGGGAGTTGGAGGGGGAGGCGCCCCCGCCCCCACCCCCACCCTGTCTAAGAGCTTCTATCTCCTGCCCTTAGAGCCCCAGGAATCTGGGGACTGCTCCACACCGGGCAGTCCAGAGCCAGAGATGGAATGGCTACAGAAGGGCACGCCCCGACAACAGTCTTCCTGGGAGCTCCCGGTCCAGTGGGGGAGTCAGGGAAACGCCTCGTGTGGTCATGTAGGAGGGGCCCTAACTCAGCCTGGGACATGGGGAAGGGTCCCTGAGGACTCGGTATCTGTCCCTAACCTGCAGCGTCTGCAGAGGGGCCTGCACAGATTAGAATGGGGGTGGGGGAGGGGGCTAGAAGCTGTTTCAAGCAGAGGAAAATGTAGGAGCCATTCAAGGAAATGAAAGCAGCCCCACGAGGCCTAGGAGGAGTGGAGGGAGTAAGGATGTGCGTGCGTGTGTGCGTGTGTGTGTGTGTGTGCGCATACGTGCACCGGGTGCTTGTAGTCCAAGACAAGGAGCTTGGAACTTATGCTCAGGACACTAGGGAGCCATGGAGAACTATAGGCAAGGGAGGCGCGCCATGATATGCTCCCTAATGGAGTCTCTCCTGCCTACAGCGGAGGGGACAGAGAAAGCTGTGGGTGAAGTAGGCCGAGCGTACCACGGACCATCAGGGAAAAGGCAGTAGGCCCTAAAGTGGCCACATAAGTGGCACAAAAATATGTGTAAGATGAATCAGTTACCCAATCTGTTGTTTCTCAGCTGACCTCGAGGCAGGGGCTGGGATCTGGCCCAAGCCCCTTCCTTAACATTCTCCCCACCACACCCCCTCCTTCTCTTCCCACTGCCATCCCCAGACTGCTGGATTCCCTGGGCTTGCATGGGCTTACCCCACCGCTGTGCTTTTGCCCCTTTGATTTCTTGATTTCTTCCTTCTAGAATACTCTCCCTTCTTTCTCACACATCTAAGTCCTTCCCATCCATCAAATGTCCCCTCCGTCAAATGTCCCCTCCTCCATGCTGCCTCCCTCCTTGCCTCCCTCCAGGTGCTTGGGACCCATGACCTGGGCCTCTTTATGGTGGAGGACACTTACTGCCTGCTGTGTCCGTTGTTGTGCCTATCCTAGTATTCCCCATAAATCTGCAGCATCTTCAGGGCTAAACTCTGGGTCTAATTCAATACTCTTCAGGATGGGGTATGACTCTGAAAGAGGTCTCTGTGAAGGCTTGGTGTAGGAAAGAAGGAAGGAAGGAAGGAAAGAAGGAAGG
Source organism: Suricata suricatta (assembly GCF_006229205.1). Classification (NCBI taxonomy): domain Eukaryota; kingdom Metazoa; phylum Chordata; class Mammalia; order Carnivora; family Herpestidae; genus Suricata; species Suricata suricatta. The sequence goes on along the minus strand of NC_043710.1, from coordinate 17,633,475 downwards.
AAGGAAGGAAGGAAGGAAGGAAGGAGGGAAGAAGGGAAAGGAAAGGAAGGAAGGAAAGGAAAGGAGGAAGGAAAGGAAGGAAGGAAGGAGAAAGGGAATGAAGGAGGGAAGGAAGAAGGAAGGAGGGAAGGAAGGAGGGATGGAAAGATGGGTAGATAATTGAGTGGGTAGATGGAATGAATGACCAAATCAAAAACTGAAAGAAAACCATCTGAGAACTATGGATGATAACCGGTGAGAGACGTGACACTAGCAGTTGGGGGATACCACTCAAATCCTGGCCACATGTTCATGCATTCACTTGGCAGGAACATGACTGAGCACCAACCATGTGTCAAACATCATGGTAGCCCCAGGGATCCAGCTGTGAGCCAAAGACATGGCGCCTGTCCTCGCAGAGCTGATAGTCTAGTGAAGGAGACAGACAAGAAACTGAGGAATTGCGGGGATAACAGCATGACGATAGAGAACGCGGGGGACTTTGTGGGACGCTATCTGAGCAAAGGGGAGCAGCATGCATGTTCACTCATTCGGGAGTGTCGGGGAGGGCCTCCTGGAAGAAGTGACCTTCAAGCTGTGAAAGGAAAGACTGATGAGCAGCGGGGGAGGGTGAGCAAGCCAGGCAGAGGGAACAGCATGTGCAAAGTGCTAGGAGAGAGAGCACAGGGCAGATGTTGCTGGGAAGCTAGAGAAATTCAGTCAACAGGAGCACAGAGTGCTGGGGTCAGCATATGAGCAAAGAAGGAACATGGAAACCAGGCCTGCCAGGGCCTGTGGGCTCCTAAGGACCTCAGGCTCTATTCTAAGAGCACGAGGCAGGGGTCGGGGGTGGGGGGGAGGGTGGAATCCCTTGAAAGGTTCAAGCAGGGAGAAATCTGACCAGGAACGCAAGAAGACTATTCACTGTGTGACGTCTTTTGAAATTCCTTCTGCTAATGCAGAAAGATTATTTTCTTCTGATGCTTTCCCATAAATAGTGTTGTTGCCAAATCTATAAATCATCTGGGAAATTTAAAAGCAGGAAACCTCGTATTGCTTTTCTTGGCAATGAAGAACCAAGGAAATGAAAAGAGCATTAACCTCACACGCCCAAATTTAAGTTTCTTACCGACCACGCTGAAATGGTCCTATTTCTGTTTTACTGCCTCACATCGTTAACAAGGTTAAACGTTAAAGTTTCAAAGCCCAAAAGTTTAAAAGTTCAGACATCAAAACAAATGCCTGGTAAAACAATTCTAAGCCTTACAGAGAAGAAGAGCCAGAAAGCCATGGCTTAATTCTTTCGGTTAAACGGCACATCGTCTGGCTTGGTTACATTTCAGAACTTGTCCTCCAGCCTTCTCAATGGCTAGGATTAACCCATCCGCGGGTTATATAGTTCACCCGCTAACCAAAGTGACTGCTTCAAACAGCGCAGGTAAACGCAATTTTAAAAGTACTATTGGATTTTCTGGTGTAGCTGCCAAATTAAACAGAAAACAGAAATTGCTATTTAAAGATAGTAAATGCCAGTCCAGAAGAAATCTGCTCTGACCCATCCACAACCAGCATGCCTCACGGATTTGGTAGGACAATGGGGTTAATAATAAGCAGGGGCGTGGAGAGGGGGCGCCTCCTTTCGGTGGCCACCAGTAAGGAAGGCCACGTTCAGGAGGTGGTTTTCAGACCTGAAGAGTGAATAAAGTCCAACATTAGAAGAACCCAAAATAAAGAAATAATAAATAAATAAAACAAGGGTGGTCCTCTGCAGGAAGAATAGCAGGTGCCAAGCCCAAGGGCAGGAAAATACCCGAGGGAGATAAAAACGAACAGGTGGGTTGGAATCCCCACGAGGTCACGGGGACGTGCACTGGAGTGCTCCCCGCTGCTCCCTGGGTGCTCTGTGTCTCCTGTCTGTGCCTTGCCTCTTCCTTCTTGAAGTCGGGGGAGTGGTGGTCCCAAGTCTGCTCCGGACCTGCCTCCTTGGTCTTCTGGCTCAGCTGTCTTCGCCCACCTCCTGTCTAGACTGCCGTCTGGCTACTGACGTCCTGGCCGTTGGGGACGGGAAGTCAGCTTCAGGCACATGCTTTTTTCAAAATACCAGCCCTGTAAGGACATGATGTCACTAAATAAACACTCAAAGCCCCTCTTCTTCTCCCCAAAGGAGGAGGAGCCAGGGCCTGGGTTGAAGATGCTGGGCCAGTGGGTGGGTCCTGAATTGGGGGGTGGGGCGGTTTGCTGGGTCAGGTCCCCTCCCTCCAGAGTCATGCTCCCAGGCCCTGAGAACCAGCTGCTGGCCTCAGCCCCCAGCCCCGCTGCCGCTGTGAGCAGCTCCAGTTGGCAGCTTAACCGATTGAGCCACCCAGGCGCCCTGGTTAATTTTTAAACAAATAAACATTTTATTCTTTAAAATGTGCATATGTTATATCCATTATTTTATATGTGTATAATACTTCTCACAATGAAAAGTACAAATTAGAAAGTTAATAAAAAGAGGAAACAGATGCCAAATCCTTGCTTGACACCCAGGCTCGCCCTGCCCCTGTCCAGGCCTGGGGGGGAGCGGGGTGGGGTGGGCAGGCTGGCCTTGCCAGCTGCCTTTAACCACCTGCTGCCACAGTGGGATCCCACCAACCTGCCACTCTGTCCACGAGGAACAACAGGGAACTGTCAGGAGCTGTGTCACCAGCTGCCTCCCCAGAAGGAAGTGACAGCAGTGCCAGCCCAGGGGACAGCGTGGGGGAGGGGCTCACCCCTCCGTAGGGGCTCCTCCCCTGTGTCTCCCCTGCTCACTCTCCTTCCTCCAGGCCGCTCTCCACAGAGGCTCCCCCACATCTGGCTGCCATTTGCTCATCACGGTGC
>NC_043710.1:17629434-17630534 GCF_006229205.1 Suricata suricatta | reverse complement strand
GTTTTCTGCCACTGGGCCTTGATTGATCCACTGGAGCAATGAAAGGTTTGAACTTGTAGAGTGTCTTCAAGGAACTTTCTTGTTCCTTTTTTTTTTAATGTTTGTTTATTTTTGAGAGGAAGAGAGAGAAGGAGTGAGAGCAGAATGTGAGCAGGGGAGGAGCAGAGAGGGAGACACAGAATCCGAAGCAGGGTCTAGGCTCTGAATGGTCAGCACGGAGCCTGATGTGGGGCTCAAACCCATGAACCACGAGATCATGTTCTAGACTGAAGTCGGACGCCCAACCTACTGAGCCCCCCCAGGTGCCCTACATGTTCTGTCTGTTAAGGTCAGAACCCAGGGTAGTGGTTCACTGCTAAGGCTAAAGGCCCTCCTAGTGAGCTGCCTTGACAGCCTAACAACAGACTGAAAAGTAGAAAAGTTTCCAAGAGCTGAAGGGCCATCAAGACTGGGAGAAGCTTGTGTCTCACCAGGGCCCACAAGGTCCCACCTGATCAGGACCCTGCCCACCTTTCCTAACCTCATCTTCTGTGACCCCCTGTCTTACTGCCTATACTCCTGCCACCCCAGCCTCCCCTCCAGGGCACCAGGCTTCTGCCCGCCTCAGGACCTTTGCACTGGCTGTTCCCTGGGCCTAAAATGCTCTCCCTTTCAGAGCCTTTATTCAGGCCTCAGCTCATTGTTATCTCCTCAGAAGGACCCATCCCAACTCTCCTGTCTAACACCACCACCTTCCCCTCCCTGTCAAAATAAAGCTCAATGTGCTTTACAGCACTTGCTGAGAGCTGATGTTTTCCTCCTTTTCATTTGTTTCTTTTTTTTCTGACTTCTCTAGTGAATTCCATGAGAACAGACACATAGCACATTAACTCCCAGATCGTCAGGATCGAGAATAGCCGGTGCAGAGTAAGTGCTCAATAAATACTTGATGAATAAATACAGAATTGGCAAGACCATTGACATTTATTGAGCACCTACTATGTGCCAGGCACTGTGCTTATACGGGTGATCTCATTCACGTGTTCTTAACCTTCTCAGATGTTTCAGATCTGGGACTGAGATTCCAAGATCACGGGTGACTCACACTCCAATCCGGGAGC
>NC_043710.1:17627956-17629334 GCF_006229205.1 Suricata suricatta | reverse complement strand
GACCCTTCCCGCCAACGTGGGATTTAATTTCCATTCATGTGTTTGGCTGCCATGGAGCAGCTGCTGTGTGGCTGGTTCAGCACCAGACATTGTGGAGGAAAAATACAGATGAATGAAGAGTGTGCCTGGCCTTGAAAAGCGTGGGGTTGGTGGAGAAGACTGGGAACCAATGATTGCAAGACAGACAGGCAAAATAGCTCGCACTAACCGGGTGCTCACTCTGCTCCAAGCGTGGCCCTGGGGCTTCATGCATGATGATGTAAGCGAACTCACTACTGTGTTTAGTCCTGTTTTGCAGGTGGGGAACCAGGTCAGGTGACTTGCTCAAGGTCACATGGCGATTCAGGGCAGAGCTAGGATCTGGCCAGGTGCTCAGGCTCCAAGTCTATGATGGAAGCCACGACCACAGTCTATGATGTAGGATGTGGAGACAACTGGATAAAGGCAGAGGGGGCAACGGAGAATTCCTAGAGGAGGGGAGACCTGGGCTGAATTTTCCCAGGTGAGGAAGTTGGGAAAGAGAAGAGAGAACAGCTAGTGTGAAGCAGAGAAGCACAGTACATTGTATGGATTCCTTGTGGCTACAGCAAAGGGTGTGGAGACAGGGGCGTGGTAGAAGGAGAGGTTACAGGGTCCCCAGAGGTGGGCTCTTGAGAAATGCACTAAGCTAGGGAGTTGGGCTTTCTTCTGAAAAGAGAAAGCAAAGGGCTTCAAGCCTTGAAGGAAGGTGTTCACATTTGTCTTCTGGAAAGTGGCTGACAGTGTTTTGGGAGGCAGGGGGCGTGGACAGGGACCATTGGTAGGTGTGATGTCCAGCCAGGGGGCTGCTGAAGAAAATCAGGTGCAAGGGAGCAAGAGGAGATGGGGAGGAGGCAGTGGAGTGACCACAAGAGCCCTCGCGGAGGACATGACCTTGTGGATAAGACCACAGGCCCTGGCTGCACACCCCCGGGTTCATTCCAAGACCAGGAGTGAGGAAGCCACCGTCAACTTTAAAGCTCGCACACTTTGTTCATGAGCCCCTCTTGCTCAAGATCTAGTTGCTTTAGTTCACATACAATTCTGACGGGGTCGAGGGTCTGATTCCCAAATGCACAGCGGGTTAGAGGTGGGAAGTTTTACAGGATGGGGGGACAGTAGGAGGTGGGCACGCTGATAGCAATGAGGGATACTGGCTGATGTTAAGAGACCAAAACTTTTTTTTAAAGCATAACAAAGTGGCTTCAGTAAATTTCAAAAGCATCAATACAACTTATATTAACGGATACTTCATTTAATAAAGCAGAGAAATAGTTCATATTTTTTAATTTTTAAATGTTTTTTTAATTATTTATTTTTGAGAGAGAGGTAACATGAGCAGGGGAGGGTCAGAGAGAGA
>NC_043710.1:17599652-17627856 GCF_006229205.1 Suricata suricatta | reverse complement strand
CCAACGGACATCCAGCTCTTACGGTCTGTTTGCAGGAGAATGGAGTCATGTTTCCAAGACTTCAGTCAGATACATTCCGATGAGGCGCTGGGCATGGCAGTCTCTGGGAAGGGAGGGAGGGAGGAAGGGAGGAAGGAAGGGCGGAAGGAAAGAAGTGGGGAGAGAGGGAGGGAGGAAACAGGGAAGGAACAAAGGAGGGAGAGAAGGAAGGAAGGAGGGAGAGAAGGAAGAGGGGAAAGAAGAAAGGAAGGAAGGAGGGAGGGAGGGAGGGAGGGAGGGAGGGAAGGAAGGAAGGAAGGAAGGAAGGAAGGAAGGAAGGAAGGAAGGAAGGAAGGAAGGAATGGAGGAGGGAAGGAAGAGAAGAAACTTCCAATGTTTAAGGATTTGGCCAAGGTTACACAGGTAAGTGGTAGAGAAGAACTTTGAATCCAAGAGTGTCTGACTCCAAATACTGGGCTCTTAACAGCCCTGGAGTGTTCCAACAGGGGAGCGCAGGGCCCCATGGGACTCTAGCCTGCGAAGGCAGCCCTTCTGACCCTCTCCCCACTGCCCACATTACACACGTCCTTGCTGCCCTCCACCCTGGCCCTGTGTGTCTTCTCCATCAGAGAGGGACTGGCCAGCCAGGGAGGGCACGTGGCCAGTCCTTGGACCTTGGAGGCCGCCTGAAGAGCCTTCTGGGGATCCCTGAGCTGAGTCCCCAAGGTAGGACCGGGCCAAGGTCTTGAGCACCAAGGTGCTGGGTAACGTGGGCCATTGTGTGATCATTGGGCTCTAGGCTCTTCCTGAGCTGCTTTCTTCGAGGAGGCTGACCTTCCAGGGCTGGAGAAGCACATGGCTGCTGGATACAGATGATGGAGACACCAGACAGCCCCCTTTGCCTGCATAAGGGGAAGCGTCCCAGCTGGGACCCCCTCCAATCCAGCCACTCCCAGGAAGAGGGCTGGAAAACCAACAGCCTCAGGTTGAGTCCCCCTCTCAGTGAGTCATTGCACAGGGGGCAGCTGAGGTCATCAGTGCATTGACTAGGGGGTCAGGGACGCCTTCCTGCGGGGGAGGGGGAAGGGAAGGTGGGGGCAGGTGGCAATGAACATTTTCCCTGGCTGAATGGCCAGAAGAATATGCTAAGAGAAGGGAGAACAAATTCAGGTGGAAGAGACCACCCACTGCGATAGGGCAGGTAGGTGGCTCAGAGCCTGTGAAGGGGCACAGAACTAGAACCGGGGTTTCTTTGCTCCCAGCCCAGTGTTCACCTCAATCTGAGCCCCAGCCTGCATTTCTATCCTTTTGTCTGTTTGGGTGTCAGTGGACTGGGGCAGGGTTGGGGGTCACCTCTGCCATGTCTGCTGGCCAGGGCCCAGGACTACCACCAGCCCCTCCCTCACTCCCTGCTAAAGCCCAAAAACCCTGATACCCCCACCCCTCCCCACCCTGCCCTTAGAGGCCAACCTCAATTCTGCATCTAGTGCTTTGGCTCCATCTGGTGGTGGATTTATGAAATGACAGGAGGTAGCCCTTAAGAGGCTGGAAGGGGAAGTGGTGGAGGAAAATGCGGAGGAGGAGGAACGGGAGGACGATCAGAGGGGGTGGAAGAGGAAGGAGAAATAGCTGCCTCCTAGTTTATCTGGGTCACCATATGCTTTGGTAAGAGACAGACTAATCTTGGTCGTACCCATTAGCAGCTGTGCACAGCCCCTCCCTGTGACCCAGTTTACTCATCTGTGAAATGGGCATACATAACCCCAACTTTAAACTGTTACTTTTTTTAAAGTGGTTTTTTTTTTTGTAATCTCTACATCCTACGTTGGAGTCAAACTCATGACCCTGAGATCAAGAGTCATGTGTTCTCCTAACTGAGCCGGCCAGGCGCCCATAGTGTTAACGTTTGGGGAGGTATTGACTGAGGGGCTTGAAGGGTGCTGGAAATAACAGTGCTGGAAATGACCTCCATGATGGTGCTGGTTACACAGTTGTAAATAGTCACTGAGCCGTACACTTAAGGCTGGTGCCCTCTGTATGGTTTACCTCAATAAAGAGTAAACAATAATAACACTGACCTTACAGGGCTTTTGGGAGGACTAAGCAAGACCATGCAAGGAAGGGACTTTGCTCAGAGCCTGGCACCCAGTAAGGATGCCGTGAGGGCGACCGCTGTCGCTGCCGTCGCTGGATTCCTTGAAATACGGCTTTGCTTCCAACTTCACAGTTCTGTGATTTGGCCTACATGTCACAGCTGAGGAACTGAAGCGTGGTGAGAGGCAGTCCAGATCATCTCCCTCTGGGCCGCCGCCTTTTCCTCCCGGGCCTCGCCCTCCAGCCAGCACGGGCTGAGCAGGCCCGGGCCATCAGAGCTGTCTGGGCCATTCCAGGTGCCACTGTGCCCAACAAAACACCAGGTCAACTTGTTGGCCTCTGGATTCCTGGGAAACCTGGGTCTTTCAGATCATGAGGCTCCAGAAGTCCCCCTGTCGGGCAGAGCGAAGGAAAAAGGGCCCCGCGGCCCACCAAAGCAAGGTGACAAGGACCGCTTGGGCACGTGGGGTAGGCGAGGCAAGCAGGCTGGGTCTGGGTCTCCATCCAGGCTCTGCTGGGTGACCAGAGACAAATGCTGTCCTCCATGGTCATCGACTCATCATCTACAAAATGGGGATGAGGAGTCATGTCCTTCCCACTGCTCGGAGTCGCCATGACAGCTGAAGGACACTGTGGGGCTGAGGACACTCAGGTCCTCCTGCTGACCTTACGGGCGGGCAAGAGCCGTGGCTCAAACACAGCCCAGGAAAGAAACCAGAATGAAGGTCTGGGAGTGTGGGGTCCTGAGGCCAGACGGGAAAATTGCTACAGATTAAATGGGAAGATGGGTGTGGCCAAGGCGACTGGAGAGCAGGGCATCCTAAAACACAGGACAGCCCTTTGGTTAACTCAGATCAGCACACACGGCCTCCTCCCAGCCGTTGTGACACCAGAGCTCTCGAAGAAAACGAAGAAAACGAGGTTCCTGGTCTCAGGTGGGTCTAGGGTGGCCTGTTTGGGAGTCCCGTGTGGTCCAGGTCTGCCATCTAGTGGTCAAAGTGAGAACTGCAGGGACGAGGCCCTGCAGTCCTGCCTTCCCCTCCCGCTGAGACTAGCTGGAGTGGGGGAGGTCCCTCCTTGAAGCCAGCCCAGGAGCGCCTGGCTGTCCCCAGAAGCCTCCTGGATCAGGGCTGGGGGGCAGCATCTCCAAGCCCCCTGCAAAGGGCCTGTTGCGAGGCCCCAGTGCTACAAAGTGAATCGAACAGAGGTCTCTCCTGGGGTCAGGGTCCGGGCATCTCCGAGACCACGAGGTCATGTTGGCTTAAGACAAAATATTCTAATGCAATTTCTTTGGGGGCAACACAGGGTCCACACTGGGCAGGGTCTTACTCTGGAAACTCAGGTGTGCAAGCAATCATCCATTTCAAGTTTCCTCCCAAAGTTTCTTCTCTGAGCTCCACCTCCTCCTGATCTTCCCCCTCGCCTCGGATCACACAGCACAGAGGTTTCTGCAGCCCGTGGGGAAAGGACCTCCGGGGACCTCAAGGCCCGAACACCCCTGGTCCAGAGACAGAAGTCTCTGCCTGGTCTGGCAGCAGCTCCAGCTCGGGGTACCCCGTGGTACTCTGTGACGTCATCCCCCCTGGGAGGCCTTAGAAATCCTTAAGGTGCCCCAGAGGACAGGGACTGGCTTCCAGCTACCCTCTGATCCTGCTGCCTCTGACCCCTTAGCAGGCTGGGGCAACTTGCCCTATGTTGGTTCTGTCACCAGCCACCTGTTTCGGCTTGTATGGTTTGTGTTGCTAACAAACCCCAAACTGTCTGCCTAAGACAGCCATTCAGTTACAGTCATGCTTCTCCGGGTTAGAAACCTGCGCAGGTCACGGCCCGTCCCTGCTTCTTTAATGCCTGGGTCCTTGGCTGGGAGGCGTGAGGCTGGGGGCACCCCCGAGCAGAGGTGGGGGGCAGCAGAGGATGCTCCTTCTCTCACAGACCCAGTGGCTGACATTGGCTATGCGCTGTGGACACCGGAGTGTCCTCTCCACGAGGTCTCTCTGCCTGTGTTCATTTGGACTTCTCCGCAGCATGGTGGCTGGATCCCAAGAGTGTCCGGAGAGAGCAGGGCGGGCTCTGTAGTCTCCAAAGGCACGCAGTATCTTCCGCCATCCTCCCCTGAGTGAGGCGGTCGCAAAGTCCTGCGTCAGTCAAAGGGAGGGGCACAGGCCCTACCCCTCGATGGCAGGGGTGTGGGGGTCACAGGCAAGAAGAACCTGAGGACAGGAGATACGCAGCCATCTTTGGGAAGCCTGTGTCCATGCTACCGCATGCAGAGCGGACACTTGCAGAGACCCACAGACACGCTGCTTTCTGGAGCCCAAAACTCCCAGGAGCAAGGCAGCCCGGAGCTGGGCCCGTGGGAGACGAAATCCCACAGGAAGGGACAGAAGACCAAGTTCCGAGCAGAAAGCTTTGCTGCACACACGGAGGCCCTTTCAGAGCGGCGTCCAGGTCCTGGGAACGGGCTTCCAGGGAGGGGACACGGGGCAGGTCGGTTAAAGCCAAAGACAGAACCGTTCGTCCTGGAGCAGGGGAGCACGGTCGCTGAGTGGGACTGACGGGCTGGCCATGCCTGGGCTTGTCAGCCAGACACGCGCGAGGCCACTGAAGGTAGCTCTGTGTGGGTGCCCGCGCGGGGTTGGGGGGCCCAGGAGCCGCGGCTGAGCGTGTCACGGACAAACTAAACACCAAGCTGGAACTGGGGCCCTCGGTCAGCTCTGCCCTAGAGTTGCCGGGCCATCCCGGCTTTGTCAGAACGCAGATGACATCTTGGTGGATGACGGAACTCCAAGTCCAGGTGCCGCTGGGGTGCCTAGGCACAGGGTCACAGGGGCAGACAGCCCTGGCCTGGCGCTGGTCTGTACCATCTGTGTGACCTTGGACGCAGGACCCCTCCGAGCCCCACTTTCTCACTTGCAACATGGGGGAATCATTATAGTTCATAGAGCCGTTACCTGTTTTCGGGCAAGGTCTGAATCTGTCAGGCAAAACCAGAGTACAGACCAACGACCCTCCCCTTCAATCTCCCCCCACCACGTGTACGTATCCACATGGTTTGGGATGTCCCCCCAGGAGGAGTGATTCCAATGAAAACCGAGCTTGGAGAACTGATGAGCTAGAACGGGGAGGGCCAAGGGGCCTCCAGGAGCAGATGGCTTGAGAGAATGCGCAAGCCCTAGCAGGATGGGGTGGGGAGGGTGTAGGGGGGGGATTCCACCCGCCAGGGGAGTCTGGCTCCTCCCTCTTCTGCAGCCTGTTAGTCTTCTCTGATGTGGGCACATCAGGCTCCCGTGCTCTGGTGGACACTGAGCTAGAAGGCTCTCCGCACACTTCCTGGTGCAAACAGGTGCTCAGTAAACCCGGACTGGCTTTGAGTCTTCTTCTTGCTCTCTTGACCCCTGTTTCAGGTTCGTTTTCAGCCAGGACAGCTGTTCCGGTAGTTAAGATATCCAAGTGTGTCCACGTCGGTTGGTAAGTAATTGTTGTCCCATGCCGCCTACATGCACCCCACTGTCCCAGCATCCCTGGCCTCTTCCCTGGGACCCCCACATCTCCCCAGGATCCACAACCTTGAGAGGTGACCGTGGTCCCATGGGGGCCCCAGGACCTTGTTCCGGCACTAGGCTGAGGTTGGTTCCAAATGGTTGGTTCTATGAGCTTCTAGGGTTAAATATATCAGGGGACGCCCTGCCCACATGCCCGCTGCTCAGGGAGAAGCCTTGAGGAGCTGGCAAGCCCGCTGGGTCCTGTGTGTCCTCGCCGGGCCTGGGTTCAGGCTCCTGCCCTCGGGGCCACGTTCCAGAACCAGTATGTCCTCCTAGTGGGGCTGCGCACCCAGGGGATGGGGGGGGGCACAGGAGGATGAGCTGACGCTGGGGGGAGCGGAGGCGCGCATCGCCAGGGCCCATTCGGAGCAGCGGTCTCAGAAGTGACCCATCTCCCCACTGGCCCGCCCTGCAGCTGCGTGGGGACCCAGGCCCAGCGCCCAGACCGTGGCTCCCAGGGCCTCTCTTCCAGCACTGTCTTAACTCCCCCCCCGCCCCCTGAAATGCCTGCGAATGCAAGAATGAGCAAGTTCACCTGGCGGGCCTGGCACCCAGCCCAGAGCAGCTGACACCGATGTGAGGTTTCTTTGAAGTCGGGTTTTGACTCAAAATCACATAGATTCTGTGTTCCGCTCCCCAATGTTTCCATTTTTGTTTAATCTAAAAATAGTGCTTGAAATTACTTCCACTGAAGGATATCGACTCTCCAGGAAGGTGCCAGGCTCATCCTGGGGTCTTGTGGACACCCCAGGCTCAAGGCCGTGGACCTCTGGGGCCCTTGGGGCTAGAAACGTAAGAACGTTGGCCCCACCCCTCTGGTGGACCAGGCCTCTGACCTTTCACCTCTAACCCGTGCATGGACAGCCTCCAATTCCAGTCCCTCTGAACCTGTCGATAACCCTGGCCAGTGCCCTTGGGCCGTCAGAAGAGATGGCCTCTTGGAGTCCTGGCAGCGCTGGGGACCACCGCTCCACCCTCCCGGGAGTGAAGGCAGCTGGGCCAGGGCAATGGGACGCCCGGAAATCAACAGCACCCCAAAAGCACCATTAGCCCTCTAGGAGCCAGCGACACCCCAGTCCTGCCCGGGGAGGTGCCCACAAATCCCTCTTGTTTTACCTAAGCTGGTAAGAGGTCGGCTCTAGCCCTTGCAACTGAAAGAGTCCTAAAGAATCAAACTTTCACAGAGAAGGTCCCACTCAGGGGACCTGCTCCTTCTGCTCAAATACTCGGAGGCCAGTCTGGGGAAGCGGAAGCATTCACTAGAACCGAGACCCAGATGGAGGAGAGGGAATGAGGCAGATTAAGAATGGGAGAAAGACGCACTTTGAGTCAGAACCTTCTAGAAACCACAGGGCCTGAATCATCAGAGAGTGAGCTCCCTGTCACTGGGGGCGTGTAAACATAAGCTGAGGACCTGCGGGTAGGGAAAGGGCAGAGGGATGGAGGTGCTAGATGGGAAGGATGGGCTCTTTGTCCGTAAAGTTTGGCTTCCCTTCCTGAATCTCAGATCCCATGCCACTCTAAGCCCAGTCCAGGGATTCACCTTCCTGCTCCAGTGACAACCCCTGGCCAGAGTCGCCATTCCTCTGGGCTGGAAGCTCTGTGGGCCAGCAGGTGGGTGCATGGAACCCGTTAGACGTGTTCTCAGCAGGAGGGGGGTGGTGGGGGCTGCCATAAGGGGTCAGATTCCCAGCACACAGGAGAGCCCAGCGGCCCCCGTGGGCTGCTCCCCTCTGCTGCTAAGATTCACGCCCCTTGAGTGCAAGCATCGCTGGAGGGGCAGTGCGTAGGACCTTGGCAATGCTGAGTTTAGCAAGAAGAACTCAGTCCCTCTCTAGCAGGGCCGCTCCCCACCCCCCACAGCAAAGATGAGACCAGAGCGAAGAAGTGGAGGCCGGGTGTGGGAGCTAGAACAGTGTAGACCCAAGCGAACCATGCTTATGGAGGTCTGACTTCCCTGAATGCCAAGCCAACCCCCCCCCCCACCCATGGAAGTCACCTAGAAAGTAGACAAGGGTTGGGGGGTGGGGCAGGAAGTGGGGATTGCAGGAGCATTCGGATAAGGAAGACAGTCCTGTGCACACTACGGGAGTTTGAGGAATTTCTAAACACATCATAGATGAGGCCAGGTTGGAGAAAGTTCCTGAAAGTGACCCAGAGCCCTAGAGACGCCAAACATCTGGGGGGCTGGGTAGGGCCAAGAGATTCTTCCCCAAATTTGGGTTAACAGTGCCCAACTGAGGACAGGCGGCTGCTCTGGCCATCCTGGCACAAGGGCCTATACCAGATACCCTGAAGAAAAAAGGGTCCCTTCGGAGTGTCTTCCCCGCCCATCCAGGTAGCTTCCGGTAGGTTGGGCTGCGGCTGGCGGGCTGTAGAGGTATTACTTCGGGCTGCCAGCAGAGGGCAGTAAAGTGCTCCCAGAAGAGGCGCTGTTTCCTGAAACCCCATCCTGCTCCTTTGGCTGCAGGAATCTTGGAAATTGCAACTCTCCAGACTCAACCTTAAGAGTAAGATCCCTTTTAATATTCAAAAAACTCTAATTTTAGTCAAAGTAATACATCGCTTTTTTTTAATGTCCAGTGGTTCTTTAGGACTTATAACAAAACCCAGCATTCTTCAATCCTGCTTACCTCTTCAGATGCCCCTTAATAAGCTCAGCCACTTGCCACTGCCCTCCGTGAGTTGTTCCTTGTTTCATCTCTGTATTTCTAAATAACCTGCTAGAGTTCGTGCTTGATTTCTTCACTGCAGGCATCATCCTTGACTTACAATGATGGGAGATGAAGATTATCTTTTTATAAACTTTTTAAATGTTTTATTTATTTTTGAGAGAGAGAGAGAGAGAGAGAGAGAGCACGAGCAGGGGATGGGCAGAGATAGGGAGACACAGAATCTGAAGCCGGCTCCAGGCTCTTAGCTGTCAGCACAGAGCCTGACACGGGGCTCGAACCCATGAACCGTGAGATCATGACTTGAGTGTAAGTCGGACGCTTAACCGACTGAGCCACCCAGGCGCCCCAAGATTTATCTTTTTTTTATCATCAACCCAAGCTGCGTCTTCATACGCACGCACACAGTCACCTGTCTCCCAATGTAATTATCTATCTTTTAAATTAAACCAAGATTCTGCATATCTATAGATTTCTGCCATATCTGCCACATGATTTTCTACCCAATGTCGCTCCTGACCAAGATATTCATTGCATAGCGCAAGAGTGACAGTGGACAGGAGTCCATGGAAATCAGTAGCCTCACTACGTACTCCGTGGGGCGGAAGCTGGGAGCCTCACTGGGAAGTGGACCAGCCTTCAGGGGACTGCACTGTCATTGCTCTTTAGAAATGACACCCTGGGAGGTGGAGGCTCCGCCTTAGAGTGAAGGATAGGCTCTCACTCAGCATATTCATAATCTATTCCTCCGAATGACCACCTGCAGAATTTCTCTTTCGTATCCCCATGACTTTGAACTCTGCTGATTTGGAGATCTCTGTTCCCGGGGGAAATGCTTCCACACAGCAATGGGCCCCTTCAGTTAGTTGATGAGACCGGAAACTCTGGGTTCCTCCTGCCATTGAACCAACAGGCGCAAGAGGAGGGTCACTCTGCCACCCTGTGTGATTGATCCTGGGTATCGCATCCGCTATTCTGCATTGGACGGACTATGTCTGAGACCCTGAAGCCTTCCTGGGTCCACCTCTTAACTCCTCCACGTCCAATTATAAGAGTCAATGTAGAGCGACGCAAGCAAAAAGGGAGAACCACTGAAAAACCAGACTGCTGCAGGGCGCCTGGGCGGCTCAGTCGGTTAAGTGTCGGTCTGTGGGTTTGAGCCCTGTGTCAGCTCTGCTGACAGCTCAGAGCCTGGAGCCTGCTTCAGATTCCGTGTCTCCGTCTCTCTCTGCCTCTCCCCTGCTCACACTCTGTCTTGCGCTCTCTCTCTTTCAAAAATAAATAAACATAAAAATTAAAAAAAAACCAGTGTTGCAGGATGAAGATCTGGACCTCCACAACCATCTACAGAATACAGAACGCGGCACGGGCAGTTGAAGAAGCTCTGACCGGTGGCCAGTGAGGGAAGCAAGGACTACTGCAATCATGTGAATTTTCTCCTTGCTTATTGCATGTGCTTGTGTGTTTATATTTGCACGTAGTGCTAATTTCCTTTTCACCATGTTGTCCTTTCCCTATAGGGTTTCATTAAAGTATCGCTGATGATCGTTGATTTTACAATTTAGTCTCTAGGTCACAGGAGAGTCAGATGAGAGTGTGATTCAACTTGCAGAGTAATGAATATCACCCACAGATGGACACTAGGATTGTCACCCCGGGGCCGGAGACCGTGAATGCTCAGATGCCATCTCCCCCGCTGAGACACCTCCACGCCCGTTTTCTGTGCTCCGCTCCGGGATGCTGGGCTCAAGCTGAACATTTCTCTTCTCCCTTGCCCGCTGGCTGGCTGCCGTTGGAGGGCGACGAGCAGAAGGGCAGAGGCAGAAGGGGAGAAGGACTTGCATTCCTCCCATCTTGCTGGCATCCATTCCCATCAGTATAGCCCCAGCAATGGCTGTTGACCTTGGCAGTGGCAGCTGGCTCCGCAGGACACTGGATCCTGTTTCCAGCGTCCTTCAGCCGTCCCAGAATGAGCCTCCCCACCTCCCCTTGGAGGGGCTAGCAACAGCTGAGAAGCACCCCTTCCTTAAGGGTCAGGGTCTCACCTACATGAGACTCTCCTCTAAAATCCTTAGGTGTAACTAGCAGCCCATAACACCTTCACCCCATAGTCTAAGCGAGAGCCGTGCGGAACTGCTCCTTTGAGCTCTACAGACACTAGCACTGGCCAGGAAGCAACTTCCAGAGAGGTCGGAGTCCCAGCCCCGAGATCCTCCTAAAACATCTCTTCCCCTCCTCCCCTAGCCCTGAGGCACTAGTTGCTTCCCAAAGCTACAATCTCTGTTTCCTCCGAGCCTGTGTCCTCTCCTTTTAGTGCTCCTGTACCCAATTAAACAATTCTCTCTGTGGTAAAACAGTGTACCTTCTGCCTCCATAACTGGGGCCCAACTGATAACAGCCACAGCAGGTAAATATGGTCAATCTGGCTTCTAGCACTTGGAAAAGAAGAAGAAAAACTGTGCTCAAAGTCTTATGAAAACTTTTTTTTTAATTACCAAATAGTTTGTGATGAATTGTTCAAGTGGGTAGCATCTAGATGAAGAGAACTACAAAATGTTAGTGAGCCACATGAAATTGAACTTGAACTAATGGAGACATATACTGTGATAGGAAGAAGGTACCGATATCATAAGAATATTAAGCAATAAGTGTCCATATAAGTCTACAAATGTAAGGAATTCCATTCAGTATACCTCAGAGAATTTTTTTTTCTTTTTAGAAGCATGATCGAATAAGTCTAAAGTTCATCTGGAGGAATGAATCATCAATAGTCAGTAAGGTTTTGAAAAGAAGAGGAATCTGTGTGATACTTATTAAAATACATGACAGGGTGTCCGGGTGGCTCAGCTGGTTGAGTGTCCGACTGCAGCTCAGGTCATGATAGCGCAGATCATGAGTTCAAGCCCCGCATCGGCTCTGTGCTGACAGCTCGGAGCCTGGAGCCTGCTTCAGATTCTGTGTCTCCCTCTCACTGCCCTTCCCCACTCCCCTGGTTGTCCTAAGTCTCTCTCTCTCTCTCAAAAATAAATAAACATTAAAAAGAAATTTAAAATACATTAGAAAACTACAACTATTAAAATTGTGTGAACTGTATCCAAGTCCAGTAATAATGAAATTGCTTTCATTGAATTAAAACTTCCTTCAGATAGTAATTATACATTCTGAACAAAATATAAAAACACAACTATTCTGAAGTACTAAAGAGTGAGCAAAAGTCAGAAATTAGAGACACTATGCAACAAGAGAAGGGAAAATTGTTTAAAAATCATGTTTGTTTGGGGGCACTCAGTCATTTGAGTGTTTGACTCTTGATTTCAGCTCAGGTCATGGTCCCAGGGTCGTCAGTTCGAGCCCTGTGTTGAGTTCTGCGCTAAGTGTGGAGCCTGCTTAGGATTCTCCCTCTTTTTCTGTCCTCCTCCCCCCACTCATGCACTCACTCACTCAATCAATCAATAGCGTGTTTGTTTTTCACCAGAGAGCACCCCACGGTCTGTGTGGTGTGGGGTGACTGAATCTGAAGCAGAAAACTAGTTTCACTGGCATCAGGGGTCATATGATAGAATGCGTGGCAGCCAAGGCAAACGGAATACAACGGTGAATCCCAGAAAGAATGAAACCAGAAAAGGAGGAACCAACAAACTGGGGATACACTCTGCAAAATCCTGGGCTGCCCCCAGAGAGTCCAAGGTCACTGGGGAAGAGCAAGAACAGAAGTCTGACCGAAGTAATGAAAGATTTCAGTTGCCGCCCCTTGGAGAGGAAACCGTTCGGAGTTTTGGTCCCGCCGGTTCCCTGCTGGCTGGAGCAAACATCGACACTCATCCTGGGAACTCAGGGGACTCGACACGGTCTGGACATATCAGCCGCGATGTCTGGTACACAATTAAAAACAATGACAAGACATGTATGAAGAAACAGGAAAATATGACCCAGAGTTCAGTGAAAAATAATTCCTAGAAACCGACATTTATGTGATGAAGATGTTAGCATCAGCATAAGGAATTTGAAACAGTTATAAAAAAAATAAGCTCATGAACGTCAAGGAAAAATGCTCATAATGAATAAGCAGAAAACTAGAGCAGAGAATTCGAGTCTCTAAAGAAGAAGGAAACAGAAATCCTGAAATTGAAAACATATGTGAAATGGATCATTCACATAACGACAGATCGGAGCTGGAAGATGGGCCAGCAAACTTGAATCTGATAAACCGAAATTATTCCTTCCGAAGGGGGAAAGAATAGGAAATAAATGACACAGGGCCTCAGAAATCCATGGGACATTGTCCTGTGGCCTAACATGTGTAATTAAAGACTCAGAAGGAAAGGAAGTTGATGCTGGAACAGAAAAAATTATTTGGAGCAACTACTGGCTGAAAATGTCCCAAATGAGAAGAAAAACATAATTTACATATCTGGTAAGCTCACTGAATCCCAAGGAAAATAAAAACAGAAGGAAGTTGTACTCTGGCACATCATAGTCCAAAGACCAAAGAGAAAGAGGAAATCTTGAAAGCAGCCAGTGAACACAAAGCAAGAAAAGACACCTTCCCTACAGAGGTGTACCTAGGACAATGAATGATGCATCATCAGAGACAATGGTGGCCAGAACATAACGGACTGACATCTCTAACGTGCTAAGAGGAAAAAGTGAACCCAGAAAAAAATATGATTCAAAAGAGACACTTCGAATAAGTGAGAGCCGAGAGAACACATCGCCAGCAGACCTGCTCTGTGAGAAATACTCCAAGAAGTTCTTTAGGCTGCAGGGAAATTAACAGCTGAAGGACTAAAAATGGTAAATGTGGAAGTAGTTACTGAAAAAAAGGTCAATTCTCTTAATTTAATCTAAAAGATATAATTGAAGTAAAAATTATAATACTGCATTATGGAGTTTATAATGTATATAGTTGTAATGTATATGAAAAATGTTATACAAAGAAACAGGAGGTTGTTACAAAGTTCTTACCTCTGATGTGAAGTGATAAAATATCTCTGATCAACGCTGGATACGTACTGAAATCCCTAGAACAAATACTACAAGATAGCACAGAAAGGTTTAGCTGAAAGGTCAATAGAGAAAAGGTTGTTTTTTAAATGTTTAGTTAATAGCAAATAACACAGGAAAAAAGGCACAGAGGAACAAAAAGATGTATAGGACATATGGAAAATAAATAGCAAAATTGATAGGCCTACATTCAACAATCTCAGTAGTTATGTTAAATGCAAATGAATTAAACATTCCATTTAAAAAGCAGAGCTCATCAGACTGGTTAAAAGAGCAAGTATCCTTATGATTTTCTTTCTTTTTTTTTTTGATGTTTATTTATTTTTGAGAGAGAGAGAGAGACACAACATGAACAGGGGAGGGGCAGAAGAGAGGGAGACACAGAATCTGAAGGAGGTTCCAGGCTCTGAGCTGTCAGCACAGCTCAGACGTGGGACTCGAACTCATGAACCATGAGATCATGACCTGAGCTGAAGTTGGACGCTCAACCAACTGAGCCACCTAGGCGCCCCTCCTTATGATTTTCTTTTGATATTTTTTTTTCCTAACTTCCTTTATTGTAAGGAGACAGTATATAATACATATAACAAAATATATGGGTTAATCAACTTTTTATTATCAGGTTTCCGGTGAACCATAGGCTACTAGTAGTTACATTTTGGGAGAGTCAAAAGTTCTATGCAGGTTTTTGCCCACACAGGAGTTAGTGCCTCCAACCCTCCTCATTGCTCAAGGGTCAACTGTACTTCGATCTAATTCTCAATTATAGAAGACCACACCAAGCGACTGCTCTATGTATTCTTTCCAAGTTCATATGAAACATTCACCAAGATAGACCATATGATAGTCTATAAAATAAGCCTCAAACATTTTGAATCTTATGAAGTCTATTCTCTGTGACCAATGAGATTAAGTTGGATATTAAAGATAAGGTACCTAGAAAATCCTCAAATAATTATAAATTGAACAACATGTCTTTAAGCAACTCCTTGGCCAAAGAAACACTTATGAAATGTTTTGGACTGAATAATAATGTCAATCCTACCTCTGCAAATGTGTGGAATGCAGCTAAAGCAGAACTTAGAAATTTATGCCATTAACTGCTTATTTTAGACAACAATGATTCAAATTCAGTGGTGGAGAAACTAGGAAAAGATGATCAGTTAAAGTCTGCATAAACTGTAGGCTCCTTTGTTGATAATATGTTACCGATATTGGCTCATTAACCATAATTAATGTATAATAGTGAGGGGAGATGTGACAAGAGGGAAAACTGAGTGAGGGGCATAGGAACTGTCTTCAATTTTTCTATAAGGCTAAACCTTTGAGAATAAAATCTATTCAAAGGAAAAAAAAAGATTAGCAGGTGTAATTCATCAACAGATAAAGGTGATGATTCATCATGACCAAGTAAGGTCTTTCCAGGAATGTGAATTTGTTTTAACATTCCATATCAATCCATATAATTCACCTGTTTCCAGGTTATTTTGTTAACAGAACTTGACAGAATTCAATACCCCTTTACAATTTGTAAACATTTCAACCAATAAGCAGTAGATGGGAACTTCTGCCTGATAAAGGAGAGAAAAATAGATAGATAGATAGATAGATAGATAGATAGATAGATAGATAGATAGCCTGTAGCTAATATTATACTAATGAATGACCAGATGCTTTTCCTCCAAAATCAGCAATAAGATAATATTTACTCTTGTTATTTCCACTCAACATTGTACAGATAGATTGAGCTAGTACAATCAGGAAAGAAGAGAAGGAACACATAAGGATTGAAAAGGAGGAAGAAAAGCTGTCAGAGTTTGAAGAGGATTGAAATGATCAGTTTTGAGCGTGGGATGAGAATCTGGCTTGGCCCAAGGACAGGGACTCTGGTGAGGGAAAGAGATATCACAATGCATTTTGGTGGTTGTCTGGGTCCCGGGGCTCTGCTTGATAAACTAAAGGAGATCAAAGTGCAAGGCCAGTGCTCCCCATGGAGATCTGTTGTGCTCTGGGGAAGTACAGGAAGTGAAGGTGATGAGCTGGAGACAGAGTGAAAATTCCTGGCTTAGGTGGTCAAGAGACGAAATCATGCTGGAGGAGGGGCCTGTAAGAATGATGGACTGGTTTCATTCTCAAGACATAGGTTGTATTTTGGACCTGGGTGGACTGGGAGATGAAAGAGCTAAGCACAAAACACCCAAAGAGCAGGGGAGACAGGTATCCTTCAGGTTCTTAACCAAAAACCTGAAAGGGTCACAGCTGAGGAACAGAGATGAACCAGAAGTGGGCTGAATACTGTTACTCTGTCCATCCATCTGATGCATAGCTCTACCTAGTTTGAGATGATCGACTCTCCTCCTATTTTCCTAACAGAAAAAAGGAGAAACCTTTGCTACTGAAAGACATAATTTATAGAGTCTCTACAGTCCTTTCATACACAATGTCTGGCGATGACAATTTAAAAAATGGTAGAGACACAAAGAGCAAGGGAAAGGTCCCCAGAAATAGGAGACCCATTGATCACCTGGATGTTGCAGTTAGCAGCCGGTGTATAAAAACAGTCATCATCAATACACGAAAATAAGTGGAGAGATGGGCACCTGGGGTGCTCAGTCAGTTAAGCACCTGACTCTTGATTTCAGCTCAGTCCATGATCTCACGGTATCATGGGTTTGAGCCCTGTGTCGGGCTCTGTGCTGACAGTGCAGAACCTGTTTGCGATTCTCTCTGTCCCTCTCTCTTCCCCTGCCCCCTCAAAAATAAGTATATAAACTTAAAAAAAATAAATGGAGAGAAAGATGCACTAAATGGATAAAAGAGAATTCCAGTAAAGCATTAAAATATTTTAAAAAATCTAATGACTCATCTAGAATTGAAAGAAAAATCAGAATTGAAGAACTTGAATGGACAGAAGCAGACTGGACACAGAACATGACTGGATCAGTGAATTCAAATGAACTCAATAGAAAATACCCACATTAAAGTATGCAGAGAAAAAATATAGGGGTAGGAGGTACAGAGCAGGAAGAAGCATCAGTGTGTGAGGCACATTCCAAAGTCCTAACACACATGTGATTGGAGTGCCAAGGGGAAGAGAGAGAATTAAGGCACAACCAGGATTTGAGGAATAACACCTGAGAATTTTCCAAATGCCATCGACTCCTTTGTATCCAGTTATACAAAGCACAGCAAACTCCAGGCAGGGAAAATACAAAGTAAACCACACAAAGGCTTATCATAAACAGCTGAAAACCAAGGACAAACCCATAAAAGTCAGAGGTGAAGGGAAGCATTACCTTAAAAGAAGTAACAGAAAAACTGACAACTGATGTTTACTAGAATCTATAGGAA
This sequence comes from Suricata suricatta, assembly GCF_006229205.1. Lineage (NCBI taxonomy): Eukaryota > Metazoa > Chordata > Mammalia > Carnivora > Herpestidae > Suricata > Suricata suricatta. The sequence continues at coordinate 17,611,214 of NC_043710.1, read as the reverse complement.
CTGGAGGACAATAGAAAAACATTTAAGGAGCGGAAAGAAAAAGTTGCCAACTTCGAATTCTATACCTACCAAAACTGTCCTTTAAAATTAGATGTGAGGGACTCCTGGTGGCTCAGTCGGCTGAATGTCCCACTTCCGCTCAGGTCATGATCTCAGGGTTCGTGAGTTTGAGCCCCTCGTTGGGCCCTCTGCTGTTAGTGCAGAGACCACTTCATATCCTCTGTCCCCCTCTCTCTCTGCCCCGCTCCCACTCTCTCTTGCTCTCTCTTTCTCAAAAATACATAAATATTAAAAAATAAAATAAAATAAACTTAGAGGTGACACAAACATTTTCATACGAGCAAAAACAGAACCATTGCCAGCAAACCACTACCAAAAGAAATCCCTCAGAGAGAAAGAAAATAGTAGAGGGAAGGACAGAACTGCAGGAAGGAATGAATAGAAGCCCCCCAAAGATAAACATGTAGGTGAGTGTCAAACAATATGGGTTATGGAAACCGGCAATTGTGCTAATGTATCCTGAGCTCAGAGTAGATGGATGAGTACCAACGCATGACAACGGTAGCACAAAGAATACAAAGAACAGGTGAAATTAAGTGTTGTAAGGTCCTTGCCTTGAAAGTTCCCACCTTGACCAAGAAGTCAAAGTGGGATCTTCAGGTAGACTGCACCAGTGCCAGGCTGCGATTAAGCTCCCCTAGTGGAAAAAGACCAGATCTCTAACTAAGACACTAACAGAAATGAAAAAGAGAAAAATACTTGATAAATCAAGAAAGGCTGGAAGGGAGGAATTCAGGAACAAAGAATAAGATGGGTCAAATAAAAATCACAGATCACAAATAAAGATCACAAGAGGGAAGTATTAAACCTACAACCATGTCGGTAATTGGATTCATTATAAATGGAAAGCCAGTCCCATTACAATTTTAAATTGCCAAATTGGACGGCAGATACAAGACTCAATGATCAGTTGCTGAGCTGGGACTCACGGGATAGAGAGCACCCAGGTTGAAGTAAAACAATGACAAGATGTTGCATGAAACTATTAGCAAAAAGCTGAGGAGGGTGTGTTAGCGTCAAATAAAGTAGATTTCTAGGTAGAAGTATTATTAAATGCAGAAAAGGAAGAAGTGATTTTCCAAAATTCATATGCTCCCAGTTTAAAAGCTTCACATCTTTAAAACAAAAATACTGTGTCTCCCTCTCTCTCTGACCCTCCCCTGCTCGTGCTGTCTCTCTCTGTTTCTCAAAAATAAATAAAATTTTTTTAAAAAACTCAAAAAAACAAAAATAACAATGTTTACAAAGAAATGGAAACATTCAAAATCAGAGTTATAGAGTTTAATACATTTCTCAGTACGTGGAAAAACAAGTTAGCAAATAGTAAGTAGCAAAGTATGGACTATTTTTTAAATTTTTAAATGTTTTTTAATTTTTATTATTAAGACAGAAACAGAGCATTAGTGGGGAAGTATGGACTACTTAAACAATATGATTAGCCAGCAGGATCTAGCTAATGTATATATAGGAAATACATTCATGAACTTCAGAATAAATATTCTTTTTAAATGCTTGTGCAACATCTACCAAAATAGGCTATATGATGGGCCATAAAGCAAATAACAGAAATTTTCAAAGGGCTAAAATTATACAGAATATACTCTCTACTGGAGTGAAATGCAATTAAAAGTCTATACAAAAAGATAACTAGAAAACCTCCAAATGTTTGGAAATTAAGCAATACATTGCTAACTAGTCCATAGGTCAAAGAAGGAATCAAAGTAACAATTAGAACATTTAAAAAAATTTTTTTTAATGTTTATTTTTTGACAGAGAAACAGAGCGCAAGCAGGGTAGGGGCAGAGAGACAGGGGGACACAGAATCTGAAGCAAGCTCCAGGCTCCAAGCTGTCAGCACAGAGCCCGATGTGGGATCTGAACTCACGAACCATGAGATCATGACCTGAGCTGAAGTCACCTGCTTAACCGACTGAGCCAGCCAGGCTCTTCACAATTAGAAAATAATTTAACTAAAGGCTGATCAAAGCTTCTGAGATGCCTCTAGAAATAGTGATTACAAAGATCTATAGCTTTAAATGCAATAATTAGAGAAAAAGATAAGTGGGAAATCAGCTTTTCTTTTTTTGTTTTTGTTTTTAAATGATGATGATGATGATGATTTTTAGAGTCTTTTACAATCATCAGTGAGGTTTTATAGTTTGTTCTTGTGGACCGCACATGTTTCTCATTAGGATTATTTCAAGGTATTTTGTAGGTTTTGTGGCTATTGTGAGTAGAATCTTTTCAATCACATTTATGTCTAAATTGTCCTTGCTGCTTTATTGAAAGCCATTGATTTTTGTAAATTTATATTCTGACTAGCTATCCTATTAATTCATACATAGTTCGTGGCAGTTCTGATTGAATCTCATGATTCTTGGGTAGATAAGAATACCTTGGAGCGCCTGGGTGGCTCAGTCAGTTGAGCATCAGACCTCAGCTCAGGTCATGATCTCACTGCTCGTGGGTTCGAGCCCCACATCGGACTCTGTGCTGACAGCTCAGAGCCTGGAGCCTGCTTCTGATTCTGTGTCTCCCCCTCTCTCTGCACCTCCCCTGCTCATGATTTGTCTCTCTCTGTTTCCCAATAAAAAATCAATGGTTAAAAAAAAAAAAAAGAATATCTTATGCAAATAATTAGGTTGCCTCCTCTTTTAAATATTTATGCATCTCGGTTCATTTTCTTTTCTGATCCCATGAAAGAGAGCCCAATACATTGTGGGGGAGAGAACCCGAAGGGAAAAGATAAAACAGAGCACGGCGCGGGGTGGGAGGATTCCTTTAGAGAAGAGAACGCGTTGCATCCGTTAAAATAAAGGAAGTTCTAAGAGACAGAGAGCAAGAAATCTTGTTTCTTGATAAACATTTAAAATATGAGAACTGAAAAAAATTTTAGAAGAGTTTAAATATTGAAAGATAATGTCATGGAAATCTCCCAGAAAGTACAATAAAAAGGCAGAAATTGTGGTATGTTGAGGGAATGAAATGCTAACTCAACACTAAAAATTAACAGACTGTTGCTGGTTTGAGCAACATGAATGAATCTCAAAATACTTGGCAAAAAAACCACAAGGGGTGCCTGGGTGGCTCAGTCAGTTAAGCATCTGACTTCAGGTCAGGTCATGATCTCATGACTCCTGATTTGAGCCCCGCATCAGGCTCTGTGCCTGGAGCCTGCTTCAGACTCTGTGTCTCCTTCTCTCTCTGTCCCTCCTCTTCTCGCACTCCCTGTCTCTTTAAAACTAAATAAACATTTTAAAAATTTTTAATAAAAAATACAACAAAATAGAAACCAAAAGCCAAAATAACAAGAATATGTAACAGAAGTCATAGGCATCCCACGAAAGCCGGTAGTATTCACTATCTGACTTTCCAGAATGTTTTCTGGTCGCTGCTAGAGGAAAAAGTATCTCTAGGGAAAAAACAAACAGTTTCATATATAATCCAGCGGGTTTGAGGATATTGAAAATTATAATGAAAGCCATTTTATTGTGTGGGTGGGTATATAAAATCTTAGCTGTTAAAAAAATAAGCACATGAAAAAAGAGGAGTCTATAATGAACCCTAGGAAAAACAAAGAGCTGTAAAATAAAGGAAATTTAATTATAGTATGTCTTTGGCTCAGTGGTTCACAATACTCACGTGGTCATTATGATGAAAACACTGAGTAGGAACACAACCCAACACTGAGATTGGACCAAACTGAGCCCATGGTGGTGGCCAACGGCGGGGAGGGGCATCAGGAAAAAGAAAGTGTAAATGAATTAAAGAGTCTCATCTACCATGTCAAAAAATCAACAGATAACATCTAAAACTGATTCATCAAAAGCCAGCAATAAAAGTTAGGAATAGAGGCAAATACTAGCAGAATAAATTCCAGATGGATCAAATATTTAAACAAAATATTTCAAAGGAAATTAGAAGAAAATTGAGGACAATGTTTTTACAATTTCCTGAAGGAAGTCTTTCTAACTACACAAAGCCATAAATCGAGGAAAAGCAGAAAACAGTTGAATTTCCATATAGTAAAAGACATCCTAAGTAAGCTTACAAAAAACTTCTGAAGTGAGCAAATAAATCGCCTTATGTATTTCAAAGGCGTTTGCTATCTTTAATACGTAAACTACATTTATAAATCAATAAAAAGACACAAGGTTCCCAATTTAAAGTGGACAAAGGATACGATCAAGCACTTCACAGAAAAGTACAAAAGAGTAATAGAAAATATGCTCATCTTGCTAACAAAACCCTGTCACTTAAAACAGGAATGAGACATATCACTTACACATCAAACTATTGAAGATTAACCTCACCGGGAATGTTCAGCCTGAGGGTGTAGAGAAATGAGCAACTCGTACAAAGTCCATGAGAACTGACATTAGGGCAATTTGGTAAAATGGTTCAGCATGTAAAGCTGGGCATACGCTCTGACCCTGAAATTCCACTTTTGGAACTTATTCTAAGGGGATAATGAGAGGAGCTCACAAAAGACACAGGGAAGGACCTCTAGTTCAGCATTTTTCCAATAGGACACGACGAACGAACCTGAACAGCCCTTTGTTTGTGTCTTGACGTGGCTTTCTCTGGGTCCGTGTGAACTTCGTGGGGAAAACGCCTTTCTCTGATGCTGTCTTGAGGGCGCAGTAGGTCCTCAACAGAACAGGTGGATGGACGAATTGATGGAAGGAGGGAGGGAAAGAAGGGAAGCAGTGTTGAAGGTCATTTGCAAGCACCTAGTCTAGTGATTCCCAGATTTCTTAATTTCATGGACTAGTAGACGTTCCAAAAACTTGAGACACCCAATTACCATCTGTTTGGTAACTTTTTATTCTGCCAAGTAAGGTCATTGGGGCGGGTGGGGGGAAACTCACCAAACTGCCTCCATCGTTTACGTGCGCTGTTACCAACAGTTCATAAGGAAAGAACATTTAAACACCAGAATTATCGGGAACCTGTAATCTCAAATATAAGGTCCTTCAAGATGAATAGAGTTAGCTGTATGAAGTGGTCCTGATTGCTTCATGGTTTTCCTCTTCTCCACAACCAGGGAGAAGTTCTTGTCCAAAAGAGGTGTCTCTGAGGACGGGCACATGAAAACTGGTCCTTCGTTTTACAGACTGTGAAACTGAGGCTCTGAACAGGTGTAGGACCCGACTCTACTTCCCCCAAGATGCCGAGTAGCAGGAGGACCAGGACCCACATCTCCTGAAACCTAGCCAAGAACTGCCTTCACAACAGGACCTACGACCTGGCTGGACTTTCTTAGAATCAAGAATATTCCCCTATGGTGAACACTTTGGAACTCATCAAGCCTGAGATCCGACCTGGGGATAAATCATCTCCACACGAGGCCCTAGCCCTCGCTTACACACTCCGGTAACAGGGAGCTCCCTATGTGCAGTGGTGGCTCCTTTTGTTGTGGGAGTGGCTCTACGTCTTCCCTCCCCCCACCTCCCCCGCTGAAATCTGTCTCTATGTGGTTCCACCCAGTAGTCCTGAATCTGCTCCCCCATCTGCATGGGTCCCTGCGCGTTTAGGAATGTGGAGTATTGGGGCGCTTGGGTGGCTCAGTCGGTTAAGCTTCCAACTTCAGCTCAAGTCATGATCTTGTGGTTTGTGAGTTTAAGCCCCTCCTTGGGCTCTGTGCTGACAGTTCAGAGCCTGGAGCCTGCTTCAGAGTCTGTGTCCCCCTCTCTCTCTCTGCCCCTCCTCTGCTCAGGCTGTCTCAATAATAAACACACACACACACACACACACACACACACACACACACACACACACACACATACACACACATACACAGGTATGTGTAGCGATCAGGAATCCTATCCTAGAGTTTGCAGGGACTGGAAAACAGCCTCCCTGATACCTCAAACTCCACCCCGCCCCTCTTCCTTATCCCTTATGAACAAAAAGAAAAGAACAACACTAGGAACATAGGTCAACATTTCAATGAGGATTGAACCCAACACTCCCAACCCAATTTAAAGATGAGGAGACGGAGATGCAGAGAGAGAGAGAGAGAGACCTGTGGAAGCCATCTGTACCAACACACCACACAACGAAGTCCCCGAAGTGCAGGGGGTCACCCAGATACTCAGACTTGGGCGCAGTGCTCGGCCACTGGCACTCGGATCCGCGTTTCCACCTTCTCTGCCTTCACTCATCTGCCAACGCCCCCCGCGGGTTATAAACAACAGAAAATTATTTCTCAAAGCTCTCGAGGCCTCAAGTCCAAGATCAAGGTGCCAGCGGAGGCAGGGTCTGGTGGGAACCCACTTCCTGGTTCAAAGAGGGCTGTCTTCTCTCTGTCTCCTCAAGGGGTGGAAGGAACAGGAATCTTTCTGGAAGCTCCTTTTTAAGGGCACTGACCCCCTTCACGAGGGCCTGACTCCCAGGATCAAAGCACCTCCTAGAGGCCCCACCGCCTGAGGCATCACATTGGAGATTAGGCTTCAACCTATGACTGTGGGAGGGGGGCACAGACACTTCGGCTACTGCACCGGGAGAGGGAGTTTTGGTGTTTTCAGCATCTCCAGTGGGCACAGTGGAGGGTACACCCTACTTCCCCCCAAGGCTCAGAAGGCAGGAAGTTCCCTAGTCCCAGGAAGGGATGTCAGACACTGGACAGCCAGAAAAAAAAAAAAAAAGATAAGTGTCCACATCAGCCTCATCTCTAGTGTGGGGATAATGAAATGAGGTGGTTTATGAACATGCCAACCCCATGACCTGGCACTCAAGGTGACTGGACACACACTCATCAATGCCCACCTCTCCTGAGCTTGAAGGCCGCCAGTGGTTTCTGCTACATTTCAAATAAATCCAAACTGGGGGAATGTGTGGCCCAGCGCCTTGCACACATTCCCTCCCCCCTATCTCCTTCCCTTGCTCCTCCCAAGCCCCAGTCTGGGCACAGTGACCTGTCACCCAGCCAGGTCCTGTTTCAGGGCCCCTGCAGCGGCAACTAACTCTTCTCAACTTGGTGGGCCTGGCTCCTTCATCCGTCAAGACTCCAGCGAAATGCTACTCTGTCCTCGTGATGTGAAGTCACTCCTTTGTGCCCTCGCACTAGCCCCCACCTCCAGCCCAGTCGCCTCATCTTCCTGGACGTGCAGTAAACGGTTGTCAGTGGCCATGGCTTCCGTAAAAAAGGGGAGTCTGTTTCCGGCCACGCTGTAATGGGGGGGCGGACTAATGGGGGCGACTCTGAGCGGGTTAGGTGGGGGTTAGTGGTTTGTACTTCCTGGGGAGCCGGCGGGGAAGACGCAAGCTCTGTGTCAGTTGAGCAAAAAATAGCAATGATGATCTGACCCCGGGTAATAGGTCTTAGCCATGGTCGGCAGCTGGGCGAGGAATCCCCTGGTCTTAAGCCAGTCCCTCCTTCCTTCCAAGAGAGGGATCCCTCAGCTGTTGGGCAAGGGAACAAGACAAGACCAGAAGGGGACCGTGCCTGGCTTAACACAAGGCGCCCATAGAATCCGGGTCTTCAGAAACTCTTCCAAATGTGGATTTATTTCAAATATTTATTTCTTGCAATTAGAAAAGGGGTGGGGTCATTTTTAATAAAAGACAGATGAAACAAAGCTGAGTCAGTAGGATTAGAAGTGGGGAAGAAGGAATGAGAAGGAAGCAACTGCCAAAGCTGTTGGACCGGCGGGCAGGGGAGCAGGCGGGAGGAGAGAATTTGGCTCTGAGCTTCCTGGCAGCCTATGCAAAAAGGGAAACCTGATCAGTTATGGAGCTTTTCTTATTAGCAAGGGGCATGCTTGCCAGGTCCCTGGGTGAAATGCAGTTGATTTTCCGTTCTTGGTTTTTCCAGGCACTAAATTTCAAATGAAATTTTTCACTTGAGGATTTAGGAGGGATCATCAGTTGCTGGTGTGAACAACATCCTTGTTTCATAACAAATGTGGAAGTGAGCCACTAGTGAGCCAGGGAGCATTTCGCTTGTATCACTGAATGGATATTTTGCTGTATCGTTATTATTTGTGGGTAAGATAGGCCTCAGATTAGCTTTTCTTTCCAAAGAGCTGAGCTTGGTTCACTAACAGCATCTCACTGTCCTCACAGGGGCCTGGAGGTGACTCAGATTGTTAGTACATCTTTTGCAGGGGGTAGTCTTGAAGTACCCGATCTTGTATCACAAAGTTTCGGTCTCCTTGTTTTGTGTGCTATGCCCAAGAGAAACTCGGGAAATATTTTACCAACCATTAGGCAGAAAAGCTGCATTGTGGAAAAGGACAATGAATCAGAAGTGTCCAAGAGGGGAAGACATTGGGCAAGGGAGTCAGGCAGACCTGGGTTCGAATCTCATGCTACTTCTAACCAACTGTGTGGCTTCAGGCAAATGTCTCGACCTCTCTGAGCATGGTTTCTTCCGTCTGTAAAAAGCGCGATGATGATTTCTGCCTCAGATTATTGAGCCAAAATATATAATGTCCCCGAAAGTATGCGCAGTGTATTCTATCCATTTCAATCCCTTCTTCCCCTCTCCTGCTAGTTTTCAGGGAATTCAAGTGGAGTTCTCCCCCCACTCCCCACCCCCACCGCAGCTCACAGAGCTGAGGTGAGTTTACCTCCCTCGTAATTACCTCCAGGCCCTGGAGCCGCTTGCTGCCCATACTTGCCCAGACCAGCTGTGCCGGCCCTTGGTTGCCATGAGCTCCCTTTGAAAACAGTTCCAGCAACTCTCCCAGCTTTGTTTCAGATTCCTTCCTGTGCCTTGGTCTTGATTACATGGCTACATGGTCGCTTCTTGAGGGCAGAACCAGAGATCCCTGGTCCAAACTCTTCACGTCACACAGGAAGGCACTGGAGCCCGCACAGAGAGAGTCTCACACTCCAAGTTACCCAGTGTGAGCTATGCCTCACACCTGGGTCTCTGTCCTTGTGAAGCGTCCCTCGGCTTTCCGAAAATGACACCTGAGGCCCTGGTTCCCCAGCCTCCAATGCCTGAGGACCCAGCCCCACTCCACGGATGCAGCCCCTAGGACGCTCTGTTCCTCGAAAAGGGGACGCTAGACTGGGCCAAATGGGTGGGGAGATTTAAATAGTAAACCAGAGCCCCAAGGAAAAATTCCCTCTTCCCCTCACTCCCCAGCTCATTCTCTTAAAGAACATTTTTTTTTTTTGCTCTTTGGAGGCTGTGACCACACTCCCTCTTTATCCACTTGGCTTCCTGGCCTCCTCTCTAGGTCCCCTGCCCACCCACTCCCTCCTCCAGGCACAGCTGACCATGCATCAGACACCCGGGCACTTCTGGAGCCGTGCTGGAGCTGTTCACCTTCTCTAAATGCCATCTCGTCCCTGGTGGGAATTCCAGCCCCCGGAAGGCCCACCTCTGACATCACTTCCTTGTGGACCATACTCCTCAACCGGAATGAATGGTTCCTTCCTCGGTGCCCTTCCCCTGCCTAAGCACTTGGCCTCCAGCATGATGCTTAGGAAAGCTGGGTGTGCATCATTACAGAATTATTTCGAGTTATCTATGAGTGTCTCCGTCTCCTGGCCAGATGACCTCCTTTAAGGATCCCGTTTGACTAATCTTGGCACTCCCCTGTACCCAATACTCCGCCTGGTGTGGACCAGATAAGACACTCCGGGAACTTTGGTAGTTGTATTGGATGCCATATAATTATGGCGTTAGTTACTGTTACTTGAGCATCAACTGTGAGCAGCCTGGTGATGGGGCCCTTTAAATACATTCTCACGGCCCCTTCTGACACAGAGCCAGCAGGGCACGTGGGTTATTTAGGGTGCCTCCCTTTGCAGCTGAGGAAACTGAGGCTCAGAGAGAGGAAGTCACTTACTCAAGCTCACACAGCTAGAAACAAGTATTGGGGGGCACCTGGGGGCCTCAGTCGGTTAAGCATCCGGCTTCAGCTCAGGTCATGATCTCACAGTTAGTGGGTTCGAGCCCTACGTCGGGCTCTGTGCTGACAGCTAGCTCAGAGCCTGGAGCCTGCTTCAGCTTCCGTATCTCCCTCCCTCTCTCTGACCCTCCCCTGCTCACACTGTCTCTCTGTCTCTCAAAAATAAACAAAAAAACATTAAATTTTAAAAAAAGGAAACAGACGTTGGATTCTAAGAAGCTGCGTTTTTGATGTCAGCGTTGAGGGGGAAAGAAGATGGGGTACATAAAGTTTTCCCCCACCCACCCCCAACATTCAGACTCTAAGAGCCACCAGCTTGTCCTGGGGCTTGACCATGGACGCCCATTTGGGGGCCAGGCTCCCAGCCAGCAGTGGGGTCGACAAGGAAATGCATTCCCTTGGGAGAACGAATCCCTAGCATCGGTGGTTCCCACCAGAGGCTACCTGTGCCAGCTCAGATGGGACTTTTGGGGGGGGGGGGCGGGATGGGGTGCCCCTCACAGGGCAGCGCCCCGCCTAGGCGCCTTCGTGGGATCGAATCCCTCCAGGTAACTTCGAGTTTTGAGTTTTAGCGCCAGCGCAGCGCAGCCTGCCCTGGCAGGAGACCTTGCAGTTCAGCCACAAGCCTCGCAGACAATGCCAAGAGAAAGGGATTATTTTGGGAATGGTTGTCCGGGTTACGCCATCCCGCGGCGTCCTCGGCCAGGCCCCATCACAACCCCGCCGGTTTCCTGGGTGCTGAAAGAAGCCTTTCAAACTTTTAAACACTTGTCTTTATGAAAATTCCGCTCCATCTTTGTCTGCGATACTGAATCCTATTCACAGACGGAGAAACTGAGGACGCGAGCAAGCGAGCGAGGCATAAATGTCTTTTCCAAGTCGGCCAGGGACCAGCCTGTCCGATACGCAGACTCTCAAGCCCTGTGACAAATTCCGCTTGTGCGGTTCCCGACCTAAAACCGCAGCCCCACGTAAACCGTTACCGCTTCAAGGGAACCCCCAAGTCCTGTACCCTCAGCTTGTGGCTGGTCTGTTTTACACCTTTAGTTTGTATCTCCAAACCGCTGGGCATTCAGAGGGTTAAAAGGGACCAGCAGAGGGCCTGCTGTGCGCGGTTGGGCCTCGAATGGGTTAAAAATATAAACGCATTAATTCCCCCTGACTATTTGGTTCAAAAGGGGCAGCAAGGGGGCCAGGAGAGCCAGGGAGCACCCCCTCCTCCCCCCACTGAATGACTTTTTAAATTCTAGAACTTTTAATTCCGACCAAAAAAGAGAAAAGTGTCCCATTTCGAAAGTTCTTTTAACCTTTTATTTTTTCATTTATTTTTTTTCCTCGATTTCTCCGCGGGCTGCGTTATAAAACTCGCCCTCTCCTTTTGGGTTCGAGGAGCTCGGTTTACCCCCCTTCCGAGCGGCGCGCGGGGCGGGGGCCGAAGGGGCCCCGGGAGTTTTCTCCGGGGCCGGGTTGGGACGCGGCTGGCGAGTCCCGGCTCCGGCCCCTGAATTGGGGGGTCCGCGTCTGCCCCAAACGCCGCTTTCTTCCGTTTTCCATGTCATTTCCTGTACTAATAAGATGGTGGTCAAAGCAGGGGAGGAGAGCAGCAGCGAGTCGCCGCCGCCGCCGCCGC
>NC_043710.1:17565785-17599552 GCF_006229205.1 Suricata suricatta | reverse complement strand
GTGGGTTAACCCTCGGCAGGTAGCTGCCGCCGCCGCCGCCGCCGCCGCCGCTGCGGGATTCGGGGGCCGGCCCTCCGCCTCCTTCCTCCCCGCTCGCTCCTCGCTCGCTCGCCTTGTTACAATGTAGCCTTTTCTCTGCGCCGACGTTCCGCCCGCTGACGGACGTGGCCGCCGACCAATGGGAGCGTTCGGAATGAGAACGCGGTGACACGGGCGGGGCGGGGCGCGGAATGCTGGAGGGCTGGCCGCGGCCGCTGGCCTAGTTCTGGGGGGCACTTTGGGCTCGGCGCCCGGGGCCGGTGCTGGGGGCTCGGGCGCTTCAGGGAGGCTGTGGGGCCTCGTTCAAAGCGGCGCACGATTTCCCGCCTCACTGTGGCCGAGCCAGAGGCAAACGTTTCTTGAGTATATTTGAAATCTCAGTGGCGGTGTCGCCTCTGAGGGGAAATCTCTCTGGAGTGTAGCTTCCATTCCCCACTCGAGGGCCCCGAGGTGCTCTCGCATGCGGAAACTGCAGGGACCTGGCAGCCGGTGACCTTTCTCCGGTCAAGGCCAGCACGCCCTAGGCAAGTCGCTGCAAGGAGAATGCAAATTTCTGGAGCGCAGAGCAACGCTGGTTGAAAAGTTGCTCCTGTCTTGAGCTGGGTTGGGCAATAAAGAGGCTTGACCCCTGGGATGGGCTGGGACTGAGGGCAGAAAAATGTGAAATCTCTCTTGTGAGACGTTTGCTTCATGTGGAGAAAGGCCGTGGTATATAATTTAGAGTGGCCGAAAGGGAGCACACCCAGTTCTTTGTGCGAGGGGACAGGAGGCAATAATGAGAGATTGCTCTAGATGCCTGGAAACCCTATAAACTTAGGGGGTTTTGTCTGGGCCACGGCAAAAGAATTTTCCATGGAGCTTGATGCCTGTGGCACTCAAGCGTCCTTTGTCCGCAGTACCCCTTGAGAGGAAGGGAGGTGCTGGGAGTGTGGGGGTCTGTGGCCATGAACCTGAGGAGTGGGGCAATGTCTTCACCCACCAGCGAGGTGCGCAAGGTTCGGTGTGGGCACGACTCTGAACACCGTCTGGGGAGAGCCTGATCTGGTTGCTCTAGTTTAATGACAAGGGGTTTCTCTATTGGAGTCCTTCCCCCTCCACCGCCTAACTTGTATGACTTTGGATTTGGCACAGTTACCTTCAACCTCTCTGAACCTTGCTTGTCCATCCCTAAAATGGGGCCAACAGAGCCTGTCTGGCAAGGCAGTTGTGAGACTGAAGCTGACAGAGATAAGCTCTGAACGACCTGGCAGCCCCCCCCCCCCCGCCACCAGGGCCATCCAGTTGAGAACTGACAGGCCCTCCAAGGAGCAGCTGGGGCAGGATCTAGTTCTCTTCTCTAATGAGATTCTCAAAGAGGAGGGGCTTCTGTCCCTTGTCCCAGGAGCCCTTGATCCACCATCACCAGCCCCATTTACTTCTATACTCTGTTGGTATGATGGTTCGGTCTTCTAGGTCCCTTGGACTGATGTGTTCCATTAATTTACTCTCCTTGGGGTCGAGTAAGACTTCTGTCACCTGAATCTTTCCTCACCTGGACTTGGATGGGGAGACTAGGTTTCCCTGGTTCTAGGTACCTGGCAAGTAAGAAGGAAGTAAAGACCACTGGATTATGCGTTCAGGAGTCTTACTTGTTTATTCAGCTGCTTCTTTGGCTTGTCTTCTAGGCTAGGTCATGGTCATGACCAACACATGATATCCAAGGCTGTCCTTTAATCTTCCTCCTTAAGCCTCCCCCGGGGCTCTGATCTTGGCCAAGGCTGCCGCCATCTTGCTAGTCCTTAAGGCAGAAAGAAACATTGGGGTCTTTGTTCCCTCACGCCAATCCACGCTTTTCCTCAGGTCTAGAGAACTGTAGCCTCTAGAGTGAATCCATCCACGTCTCTCCATGTCCTCCTCTCTGGCATCCTAGTCTAGCTGGCGCTGTCTCTCCCCAGGACGATGTTACCTCCCTTCCCTGCCAGTCTCCACAGTGCGGTCAGATCTGTTCCCAAAAAAGATGACACCGGGCCTCCCATTTCTCACTTAAAACACTGAAAAGTCTGCCCCATGCTCCTGGGAGACAGAACCAAATGGTCCCCATGACCTAAAAGCATTGGAGTGGGCTGGCCTCTGCCCTCTTCTTGGCCTCTCCCCCCCACCCTCCCCTGGATCTCGCTGCACTCCGTGGGTCTCACCGTGCGCTGTGGCTTGTTTTCTCCTGCACACGCTTGGCCCTCTTCTGGAAGACTGGAACAGTTGAGATCTAATGAATGAGGCAAGGCTGGCAAAGGGCAAGATGGAGCAGGAGAGGGTCTGATGGCCCTTATTTCTGTCCCCTACACTCTCCCAGTTCATCCAGGCACATGGTAGGACGGAGTCTAGGTCCTCTTGTGCCTGGATGGGGCTGTGTGGCTGGCCAGTGAGTTGTGAACTATCGTGGCACAGATTACGTCGGGCTAACGCATTTAGTGGCTGGTCTGAGCACATCTCAAGTGCTCTTTTCCTGTGGCGTGGCAAACGGCAGTAGGTGGGATGGTGGCCTGAGTCCTCATGTCCCTGTGTGGGATGGAGCCCCTGGATGGCCCACGATGGACATGCAGCACAAGTGATAACTAAACCTTGTTGTTTTAAACCACTGAGACTTGGGGGATGTTTGTTACTACAGCATAACCTAGCCTGACCTGACTGATACAGGGACTAGAGTGCCCTAGGCGGAGATGAGTACACATACACACACACACACACACACACACACACACACACAGCCTCAGCAGCCAGGTGACTGACCCTTTTGACCAAAGGGTCCCGGCCTGAAAAATCTTCAGGGACTCCCACTGCTGTTAGGAGATAGATAGAAATCCTTCAGCTGCCCTCCAGACCCTACGGGGACACAATTTTGCAGCCCTCCATTTGCTTACATGGTACTTGCCTCATATGGTCCCCTCTGCCCTGATTGTGCGTCACGCTTCCCCTGCTTAGGCTTCCTCATCCTTCCTCTTTCATCTTCTGCATCACCTCTTCAGGGAAGCCCTCCCTAATTAGCTCGAACCCTCCATTACAGCCTCTCATGGCCCCATGTGCCTTTCCTTTGCAGCATGGCCGTGCAGCAACGTTACATTTGTGGGTGTCATTCTTGATTGCAGTTTCCCCCTTTCATCAGAGCGGGAGCCTTGCAGGGGTGCAGTGCCTGGGGTGGCTTGTGTGTGCCTCCGTATTTCCGGCACCTGCACACAAGAACTGCTTGATCATAGCTTCAGAAGAATCCCTGAGCACTGACTGCAGGTTCACTGAGTGCTGGGGGTGAAAAACAGGATACGTGAACGCCGCTTCCCAGGCGTAAGGGCGGTGGGTGCCGCTGGAGGGAGGTGACAGCCCTGACCAGCCTGGAGAGTCCAGAAACTAAGCTCCCTGTGCTTCTAGGAATCTGTGCCCCAGAAGGACCATGTTTCTGGAAGTTTTGAGAGGAGATTCCAGGAGGGCACGAGGGCGAGATTTCACAAACCCTTGCTGATCTGCTGCTCCAGAGAGTATGTGATTCAGGGAAGGGGCCGCAGAGGGGGAGATCCAGGGATGAGGAAGGTGATGATGATGAAGGCAGCAAACGTGTCTCGAGGGCCAGTTGGGTCCCAGGTATGGTCCTAAGCACGTCTCTATGCAGAAACAACTCTGCAATGTGTGTATTGTTATTTCCATTTCACAGATGGGTAAACTGAGGCTCCAAAAAGTGAAGTAAAGGATCTGGGGTTACACAGCAGTATGGCCATGATTGGAACCCTGGCTTCCTAATGCCACTCCTTAGGCATGCCGTCTTAGAATGAGGGCAGAGGACCCCAGGCCCACCAAGGGGAAGCACCGTTAGAAACGTCACACAGGGCTACAAAACCCTTACCGGGGGGGATGTTTCCAGGAGGAAACACCCACCTAGTATTGGGGTTTGTGCGAGCGGGCTTCTGGCTCAGAGCTGCTTCGCAGCCTTGGTCCCAAGGCTGGTCTAGAACCATCTGGTGTCTCTCCACCCCTGCTTGGGCCTAAGACCCTTCGGAGGCCCCAGAACCCCATGTTCTCAGAGGGGAGCCTGGGAGAGGTTTCCGTGCAGCTGGCCCAGGGGCTGTGCTGGAGAAATAAGCCACGCAGAAAGAAAAAAACAAAGCATTGAAGAAAAAAAAAGTGTGCTGTTATTTTTAAAAAGCCCGTTGCGTATTGCAGATTTGTATTTGCGTCGGAAAGGCCAGTGTTTGCATAGTGCAGCCACTCTTGCGGTGAGGTCTCTGGCTGAGGCTCTGTAACAGGGGAGGCCTGGGTGTCCCTCCAGCCTTCCTTCATCCATCCGGTGGTCGGGGCACATGTGCTGGGTGTAGGGGTGTCGTGTGGAACCCCATCTTCACCCCCGCAGAGCTCACAGACCAGTGCAAGAGGTGAATAATTTACCAGACAGTTACACGTTCTAGCAGAAGGCTGCAAGGCAGGATGGCCACCGACTCTTAAGTCAAGGAGAGCTTCCCGGAGGAGGAGGCAGCCTTGGAGCTGGGTTGTACAAAGGCACAGGCCCACAGAAGGGCTTGGAGAAGCTCAAGTAGTTCATGTGGCTGGAGATGATGAATAAGGAAGGAGGCGGAGGGAGATGAGGCTGGAAAGGGAATACTAGTAATCATGGTATGAGAAACACACCAGCCCCAGTCCTGCCTCAGGGCCTTTGCATTGGCTGTTCCTGCTCCCTAGAGCACTCTTATTTGTTACCTCCAGGGCAAGCCCCTTCACCTGTATTCAGGATTTGCTCAGATATCACCTTCTTGTGGGCACCTTGCTGTCTTAAGTTCCCCTACCCCCTGGTCCCTCCTCTTCCCTGACTTTTTCTCCTTAGCGTGTAGCACATGTGACGAGCCCTACGTGGTCCTTATTTATCCTGTTTTGGGCCGTCTCCCTTGACTATAATGCAGATTCCCAGAGAGCTGGGATTCTTTCCGTTTTGCTCTTTGCTGTGTGAACAGTCTGTAGCACATTGTAGGGCCTCAGGTGTTTGCAAAATGAGTGAATGAATCGAGCACTTACTCTGTGCAAAGTGCGTAACATGCGTTTTCTCACTTGATCTTCCTAGCAGCACCCTGATATTTCTCCCCATTCTCCAGGGGAAATGGAAGACGCAGGCTCAGATTGCTGGAGTGGCTCACCCCAGGTCTCCTGGCTGCCGGGGATTCAAATCAAGGCCACCAGGCTCCTCAGCCCTCCCACCTAACCCCTGCTGCCCTCCTGCCTAAGCCCTGCTGCTTTCCCCCAGCCGCTGTAAAAGGTCAGGTTGTAAAAGGTCGGGGCTGCTGTGCTGAGGAGTTTACACTCTGTCCGTGGGGCCATGGGGAGCCATGGCGGGTTTCTGAGGAGGCAGCCGATGCAGAGATCAGATGCAGGTCCCAGACTGCTGCAGCAGGTTGGGTGTGAAGTTGGAGGCAGGGAGCCCAGTTAAGAGACTGTTGTGAGAGGCGAGGCGAGAGAGGATGAGGGTGGGGGCCGGGGGGTGGCCATCCCAAGGTGGGAGGCAGGCTGGCGGGGACGTGGCCCTTTGCACTGGGGCTTGGAGTCAGGGGGGTTGGGGCACAGCTCTGTTTCTGGGTAGCCAGGTACCCCAGGTTATTGGGCTGTAAATTGGGCTGGCCCCTTGGCAGGGAGGGGAAACTGAGAGGGAAGCAGAGGAGTTGGTGGGGGGGGGGGGACACAGGAAGGGGCATGAGCCTCGGGTTGAGTCCCGCCTCTGCCTCCTAGAGACCAGGGCGAGGGGCTGCCACGCTCATAGCTGTGTTCCGCCCTCGGCAAAGTGGGGACGACAGTGCTGGCCTCGCGGAGGCTCTGGACAAAGAAGCACTGAGCACCAGTGCGCCACGTAAGGCCAGCTTGGGGGTCGCCACTGCCGGTGTGAGGTCATGACCACAGGGAGGCATGCCTGGGTGCAGATTAATCGTGTGCCCCTTGCTGGGGACTGCAGGGCCTGGATATGACAGCCCAAGTGGCCCGGAGGCCTCTCTGCTCAACAATGGCCTGACTACGTTTCCAGACACTCAGCCCACCCCATCACGCCCATGGGCTTGCAAGGCCAGACAAGCCCTGGCCTCAGTTTCCCTTTCTGTAAATGGAGACATTAGTCTCAGCCCTGTGCTACGTTCTCTGGAAGAAAATGTTTTCCTCTGTTTTCTTGTGACCAGATTTAGGAGGAACACATGTTATGCCCAGCAAGGTTGCCTCTACATCCATTCATGGGTGGGGCAGCTCAGTCAAGTTCAGAAAGGTTAAGTGACTAGCTCCAGGTCACACAGCTATAACCTCACCTTTCCAATCACCTCGAGACCCCCACGTTCATAAAGGAAGCCTTTGGGGTCACCTACCTGTGTTACCCGACAGTTCCCAGCAGGTCTCCTGGGTGCTTGAAATGTGGGGTTTGATTCATGAGCTCTCGGTTTACACAGCTCTCAGGACCCTCCCCAACCTGGGAACCCCATGAGTGAGAACTTGTGAGCAGATTTGGACAGGCCACAAACCTCTCCAAAGAAATGACACTGGGTGAGGGGAGAGGGGAGAGAGACAGAGGCTGCTGGCTGTCTGCTCCCCAGTATCAGCCTCAGATCCCGGCTGACACTGAGGGGTGGGGACCCTGTGTGCAGAGGCACACCTCGGCCTCTGGAGCCTTCCGTGCCTTCTAGGGCTTTCTCTTCCACCCTTCTCTCTAACCTGCCCGACCTGACCCATAAGGCCAATGAGGACCCTTCCCAAGCTCACCTTCCCCCAGATCCCTTGTGAGCACCCCAGCTCTCATGACCCCCATTCTGGAACTGAGAAAATGGAACCTTGTAGAGGGAGATTGGTGCACTGGGGGTCATACTGTTTAGGGAGTGACCAAGCTAAACCCCAAATCTGGAAGCCCCTCCTGTGCACCCACCTTCCTGCGGCCATCAGAGCAGGGTGGGGGATCTGGAGAGCATTTGGCCCCGTGTCTGTGCCCTGCCCCCCAAAGGATAGGCTGTCGGGTCACTGCTTCACTAGCTGCAGTGGCCATAGCTCGCCCCTTGGTGAGGGGACGGGGCCAGCGGACCCTGGGGAATGTGCGTGAAGGAGCTGGGGGGAGGGCCAGTGGGGCTTCTCCCGGGCTGATGGCGGGGTTGGGGGACCGGGAGGGAAGACGAGCAGCCTGACCTGGGCACTGAGCTGGGCTGGTACGGACGTCACCAGGCAAGTAAATATGGAGCCGCCCCCACAGTGTCAGCTTTGCCGGAGTGGCTTCTCCCACTATCTCTCACTTTCCCCGAGGGAAAGGGGTGACGGCTGGCAAGGGATCCTGCTGCCCGATGCTCGGCGGATGCAGATGGACAACCTGGGGGGCTCCGAGACGGCAGAGGGGCACGGGGACCTGCCCACTGGACCCTCCGCCCCAGCAGGGGGTGAGCCTCTCCCGAGGGCGGCCGGCTGGGACCCAGCCCAGGTGGACTCAGCATTGTCATGGCCCGAGGTACAGGGAAGTTGGGATCTGGTGGGTGGGGGGAGGTGGGGGGAGGTGTTTGCAAGCTGGGGTCTGTTGCTGACCTCGCCGCAGCCTGGCCCTTCATTGCCCCAGCCCAACAGGGTGGCACAAGTCACCTCTCCAGACAGCTGCGCCCTACAGAAAGAAAGGCCGGACCAGCCAGATACACTGGTGTTTAGAGAGGAGGTGAAGAGGTCAGAGGCTCAAGGTCTCCCAGGGACAGGGGGCAGGGTACTAGACTGGGGTAGGGGAGGCTAGGCGGGTGGAATCTTCAAAGGAAATCAGCAAACTTAGCAGCCAGAGAAGAATGTACCCCTCGAAAAAGAATCGGGTCTTGGGTGGAGGAAGAGCATGAAGGAAAGAGACAAGGCCAAGTTTCAGACTGGGCGGCCCCGGACCTCTATAAACATCAGTCACAGACAAACTTGAACAAAACTTGTAAGCGTGGATGGGCCCTGCCTGAAGCAGTGTGCTGCCTGATCATGCAGGGGTCATTAGTCTCCGCTAACGGAGGGCAAAGTGAGGCCCAGAGATGTCAAGTGACTTACGCAAGGCTACACAGCTGTAAAAAGCAGAGCTGGGACTTGAACCCAGGTCTGTCTGATTCCGGGGTCTGAGCTCTTCTCTACTGCACGGGGCTGCCTCCCTGTTACTGCACTCCAGACAGCTGCGCCCTACAGAAAGGCCGGACCAGCCAGATGCACTGGTGTTGGAGGCTGTGCTGGGAAGGGGGGTGGACCGGAAAACTCACAGGTTCTGAGCACCTGCCCCTGGGATGCCGGGTAGGACTGGGAAAGTACACATCGGCCAGGTGTGGCATCAGGCTGATTGCCCTCTCTGTGCCTCTGTGTGCTCCTCTGAGAAATGGGGGCACATAGCGTAGGTGCTGCCCATGTTACAGGGTTGTCGGGACCTTCCCATCCAATATTTGGGTCAGCAGATGTTCAGGGAGTGCCCACCCCTCCTCCCTGGCCTCTGGAGGACCAAACATAAACACATGATTTGATGGGCCATGTCCCCAGAGAGAGGGTGGTGGACAGATCCCTGCCCGTCTGTGAGCTGTGTTACTGGTCTGCAGCGAGGTAGGTACACAATGGTGAGTAAGTGATGAAAAACTATTGCCATTTGACCTTGCAGTGTCCTTCTTTACTGTAATTTACGAAAGCATCAATTGGCAACAGATCAGAAAACTTAAAAAATAATTTCTATCACAAATAGTGTGAGCAGCTCTGGCCTGGAGCCTAACTGTGGGTGAAGGTGGGAAGGGCCCTTCTTGCTCAGGGACGAGGTGGGGAGGGGAGTGGGACATTCGGCCACCGGCGGTAGGAGAAGGAGAGCCTGTTAGGCTTCCTGGAAGAAGTGACATAGAGCTGGACCTGGAAGGCCGAGTAGAAGTTTTCCAGGTGGAGGAAGAAGACAGGGAAGTTGAGGCACCAGGAACAGTATGTGCAAAGGCAGACGGCCTGAGGATCAGGTGGTTCACAGAAGGACATGTGGTCCTGGTGCTTGAGAAGAGGTAGAGGAGATAGCCCTGGGAGCCAGACTGGGAGGGCCTTGAATGCCAGGCTGAGTTAGGACTTGAAGAATGTTCTAGAGGCAGAGGTCCTTAGGTGGGAGATAAAGTCACTGCCTAGGAGGTGCTTTAAATGATCGAAGGGGCCATCTAGGTGGTGTTTTCTTTCGGTCTTCAGCCTCCAGGAAGGCAGTTTCTTGGTGGCCAGTGCGGTCCGTTATTGGTGGGCTGGCCTACCCTTGTCCCACTGGAGGCAGCCAGCCCCATGGTTCTGGTGCCTGGCAGCCTCTGGGTCACTTCTGGCTGGACAGGCAGCAGGCCGTCTGATCAGTGGGTTGGCATCTGACATGGTTGGCTTCGTGTCCCCACTGCCTGATGCCCCCCATGCTATGAGCTGTCCAAGGGGGTGTGCTGGCCACCCCCAAGGAGTCTGGAGCGAGCCAGGGAATGTGGGCAGGGGGAGGGAAGGCCAAAGTCTGAGGCTGAGGTGGGGGCCTGGCCGGGCACTGGGCGTGATGGTGTGTTCTGGTCTGAATAGGATGTGAACAGTGGACAGCCACCTGGAGTGGCTTCCCATACGCACCCTCTGCTGGGTCAGGGCTCAGGCCTGCATTTGTGGCTTGAGGAGCGAACCGTTGGTTGAGGTGGCGAGGGATGGTCGGTGTCCCGTCCTGGGCAAGCTCAGGCTGCATGGTGTTGGGCAACACTGCCATGGATGGGGGGCCGGGGAGAGGAGCCAGCCTTCCCTGTCCGGGGGTGGCTGGGAACAGCCCGAGCTGTGCCTGACCTGCATGTGGCCACAGGTCCAGTGAGAACACCGGCCTGCAGGGAGGAGGGAGCTGTGGGAAGTACAGGCCCGCCTACATCCCTGCGCCCTCCTTGGAAAGGAGCCCTGTGCAGAGTGGCCCAGCCTCCTGCTCCCTCCCTGCCGCTCGCTGTGGGCTGGGCACAAGTGCAGGCTGGACTGTCTGGCTGCCATTCCTTGGGGGTTCCAGCTGAAGCTGGGGGTGGTGGCATTCGCAGCCTGACTCTGGGACCAGGAGTCCCAGGCAGCTCTGGATTTGACAGTGGCCTTGGTTATATTTGGAGGCTCAAGGCTTGAGTCCTGGGACCTCTGTGGCTCTCTCTGCCATGGGCTGGTCCCGCCCTGGACTCGGTACTCGCACAGCCCTAGAGCCTCCCTGCGGGGTGTTGGGTAGCTCTGGGGGCGCTAAGCCTACCTTGAGCTTCACACCGTGGCCAGCCTGTCCCAGAGCCGGCGCTTTCCACTGCGAGCACCAGGCGGGACCTCCTTGCGTCTCAGTGTCCCATGTGGCCCGTGCCACTTTCTGTCCTGGATCAGTTCCTCTGAGGCTGTGCCCAGGGCCAAGGGCAAGTCTGGCCCTTTGGCCACTGTGGTCTGTCTTGGCTTCTCTGTGATGGAGCTTTGCTTTGCCTCCTCTCGGTGTTTCTTTGTGGATCTGTCGCCTGCCTCTGCCCTGGTTCCCTGTGAGGCAGGGACTCACTGGCCTGGTGCCTGGAGTCCCCTCCTGCAGTTTCAGGAAGAAGTCATACTCTTCCTTGGCACCTGCCGGTGGCTGCCAGCCCTCCCTGAGCGCCCTGGCCGGTGGCCCACGAGGGTGGCCAGGAAAGACTCCATTGCTCTCTGGGACTTATGCCTGTCTCCTCCTGCGTCCTTGTCTCCGCCTGGGGAACCCCTCTGTGGGCCCCTTCCTGGTCCCTGCCTGGGGCCACACACAGCCCCGGGGCTTCAGACTTGCAGCAAGTCTAGCTGCTTTTGGAGCTCAGTCGTGGCCACCTCCTTTCCTCGGGGCCTGTGTCCCTGGCGCGGATGGGGCGTCACGTCTTGCGGGAGTCCACAAAGAGGCCATCTGGACAATATCTCATTTCGTCTGCACAGCAAGCCCATTGTGCAGATGGGCCCATTGTGCCGATGAGAGCATTGAGGTGCCACCAGGTTCAGTGACTTTGTCAGGGTCTCTTAGGAGAAGTCAAGGGCAGATGCTGGGACACAGACCCATGTCTCTTGGCTCTTTCCTTGATCTCATTGCTGTCCCGCCAGGTAAGGTAAGAGCTTTGCCGACCTTTGCATGTTATCAGGGGCGGGGGCGGGGCCTGACGTGGATGAGGGCTCACCACGTGGCCGTGGCCGTGGCCAGGGCTTGGGCGCCGTGTCACAGGGGCAATCAGCTTTATTAGCGTTTCTTCTCCTCCTTCTTTCCTGAATTCTTGTCCCCAATGTGAGGTCCTCCCAGAGACACGGCCCCTCTGTGGGGGAGTCTGAGGCTAATGTGGAGCATGCTGGCCAGTGGCTGGGGGCTGCCGGGCTGGAGGGGCCCGAGCTAGGGTCCCCAGGGGAAAGGAGGACAGAGAGGCTGGCCTGCATGTCTCTGCCCAAGGCACAGCGAGGCCCCACAGCCTCTCTCCCCTCCAGGGTCCGATGCTCTGTGCTTCCTTAAAGTTATCTTGATGCAGGAAGAAGTAGAGCTTTGCCCCCCTGCCCCTACCCGGGAAGGCTCTGAGGCTCCACAGGGCCACCTACCTGTGTGTCCTTCAAGTGCCTTTGAATCCCTCCGCCCCAGTGTAGGTGCCTGCACACTTCCTGGGACGGGTAGTGCCCTGGTCCCCGAGGCAGCCCGCTGGGTCTTTCTTTATGTTGTTTTACTGTTTTAATTGTGTAAGAAATATACAAATACACTTTTGTTGTAAAACATCAACTATTATTTAAACAGCAAATATTATCCTCTTGGATAACCGCACATTCCAGCCTCCTCTGCAGGGTGAACCATCACTGTGATTACTTTGGCATATTGCCTCCTAGATATTTTTCTGTCCATTGTCGAGTCACAGAACCTATAGGACTATGTGCCATTATAGTGGGCGTGTGTGTGTGTGTTTAAACAAATGGTTACAGATCATTCTGTAAATGCTTTTCTCACTTAACATTGGACCTAGGAAATCTAGTCATGGTTTTGGGTAGTAAGATCCTGTAATTGTTTTTTCCTCCCTTCTTTCCTCCCTCTTCCTCCCTCCCTCTTTCCTTCTTCCTTCTTTCCTTCTTTCCTTTCTTTTTGGTAGATACCTAGTATTTTAAGCCATTCTCTTAATGCAGGGCATTTAGGTTAATTCTGATTTTATTCTTATCTAGAGGAGCTATACTCCTGGGTATGGGAGCCTGTTGCATTTTTAAAAAACTTATTGATAATATTTGAAGCCCGTCCACTGAGATTTTGCACAGAACCAAATGTCACCTTATAGTTCCCAAACGATCCCTGGGTCTCTAGAGCCAGAGCAAAAGGCTGCTCCCCTGTCCCCTGCCAGTCCCCAGAGAGCTGGAGACAGTAGCCATGGCCCCTGGAGACTCTCCTTCTCACTTGGGTCTTCTGACCCTGACTCCAAGGACACATTTTTGAGTGGCCTGTCCCTTGGGTGGCTGTTGTGGCAAGTGGACTCTGGAGTCGCTTGTTCCCGGTTCCAATCCTGGTGGCTCTGGGAAATCTCTTTGCCCTCTCTGGGCCTCAGTTTCACCATCTGTAAAATAGCATCCGTGTCCTGGGGCTTCTGTGAGGACCAAGGAAGCGAACACACGTGTAGAGTGCAAAGTGCCATGCCAGGCACATGGGGACGTCCGCAGCACGCTCTCCCGGGGTCTTGTCTGTGGAGCCCCCACCCCCTCCGCGGGCAGGGGCCTGCATTCTCGGTGGGTGCCCTGGGATGGCTCCAGCCCCTGCAAAGGTCTCATCCTGCTGTCTGCTCGCTCATCTCCCAGAGGAGGCCGCTGCCAGGGAATGCAGCGGGTGATTGGATTTCTTCCCGGCCTGGCCCTGCAGGTCCTGGACCGGGGCCTACGGGGAGGGAAGAAGGTCAGCCTGACCCTTTGCTCAGTGGTGGTGGCCGGGAGCCTGGTAACGTAACCCCACACCTCGGGCAGATTTACCAGCTCTCAATGGGACCCGTTGTGGCTGGGGATTTGATCTCCCTTGGCCTGCATGGTGGGCAGGAGAAGAAAGCAGCTTGGGGCCAGCCTCTCCCCGGAGAGCCCTGGGCCCCTCTGGGCCACACTGGCTGGTGCAGACATGGGTTTGCCTTTCAGCTCTTGGGACAAATCTCTGCAGGTGATTGTATATTTAGCACTGGAAAGGATGTGCCTTTGCCCATTCCTTACCTTCTCCCCGGCCTTCGGGTTAGAAACCACCTCTGATGCCATCATCTAATCAGCTTGTGACCGCCATGCTGTGGAGTGGGCAGCCTGGCAAAGGCCATTTCACAGATGCAGACACCGAGGCTCAGAGAGGTCAAGTGACTTTCTCAGAGCCACACAGTTAGCCGCTGCTGGAGTTGAGACTACACCCAGGCTGTCTGGCTTCTGACTCAGTTCCTTCTTGTGAGACCACCCAGCGGCATAGCCTTGGCAGAAGGTGCCCAGCTGGGCAGCCCTGCCTGACCTCTTCCCCGACGGTCAGTGGCATATGCGGTCAGTGAGCACAGAGGGTTGGGATTATTTCCTGAGAAGTGAAAAGCACCGTGGCTGGCCAGGGGCCCAGTGCTTCCCCAGCACCAGACACAAACCCTCTCGGTAGCCAGAGGTAGTGGGAGGGCCGTCTGCCCTGCTGGGGAGAGGGCTTGCCCTTGGAGCCTGTCCTGTGGTGTGGGCAGGGGGCCACAGCACCCTGGGGACACAGGAGAGTGGCCATCATTGGGCCCGTTGAAAGACCGGAGAAAGCAAAGCTCAGAGGGGCCCAGGGGCTGCTCTGAGCCGGTAGTTGGCAAAGGGGAAACTCGAACCCCACCTCCTGGTTCTAGATCTAGAGCGCTTACCAGTCACGCTGGTGGGTCACACAAAAGGCATTGAGCTGGACTCGCTGTGAATTACAAGCATGGCTGATGTGGGCTTGGGTCCTGGGTCCATGATCACTGTCATATTTATTGAGCACTTGCTATGTGCCTGGTGCTGTTCTATGTCTTGACCTGTAACATTTCACGTAATCTTCAGAATAACCTCATGGGGTAGATCCTGTTAGTAGTCTCCATTTGCAGCCAAGGAAACTGAGGCACAGAGAGGCTACGTGACTCCTCAGAGTCATATGGGGGTGGAACTGGGATCTGAATCCCCGCCGCCTGGCTCCAGAGGTTGTGTGTGAACCACTACAATGTTGCAAGACACACCTGCCTCAGTCCTGAAGGTGCCTGGTGTGCAATGTGCGGCAGGTGCTTGGTAAACGTGTCAAGTGAATGATTCCATGAATGATTGAGGCTTCGGACCAGCAACGCAGTCTTTCTGGATGTTAGTGAAGTGAATGCGAAGGCACCATTCCTCCAGCATTGATGGGAAAGGGCCACTTAGCATGTCGATATTTGAAAGCACTGACAAGCTCAGGGCTTGGGCAGTGGCAGCTCCGGTCACTCTGAGGGGACAGTGCCAATGAACTACTCTGAACCATGTCCCAGGAGTGAGCGGTGCTGCTCCGAGCTGTCGCACTGGCGCTTGGCCGTCTGCCCTAGGGGATGGAGGCAAGTTCTTTCTGCATGGCTGGTGGCGGGGTGTCCCCCGCGGCTTGCCTTGGGCTCCCTCTGCGCCAAGCCAGGGGCCAGAGGGGCCAAGGGGGAGCTCTGTGGCTGGAGTCGTGCATTCCTACTGAGCGCTCACAGCCTGCTGGGTGATTCGCACACACGCACGTCTCCTTGTCCATTTCCTGAGCGTGTTTGTCATCCAGGCTCAGAAGGTGACGTGGCCTGCCCAGGTTCCCACAGGTCTGGGGCGGGTGGTGCCTTGTGAGGAGCCCTCTCCAGGTGCTTGCGTGTTCCCTATGGGTTCCAGAAGGTGGGGAGGTATCACACATAGGCAGATGGGGGCCCCAGGAGGTCTCTGGGGTGACTCCCAATTCCGCCACCCATGCATGGAGGGAATCCCCTCCCACTCAGATTTGCTGTCTTTATAAATTGCGTTGACAGCAGGTTCGCTGCAGCAGGACTCAGGAGACGCAGCTCCAGCCTAAGCTCAGCCGTGTCAGTCCCTTCCCCTCTCTGGGCCTTGGCGTACAGCCCTGTCACGTGAGGCCATGGGGCTCGCTTATGTCTATTGCTCTGTCCCTCCATTAAGGGGTACGATTTATGCCCCATTTTCTCAACCCCTTTCTAAGATCCTAGGATATTGGGGACCCTCTGCCTTGCCACGCTGGGACGGCAGGTTCTGGTGCTGACTAGTCTTAAGACTGTGAGGAGCAGGTGGTAGGACTTCCCAGGGGGCCCCCCTGCTGGGTCTGCTGCCCTCGCCCACCCTGAGAACTCCAGGCTTGGCAGGCAGCACCCAGCTTGGGGGGAAAGCACAGCATTTGGGGTTCAGGAGATCAGGGTTGGAGTTCTGGCTTTGCCCCTGTCCACCTGAGCTCTTGGCAAGTTCATTCGTTTCTCCCCTGGGCAGGCGAAGCCATCTTCCTGGGGTTGTGATGGGGTGAAATACTTGAGTGTCTCTTCACAAGCCCCCAGCACTTAGCAGGTCCCCAGCGGCAGACATACGGGTCTGTGGAGAGTGGTGGGGCCAGAAGGCGGGGCGGGGGGTGGGGGATCATGGATGGTTCCGGAAGCCCCACCAACAGCCCTGGAGGCTGAGTCCAGAAATAGAAGCCCCCAGAGACAGAGGCTCCTGATGGCCGGGCTGGCCTCCGCCAGCCCCCGGGAGGGAAGCCGCACAGAGCTGGCAGCGTGGGCCTTCCCTCCCTCCTGGGCCTGTTGGCTGCATAAATTACTCGGCAGCCTTGGGGCTAATTTTACCTTCTTGGTTTTCATGAATCATTTCCCATCCGGGGGCGTGTGAGAGAAACGGACCCGGCTCTGCCAGCTGGATGTCCTCGTGCTAGCCACAGTGCATCGTCTGCGGGGAGCGAGGACAGAACCGCCGCGACCCCAGAGAGCGCCCCTGAGGGCCGGCCCCTTCCAGCCGGGCCCCTGTGGCTTTGGGCTATCAAGACTTGGAGTCGATGAGCCACCGCTCATCCTGCTGGAACATGGGCTAAATCGAAAGGAATTTGGCATTGAGTGGCCTTACTGTGACAGCCATCAAGGGTCTGTTTGGACCTCATTGGAGAGAAGGTTAGCAGAGAGCCCCCTGCGGCCCTGGGCGCCTTTCTGTGACCGGCTCCAGGAGTTTCCCTGAATGCTGGCTCTTCCTAATGACAAAATACCAGAGCCGACAGGTCCTGACAGAGTTAAATGTAACCACCTGTGGTGAACTGGGGCCCAGATGGGAGAAGGAATTGGTCTAAAGTTTGCCAACTGGTGGAAGAGGTCAGGCTGGCAGTCATTTATTGACAACCTTACCCCTTGGCCCACACAAGCCTGTTTGACTGTTACTATTCCCATTTTCTAGAGGGGTAACTGAAGGCTCAGAAAGTAACATAACTCCCCTTCCTCCCCCAGAATGACACAGTTGAGGGTTGTGGGGCAACCGTCCACACCGAGCTGTCTCACCCCAGAGCCTCTGCTCCCGACTTCCAAACCACGCCGCCTCTTGGAGCAGATTGAAAGGGTGGCTCACTCACTCTCGTTTGCTTCTGCCACTCCCCCAAGTGTGTGTTGAGCCCCGGGTACCAGGATCCGGGCACTCGGGAGCAGCCAGAGGGGACAGAGGCTCGGAGGCTGTGGAGGTCCCACCCCGGCACCCCATCTCGCCTGAGGCGGGGTCCCAGCGTGTGCCCTGCGCTGCCGTGACCTCCAATGCTGGGCTGGGCAGGGACCGCACCTCAGTGACGCAGGATGCCTGGGGGACTGGAGAGGAAGCACCTTGCCCGTTGCAGCCGGGCCCCCACCACCCAGCTCTGGCCAATTGTGGCCCTGTGGGGCCACTTGCCTGCTGTCACCAGCACTCGTGATTTTACAGGAAAAGCTGAGCATCGTGGTTTTACAGGAGATCATCTGTTTCTTCCGAGCTGGCAACAAAAATAAAAATTAAAAAGAAAAACAAAAACCCCAAAACCAAAAACTGGCCATCAGTGTATAACCTGTAGGTCCTTTCTTCTGCTGCCTTTCTAGAGGCCTGTTTCTGGTGAGATCAGGTCCTAATTTTCCCACCAGGGTCACCTCTCCCAGGGAGCCCCTTCACTACCTGTCATGGAAGACCATACCCCACCCCCTGATTGCAGGTGGTCACACCCCCCCCCATGCTAGACTGCCACCTGGGAGCCATGGAAAAGCATGGGCTTTGACTTGGATAGATTCCAGACAGCGGCTGTGCAGCCTTGTTCAAGGCATTGGTCCTCTCTGAGCCTCAATTTCCCATCTGGAAAATAAGCAAAGTAAAACTGTACTCACTAGGTTTTTGAAAGGACCAAATACAATAAGACAGACCCTCAAGTCAATTAGGACTAGGCCAACATGGAAGTTAGGGGCCTAGCAAAGTGCAGAGTCCAGGATCGTAGATGGCTTCAGGAACAGTTGGATCCAGGGCTCACACGGCATCCTCAGGACCTGGTCGGTTCATCTTGCTCTGCCGCCGTTTGTACCGGCTTTGTTCCCGGGCAGGCCTGTAGAGGTGGTGCCACAGTGGCCGGCTGCCTGCACCCCCATGGTGACCCCATTATTTCAGTGCTCTCCCTCTTCTCAGTGGGTTTCTCCGAAGCCCCAAACCTGCCACTTCTAATTGGCTGGCCCTTTGCCCTTCCCTGCACCAGTTGCTATGGCTGGCAGATAAGAGTGCTGATTGGCTGGTCCTTGGTGGTGCTCCTACCCCAGAACGGAGCACCTGGACAAGGGGGCTCTCCAAGGTCAGCAGGGTCCTTGGTGCTGGAAGGGGGAGACATTCTGCCCAGGCTGCCAGCCTCGTGAGGGCAGGGACCTAGCTCACCTGGGGGTTCCTGACACCTAGGACGGTGCCTGGCACCCAGCACACGCGCGAGGGTCAGGTGCATCGGGGATATCCTCTAGAGTGCACAGATCATCCGGCACCTGGGGGGTTAGGATAGAGGGCCTCCATCCTCACCAGGTCCACCTGCTGGAGGGAGGGTCCTGAGTCCGCAGTGCGTGCCCAGCGTTGAGCCTGCCAGCCGAGCCGGGGCCGCCCCGGAACACCCATTTGTAGGGCACACTTGACAAACAGTAATCATATTCACCCGTGACCACGCCGCCTTCATTCACAAGTGTCGTGCTCCAAAACCATCTCATCCTTCGCTTCTTTATTGCCTGGGTCCAGAGAATTGATGTTTGTCACCATTTGGGGACCGAGCTACAGGTAGAGGTTCAATGTCATCAACCGTCAAACGGGGGTGTCGTCTGCCGCTGCTGTGTCATAGGGAGGATTAGATGGCATAAGAAACAAGTGGAGCAGGGGAGCACAAGGGCTGGCACAGAGTGGGGCGCTCGGGAAAGGCCAGGTTTCCCGTGAGTCCCTTCAAGTCGAGGTCTTAGTATGAGCCTTTCCATGACTACCTTAGTAAATGGCTGCAGAGGATGCACATGCACGCGCACACACACACACAAGACGCACCCACACAGACATACATATCATTAGGTAGGAACCGTGTCTTAGGGCCAAGACTCTGTGAATCAGCTGGACACTTGACTACAGCCCAGTGAACAGCAAGGTCATTACATGGTGGCACTGGGAGCTGTACCCCTGAGTCCCTTGGGGTGACAGGATGGACCCAGAAGGTGACCGTGCAGGCACTGGGTTACCCAGCCTGAGAACTCAGGGCTAAGGGCCCAGCACCCTTGGTAGCAGGCAGTGAACAAGCCAGTTCCCTCTCCCTGGGACTGAGCACCTTGCAATGTGCTTGCTTTGTCCCACTTAATTCCCTGTGTGACCAGCTACCAATGCGGCTCAAGGTCAGAGGATGGTGAGGCCTTAGCAGTTTGCATACTTGGCAGGGATGCTCGGGACCCTTAGTGGACTGGCTCTCCCATCACACATTCTCTCTCTCTCTCTCTCTCTCTCTCTCTCTCTCTCTCTCTCTCTCTCTCTCTCACACACACACACACACACACACATGTCTTGCTTGAAATTGGGGTGGTGGTCTGAGCCATGAGCAGTTCAGACAGGGGCTTTCCAAACTCTTAGGTACATGCCTGTCACCTGGGGCCATCTCTGATGCAGCAGGTCTGGGGTGGAGCATGAGACTCTGTATTCTTCTGCCCCTTTTTTTAAAATGTGTATTTATTTGAGGGAGACAGAATCCCAGGCAGGCTCCCCTCTGTCCCTGCGGAGCCAGAACCACGAGATCATAACCTGAGCTGAAATCAGGAGTCAGATGCCAAACCGACTGAGCCGCCCCGGCGCCCTGGGACTCTGCATTTCTCATAAGTGTCAGGTGATACCCTTCGTGTCGGTCTGTGGACCACATGTTGTGAAGTAAGGATTCAGGTGACTTTTTGAGGTTTCTTTTAATTCTGAGATTCTGGGTGAGACAGGAAGAATAGAATGACAAGCCAGTGAGAAGGGCAAGGGCAGGAAGGAGCAGCGAGGGGGGAGGAGGAGGAGACTGCCGAGGACCTAAAGGCAGGGTGCTCACAGGGGCCCCCACGGTCCTGCAGCCGCTCCCTCTCCAGACCTTCCCCCTGGTCTGCACTGGGACCCCTTTCCTTGGAGCCAGAACACCACGAGGTCCTACCTCCCTAAATGGAGGCCCCAGCTTCCTCCGGGCGGGGGAGGTGTGGGTTTGAGAATGCGCAGGACACCCTGGGCGGGGCGGGGCGGGGCTGGAGAAGGGAGGGCTGGGCGAGGGGCCGTCCTGCATAGACCGAGGGCAGTGGGCTCTTATCTCCCACCACCTTTCTCCCCGAGGCTTTGAGCAAGACAGTCCCACTCTGGGCTTTAGTTTTCTAGCCAGGAAAGGAGGGCCTTGGACCCAGTGGGTCTGGATGCTTTTCAGCTCCCAGAGCCTGCTGGAGGACAGCCTGCTGGAGGCGGTGGGATGTGGGAACTCACTTACACGAAGCCCTACTCCTTAAAAGCCACAGGGGACTTGGGTGCAGGTGGCTTAACCGCCCCGCCTTCCTCATTAGCATCACAGGGGAGAGGACATAAGTCAGTCGCTCACTAACTAGAGACCCTGTGGGCCTCCAGCACCTGCCTTACTGGGTACTGGAGAGGGATAGGTTTAGCAGGCCACGTCCTTAAAGCTACACATCCGGGCCTCTTTCACTCTCCACCTCCTTCCTTCCGTGTCATGTCTCCAAGGGTGGCCAGCCTCCCCGAGGCCCTGGTAGCCCCGGCCCAGAGACCCTACCCCCGACCCTTGACAGGGACACTCCCTCCTCCCCAAGCCTTATCTGTCTGCGCTTAACTTGGTGCTTGGGATCTGGGAGCCAGATCAGCCTCAGGGAATTTGTTTGGACTTCCAGGCCCCTGCCCGGGGACGGAGGGTGGTGGACCGGCGCCCTCTCTGCCCAGCCCCTCTCCATCAGCAGAGGCCTCCCCTTCTGCACCGCGGTGCTGTTTGCTCCCTACAGTTATTTTTTAAACCATTAATACTAATGTGCCTTTTAAAACTTTTTGTTATGCAAAAAAAACCCGTAGAAGAGTGTAAGAAACTTCCGTGAGCCTATCATGCAGTCTCAACAATCAATAACTCGTAGGCATTACTAATCTATTTTTTAATGTTTAGTTTTTTATTTAGAGAGAGAGCAGGGAGGGGCAGAGAGAGAGGGAGAGAGAATCCCGAGTAGGCTCTGCGCGGACAGCCAATGTGGGGCTCGAATTTATGAACTACAAGATCATGACCAGAGCCGAGGTCAAGAGTTGGGCGCTTAACAGACTGAGCCATCCAGGTGCCCCTACTAATCTATTTTTTAAATACGAAATGCACGACTCTGGTGTAAAACTCCGTGCGAAGTAAGGCTGTTTCCTCCTTCCGCCCTCTGGCCCAGGAGCCACAGATTAAGATGATGAACTGTTAACAATCACAGATTAAGGACTGTTCTCTGCACCCGTGAGCCCATATAAACGCGTATGTCCTTTTTACTTATTAAAATAGGGCATGTTTCTTTTATATAACATTTATATACTTCCTCCTTTCGTGCCAGATGCCATTCTAAGTATATTACAAATATTAACTCATTTAATCCTCCTAAACAGCCTTACCAGGTCGCTGTTCTTCGTATTCCCCAAGCACAGAACGGTTAAGGAACCTCCCTCGACATCACACAGCATTCAGTGAAGCAGCTGGGGGTCGAACCTAGGCAGCTGGGCCCCAGAATCCATGCTCTGAGCCACCATTTTCTGCGGTCTCACAAATTACACACGCTCTCTTGACCTGGGTTTTGTTTCCAGCACCGATTCTGTAACCCATTTCCCAAATGTTTCTCGTGTGCCTGCTTCACACCATGCTCTGTTCCACTTGCAGGGGGTCAGCCATCAAGGGACGGTGGACCGCTCTCTGCCTTCCTGGAGTTGGCGAGACAGTCAGTCATATAAATGGGCACCACGTCAGTGCCATGTTGAGTTGCGCTCAGGAGGAAAATAAAACCGGGAAGGAGGGGCAGGACTGGAGGAGCTGGCGGTTTTATGTAGGTGGCAGAGAGTGTGACCCTGAGTAGAGAAAGGCCCGATGGGAATGAGGGAGCCATGCAGGTCTCTGGAGGGGGA
The DNA here is from genome assembly GCF_006229205.1 of Suricata suricatta. Lineage (NCBI taxonomy): Eukaryota > Metazoa > Chordata > Mammalia > Carnivora > Herpestidae > Suricata > Suricata suricatta. The sequence goes on along the minus strand of NC_043710.1, from coordinate 17,577,946 downwards.
GCATTCCTGGCAGAAAGAACAGCTCGTGCAAAAGGCAGATGGTGTCTGTCTGTGTGGAGAACTCTGCTGTTCACCACATGTGACCCGGGGCCCCCCGCGAAGGGTTCGGAGCAGGGGGCCGGTTGAGGTGACAGGTTGTAACTGGCTCACCCTGGCTGCGGGCTGGAGAATAGACCGTAGGGCAGAGTGGAAGCCGGGGGACAGTCAGACTGCCCCTGCAGCCCTTCCAGCCGGAGGAAGAAGTGGCCCCGACCACGGTGGTGGCCGCGGCGTGAGCGGGACGGTTGTCCCATCACATCCTTCCCTGAAGCAGCCGCCCGTCGGCCCTATCATTTATTTGACCAGCCTCCGGACAGACTCGTTGGTTATTTCCAGGCTCTTGTTATTCTAGACTGTGCTGCCGTGAAAACTCTTACACGTCTATCTCAGTGAAATTCCTAGAAGTGAAATCACAGGACAGAAGGTCATGTGCATATGTTGTAAAAGGTTCCCAGCATTATACTGCTCTCCACAGATACACCGGCCTGTGTTCCCACCACCGGTGCTCAGGTCATAGCTCCAGGCCGTGGGTTTAGGGGACAGGGATGCCAGGGGTGAGATGTTGTGGGTGCTCCTCATTTGCCCCTTTGGAAGCCAAGGCACCAAGACAGACTTTTTTTTTTTTAGTTTATTTATGTTGAGAGAGAGAGAGAGAACGAGCACAGGGGTGGGCAGAGAGAGAACACAGGGGTGAGACAGAGAATCCCAAGCAGGCTCTGGCTGTCCGCACAGAGCCCAACTCAGGGGCTCCATCCCACGAACTGTGAGATGATAACCTGAGCCAAAATCAAGTGTTTAACCAACTGAGCCACCCAGGTGCCCCAAGGCAGGGTCTTTACAGAGGCACAGCCCGAACAGGTAGACAGGTGCCAATACCTTTGGCTGGGCAGAGAACCAGTGGGGATGGTGACGGCCACATGGAATAGAGACCCGCCCCAGGAGCCTTGAGGAACAGCCATGACAGGCGTGCAGAAGTAGGGCAGATTTCAGGAGCAGTTGATTGAGTCTTCCGCTAATGTCCCTGTCACTGAGATGTTTTCCAACACCAACCAGGTCTCTGATTCTCCAACACCAGCTAGGTGTCCAACAACTCAACTCAGTTCTAAAGCTAACCATCCAGAGTTAGCACGGATCCCACAGATTGAAGACTCAGTCCCACAGGGCTGTCTCCACTTCAGGGGCGCCTGGGGGGGCTTAGTCAGTGAAGCGTCTGACTCTTGATTTCAGCTCAGGGCATGATCTGAGTTGAGATCTGTGAGTTTGAGCCCCGCATCGGGCTCTGTGCTGACAGTGCAGAGCCTGTTTGGGATTCTCTCTCTTCCTCTCTCTCTCTGTCTCTGCCAGACACCAGTTACAAGTCCTGGGACACCCGTGTCCCTGAGCAACGTAAATCAGGGGTTTCCATGACCTCCTCCTCAGCCTCTATAGTTTGCTAGAATGACTCACAGAGCTGAGGAAAGTGCTTTACTTACGATCACCAGTTTATTATAAAGGATATAACAGGAATAGCCAGATGTAAGAGTCATGCAGGGTTAAGTGTGTGGGAAGGAGCCTGCGTGTCCTCTCCAGGTGCAGGTGCACTAACTTCCCAGCACGTCCACGTGCTTGCCGACCAGAAGGCTCTCTGACTCTCCTTTGAGAATTTTTGAGGCCACTTACTGAATGAGAGAAAATATTTGCAAATCCTACCTCTGACAAGGGATTAATCTCCAAAAGATATAAAGAACTCATACCATTCAATAGCAGAAACTCAAACAATCCTATTAAAAAGTGGGCAGAGGATGTGAACAGATATTTTTCCCACAGAAGACACGAGGGTCAACAGGACCAAGAAGAAGTGTTCGACATTACTCATCTTTGGGGACGTGCAGATCTGAACCCCAATGAGCTGTCCCCTTAGAGGGGCTGTCATCACTCACAACCAGTAAAGAAATTGGATCAGTAATCACAAATCTCTCAAAAAACAGGAGTCCGGGGCCAGACAGCTTTCCAGGGGAATTCTACCAAGCATTTAAAGAAGAGTTCACACCTATTCTTTTGAAGCAATTCCGAAAAATAGAAATGGATGGGAAACTTCCAAGCTCATTCTGTGAGGCCAGCATTCCCTTGGTTCCAACACCAAAGACCCCACTAAAAAGGAGAAGTACAGATCAATTTCCCTGATGAATATGGATGTAAACATTCTCAACAAGATACTAGCCAACCGGATCCAACAATACATTAAAAGAATTACTCACCACAATCAAGTGGGATTTATAGCTGGGATGCAAGGCTGGTTCAATATCCACAAATCAATCAACGTGATACCTCACATTAATAGAATGGCTCTCATCAGACAAAAGGTAGCAAGCGCTGGCCAGGACTCTGGCAGGAACCGTACACTGCTCTGGGAATATAAATTGGTATAGCCACTGTGGAAAATGATATGAAGCTTCCTGGCAAAATTAAAAATAGAAACACCATGTGGTCCAACCATTCCACTTCTGGGTATTTATCCAAAGACAATGAAAACAAAATTGTGAAAAGAGACCTGCACTCCCATGTTTGCAACAGTCAAGGTGTGGAAACAACAGATGTGTCCATGGACAAGTGAACGGATAAAAACAATGTGTCATAGATACACGGAATGAAATCTTGCCGATTGTTACGACATGGATGGTCGTCAAGGGCATTATGCTAAGTCACTAAGTCAGACACAGACAAATACTGTATGGTCTCACTTCTACATGGACTCAAAACCAAGCCAGACCGCGCTCCTAGACAGAGAGCAATAAATTGGTGGTTGCCAGATGGGTGGGGGAGGGGCGAGGCAAAAAGGGTGAAGGGAGACAGAAGATAGAAACTTTTAGTTGTAAAATAAACAAGTTCTGGGGATGAAATGTACCGTGAATGGTGACTGTAGTTACTCATACTGTATTGCATATTTGAAAGTTGCTAAGAGAGTGGATCTTAAGTGTTTTCATCACAAGAAAAAGAAATTCTGTAACTCTGATGAATGCTAACTACACCTACCGTGGTGATCATTTTGCAATACAGACAAATGTCTAGTCATTACTTGGTAGACCCAGCACTAATATAATGTGTGTCACCTATGCCTCAGTTTAAAAGCCTAAGTATTTTTGTAGATCTCAATCTCCAGGCCCCCTGCCCTCACAGGAGGTCAGTGGGTGAGGGCCGGAAGTTCTGACTTTCTAAACACTGGGTCTCCAGGCCCCGCCCCATTTTGAGGCTCTGTAGGGACCCTACCCCTAAGTTACTTATTAGCATAAACTCAGGTGTGCTAGAAAGGGGCTCCTTATGAATAACAAAGGAAGACACTCCTATTACTTGGGGGAAGTCCAAGGGTTTTAGGTGTTCTTGGCCAGGAACTGGGGACAAAGAACAAATATATTATTTATTATACCACACCTTCCCTCTGCTCTGCGGTTCTCGGGTTCTCGATTCGTTCTAAAGGGTGCTTCCCAAGGAACTTGGCTGCTTTCACAACAATGGCTGCATCCTTTCTTATTCAAGTCCTGAAATAAAAGTCCTTTTCTTCCTTTGATGGGCCCAAGTAGGTCAGGTGTCCAACCTTGGGAGGGGAATGTTGACCTTGGCAGGGGAATGTCGGGTGCTGATTAAAGGCCAGGTCCATGGTCTAATAATTGGGGAGGGGGGTGGCATTGCCATAATTGGCTTAGATTAAGCTGAGCCCACACCTGGGGAGCTGAGGGTAGGCTCAGCTTCTGAATCTTACAGGTCCTGGACGGAGGGGTCACCCCTGAACAATGTTGGGTTCCATTAGAGGGGGTGGAAAGGGGGGATGGGATCCCGATAGGCCACCAGCAGTGTCCACTGTCAGAAGCAAACACATGAAAAAGGTGCCATCTTGGGGCGCCTGGGTGGCCCAGTCCGTTAAGCATCTGACTTCAAGTCAGGTCATGATCTCACAGTCCATGGGTTCAAGCCCTGTGTCAGGCTCAGAGCCTGGAGCCTGCTTCTGATTCTGTCTCCCTCTCTCTCTGTCCCTCCCCTACTCATGCTGTCTCTCTGTCTAAAAATAAATAAACATTAAATTTTTAAAAGGTGCCATTCTGGACCATCTTCCCCACTTGACTCAAGAAACTTTACACTGCCTTCTCCCAACCTACCTCTTTAAGTTTTATTTTGAGAGAGAGAGCACGTGTGTGCAAGCCACTGAGTGGGGGAGGGGCAAGCGAGAGGGAGAGAGAATCCCAAGCTAGCCTTCCCATCTGCGCTGTCAGCGCTGAGCCCGACTGGGGGCTTGACCCCACGAGAGACTGTGACCTGAGCCGAAACTGAGAGTTGTTGGATGCCTAACCGACTGAGCCACCCAGGCGCCCCTCTTCCAACCTCTTTTTATCAAAATGTTATCAATGATGGAGTCAAACTGTTACCTTTAAAGGGTTCAGCAGAAAGGCCTTCCTTGGGAGAATGTGTTCCACTGCTCTCCACCCCCTCCCCGCCAGCTGTCCTGCTGATACTCCCCTGATATCTGCTCTGCAGACAAAGCCTGAAACCTGATCGGGAGCCTCACTGGCTGGACCCCGTTCCTCCAGCTGCAGAATCACGGGCTGGACTGGGCCAGTTTCCACCATGGGCATTCTTTGCTCTTAGGGCCCCTGCAGACACTTTTCTTCCTTTCTCCTAACATATAAACACATATAAAAAAATGCACACGCTGGGGCGCCAGGGTGGCTCAGCCAGTTAAGCGTTCGACTTCGGCTCAAATCGTGATCTCACAGTTTTTGGGTTCTAGCCCCGTGTCGGGCTCTGTGCTGACAGCTCAGAGCGTGGAGCCTGCTTCAGATTCTGTGTCTCCCCCTCTCTCTGCCTATCCCCCACTCATGCTCTGTTTCTCTCAGCCTCAATAATAAATGAACATAAAAAAAGTTTTTTAATGCACATGTTATCAAAACATGGCTCAATATATTTTCAGAAACAACACACCTAGTGGACCAGCACCAACTTAAAAAAATAGAGCATTACCAGCATCATATAAGCCCTTTCCTTATGCCTTTGTAGTTATCCCCAAAGATTACCACCACCACTTCTTTTTTCTAAATTTGTTTAATATTTATTTTTGAGAGAGAGACTGAGTGTGAGTGTGTCTCTCTCTCACTTGGGCAGAGAGAGAGGGAGACACAGAATCCCAAGCAGGCTCCCGGCTCTGAGGTGTTCGCACAGAGCCCAGTGCGGGGCTCGAACTCACAAATGGTAAGACTTGAACCTGAACCGAAGTCGGACACTTAACCCACTGAGTCACCCAGGCGCCCCTATCCCCAGCGCTTCTAACATGGTAGTTTTGCCAATTTTTTTAAACTTTATATAAACAGAATTATACAGTATGTACCCTTTGGGGCTCGTTTCTTCTCCTGGCATTATGACTACATACTATAGTGTGGAGCTGTGGCTTATTTCTTCTCCTTTCTACAGAGTAATCTATCCACCGAGCTGTTTTGTAAACATAAAAAGCCTAATGAATATTGTACAGTTCTCTGTAATCAGCAGGACTCATGAAGGAGCGTGCCAGATTTTTTTGCTTTTGCTTAGGATGACGGCAACTCACCACTTCACCCTGATGGATCCTGGTTATCACGTACCAGGGTGTACGGAGGAAAAACCAGGACAATGGACGAATCATTACACACGCGTGCAGTCTTTTGGGTAGATAAAATCTTTCGAGATGGGAATCATAAAGAAAAAGAAAAATAGTCTTCGTGGCAGAAATATTAGGGTCCTTACTGATCAGTCAGTCGATTTGCATTCATAGATCAAATACACAGCAAGGGTCCCTCAGATGCCTGGTCTTCAGTCTCTGATCCTCCTTCCTCCCAAACGGTTGGGTCTCGGCATCCAATGACAAGTCGGTGAGGATGGCCGAACCTTAGACGTTATCTTCTCTAGCTATGCCTAAATTAACTGAGTATAAAGAGTATAAATGAGCTTTAAAGAGTTAAGTGGCTTTTTAAAAAGTTTTTTAAATTTATTTTGAGAGAGGGAGATGGAGAGAGAGTGCGTGCACCTGAGAGCATGAGCGGGGGAGGGGCAGAGAGAGGGAGAAAGAGTCCCAACCTGCTGACAGTGCAGAGCCCAACTCCGGGCTCCGTCTCACGAATCCTGACACCATGACCTGAACCGAAATCCAGAGTTAGAAGCTTAACCCACTGACCCGCCCAGGTGCCCTGTGACTTTCTTTTTTCTCATAAGTGAAAAGAAGAAAAGAGAAACACTTTATCCTTAACACACTGCTCCAACTAACCACATGGGTTCTGCCAGAATATTTTCTCCTAGACCTGTGTGTGCAAATCCATATATGTTTATATATTTGTATATATATAATGTGTATTTATTTTTGAAAGAGAGAGCACGAGTTGGGGAGGGGCAGAGAGAGAGGGGGACAGAGGATCCAAAGTTCTGTCCGCACAGAGCCCAATGTGGGGCTTGAATTCACTACCTATGAGATCATGACCAGAGCCAAAGTTGGACACTTAACCAACTGAGCCACCCAGGTGTCCCAATCCATATATATTTCTATTTTTTTAATGTTATTTTAAATTTATTTTTGAGAAAGAGAGACAGCGCAAGCAGGGGATGGTCAGAGAGAGAGGGAGATGCAGAATCTAAAGACAGGCTCCGGGCTCTGAGCTAGCTGTCAGCACTGAGCCTGACGCGGGACTTGAACCCACGAACCATGAGATCATGACCTGAGCCGAAGTTGGACGCTTAACTGACTGAGACACCCAGGCGCCCCTCAATCGATATGGATTTCTAAAATGGATTTTATATCTATCTTTTCACAACTTTCTTTTTTTTATTTTTTAAGGTTTCTTTTTCAGAGAGAGAGAGAGAGAGAGCAAGAGACAGAGCGTGAGCAGGAGAGGGACAGAGAGAGGGAGACACAGAATCAGAAGCAGGTTCCAGGCTCTGAGCTGTCAGCACAGAGCTCGACACGGGGCTCAAACCCATGAACTGGGAGATCACGACCTGAGTCGAAGTTGGACTCTTAACCGACTGAGCCACTCAGGTGCCCCAACAACTTTCGTCTTTAAAAATAGATTTCGTTTTCTAGAGAAGTTCTAGCTTCACAGTAAACCTGAGGGGGATGTGTGGAGAGCTTTCATATCCTCCCTGTCCTGGCATACCCACGATCTCCCGGACTAGGGAGATTTACCCAGAGCCCTACATTTGTCACAGCCGATGAACTTGCACTGACATGTCAGTATCACCCAAAGCCCATGGTTTACATTCAGGCTTCCTGTTGGTGTTGTACATTCGGGGTTTGAATAGATGTATAATGACATGTAGCCACCATTCTAGGTTCTCACAGAGTAGTTTCACTGCCCTGCAAATCCTCTGGGCTCTGCCTCTTCATCCCTCCCTCCGGCTAACTCCTGGAAACCACTGGACTTTTTCCTGCCTACGTAGTTTTGCCTTTTCCAGAATGTCATATAGTTGGAATCATACAGGAGGGAGCCTTTCAAATTATCTTCTTTCACTTAGTAGCTTTCATTTTTCATGAACAATATGTTGAGCATGTGGTTCCAAGTCAATACATATTCCTCTAAAGCTTTGTTAATTGCTGTCTAATATTTCACCGTATGCTACATATTAACTTCTCTCGTGTTTTCAAGATTTGCTTTAATTCCTGGGTTGTTGTTTTTTCGTTGTTGTTGTTGTTACTAAAAATAGGGTTGCAGAGGACAACCTTATGGGTAAATAAATTGAACACAACTTAATTATGTCCCTAGAAGAAATTATGTTCCTAGATTTGGGGTTGCTCCTATGAACATAGGGAGCCCATTTCAAGTCTTTTGGTCCGTGTTGCCAAGCGGCCCTCCAAAAAGGTCATAACCAATTTATACCCCAACCAGGAGGGTATGTAGGGTGTATCCCCACACTCTGGCCAACCTGAAATAGGATAGAGATTTTTTATCTTTGCCAACTTAATAGAGAAAAATGATGCTTATTTTAACTTACATTTATTTGGGGATCCAAGTGTTGTGGTTTTTTCATCAAGCATATTGGCCATTTGTCTTTCTTCTTTTGCAAATTGCCTTTTTAATGCCATTTTCCTTTTTTTTCTATTGGGATGAGCATCTTTATAGTATAGACCATTAAACGTGTTTCTCCCTGAAGGGTAGTAACTGCTTGTAAAGACTCTCTTTTTGATGTCAAAAAAATTTCACCGACGTGTCCTCTGATGTCTGCTATACTTTTAAAATAATAAAACGAACGATAATAAGAACTAATATTTATGGAGTGCTTATTACATGCCAGATATTATGCTATGTGAAACAGCCCTATGAGATGGGTTCTGACATCAGTCCCACTGGACAGAGAAAGGGAAGGTAGGAATGGTTAATTTCCCCAAGGTTACATAGCTTGTAAGCGGCTGTGCTGGGATCCGTTGACGAGTAAAATACACGGTGACATTCGGCTTCTCTGAACTCAATAACATTTTAATATAAACTTAACATTTGTTCATCCTGAAAGTACCCACATTTACAATTCTGTCTCAGGTGAAAGTTCGAGGCATATGATCACTCTCTCTACAGGCAGTGCCTGCTGGGCATACGATTCAACAACTCCCTTAATAATTCTGTGCTCTTCCCCATTACCCCCACGATTTACTGTTAAGAACCACGTTGGACCTTTTATTTCTCAAGAAAGGGGCAAGGCAGGAACTCGCTCAAGGTCACCTATGAAGCTTATGGCCCAGCCAGGACTGGAACTCAGAGCTCGGGAGACCCAGCTCAGGTGACCGTGCCACCTGGGGCAGCCCTCTGATCAGCTGTCCCTCGGTTATCAGACGGAACAACGCAGGATGCTGATGGTACTGTCAGATTCTCATGGTGCCAGCCTCTAGGGAGACCAAACGGGCACAGATTCCCAGTCCTCAGTCCACGCTGGCCGCCGGGCATTCCAGGACCCTGGCACTCCGCCAAGGGTGAAAACAGAGCCGTCGCCTCCTGAGTTGCATTCTGCCCCCTCCTCTTGGGCTTGCATCTCATTGCTGGGTTTGCAACATGCCTAATCTCTGCATGTGCAGACTCACAGGAGCCAGCGAGAGGGAGCACTGCCAGCAGCTCCGAGTCCTCCATGAGGCCTGCTGACCACCCCTCCCCTAAGCGCCTCGTGGGGCAAACAGGTCCAGAACAGATGCAGAAATAGTTGCTGGAACTTCATCTGGTGCAGGCTTTACCGTGCCTGCTGAGATGGGCCCAGCGAAGGACTCGAGCCTGCAGTGTTCTCTCTCTTCCCAAATGGAAGTCCTGCTACATCCTGTCTTCTCCCTCCTCCTCTTCACCCCCACAGCCTCCAATCTAGACACAGGAGGGAGTTGTAATGGGCCTCGGCCATGCAAGTGAGGCTCTGTTCCGGTTCCCCAGGCAGCTGGAATCCTCTAAGAATGGAAAGAACATAACTGTGCAGTCAATAAATAAGTGTCCAATAATGAGTACGTTGTAACCCATCATGTTTCCCTTTTTGCTCTCGCTGCCAGGAGGCTCAGAACTGAATGGGTGGCTAGATCACTGAGCATCTTATGACAGATGCTTGGTATAATTGGCATCAATCTTTCTCCATGGAATCTCTGACCTGTTGAGTATGTGTTTGTGTTATAAATCATCACAATTCTTTTACCTGATGAAGGAGGGATAGAAATGAAAAGTTAAGACCTGAAAGGAAATGGCCGTTTGTCTCTCTACCTTGAGAGACAAATGAATGCTTTTCTCAGAGGGGATGGTTTTCCATTTAAAGCGTAGAAAAAGGTCTGCATGTCTCTTCCCCCCCCCCCGCCCCCCATGCCGCTTTCCTCTCTTCTCTCCCTCTTCCCCTCCATCCTTTATTCTCTTACTGTTGCCTTTTCCCTCCTTCCCCACCCCCTTTCTAGTCCATCTTCCCTTCATCACCCTCTCTTCTTCCTGCTAACCCTTTCCCTCTGGGTGGCCAGTTAAACACTAATACCCTTTACAAACCCGTAGCACTTGGCTCTTCCCAAGGTCTTGCCTCAGCCTTTATCTCATTCATTCCTCAGGGGGATAGCCTGGCAATTATGGTGATTTCCATTTTACCAAGGAAGACGCTAAGGCCTGGCGAGTTTAAGTGATGTTCCCATGCTCACAGCGGACGCTTTATGACTTCCTATCAGGTTCAGGTCCAGGACTCATGAGTTCAATCCCATTCATACTCTCCACTGGACCTCACTGCCTCTCAAAGCCAGCCTCACCCTCCGGGCCACCCACCTTGCCTACCAGAGATGATCGAGGGAAGATGATTCAAAACAATAACCCACCCATCTTGCCTTTGCTTCTTTCAGGGTTGAGATACTCAATGGGGCCAGCCAGGACGTGGGGGTGGGGAAGGGGGGTTGAATTGTAACATGGGTCCCTGGTCATTCATTCCTTTGGCAAATATTGAGAATACACTCTGTGCTGGGCAAGGCAGAGACGAGGATAAGGCAAGCAAGGCACCTGGGGTGCCAAATCCAAGGACACACTCACATTCAGGGGCCATTTCTGCAAGTGACTCTGAAGGCGGGTGCCTCCTTAAAGTGTATGCCCTCGCACCTCACTGGTCTTTCTCTAGCTCCTCCCCGGTTACAGTGGGAGGCACAGGTGCCCAGTGGTGAGCAAAAGCGCTGCCCTTGTGGAACTTACCATCTATTATGGGAATCAGGTATTAATAAAAAAAATCCTGCTACCGAAAGACTGTTCTAAGGGCAGACAAGCGCCCTGAGGAAAGGGACATGCGGCTGGAGAGGGTATTAAGTTGGGGGTGGGGGCGACAGGGAGGGCTGAAGGATGGGTAGGAGCTTTCCAGGTGTCCTCCAAGTGGAGGGCACAAGTTCATAGGCCCCATGGCAGGGTGGAGGTGGCACACAGGTGGCACACAGGTGGCGCTGGTGGAGGACGGAAGTGCCAGAGCAGGAGAAATGCAAAATGGTCCCAAGCAGTTTGTTTCTAATAACGTGCCAGACTCTGCAAATGATTGACTTAAAAAAAAAAAACACCAAACAAACCCTGTCCAATGGAGAGAATTCAAAGCCACCCCTTAATGAGGTCACTCATACCCACCTTCCCCATCAGCTTTCTCCATGTGCAGATATGCAGAGATGGTGCCTCGCTCCCCCCTCCAAACTCATCTTTGTCCATTTCATGCAGCCACACCTGGGACAGAATCTAACACGGGCTGCAGGCTGCATTCTCCAGGTGAACCAAGGGAGCACGGAGAGCAGGATACCCTGCTGTTCTAGACTGTTCAGGCCGCCATAACACAGTGTGATAGACCAGGTGGCCTAAAGTGCCAGACATTTATTTCTCAGGTTCGGAGGCTGGGAAGTCCAAGATCAAGGTGCAAGCCCGTCTTCCTACGGGAGAGTTCTCTTCCTGGTTTGTACACTGGTGCCCTCTTGCTGTGGTCACCTGGTGGAGAGAGCAAGCGGGCTCTGGTGTCTCTTCCTCTCCGAAGGGAACCAGCCCTTAGGACCTCATTTAACTTGTATCGTCTCCTTGCAGGCCCCTGCTCCGAATATAGTCACATGAGAGGTGATGGCTTCAACATATGAATTGGAGTAGGGAGCACACACACTTTCAGTCCCTTACACCTGCCCAGGGTCGCACAGCCCCTCAGTGGGATTTGAACACAGGCAGTATGTTCTGGCGACCTAGGCTTCTAACCTCCCCAGACTTCACTAGGCAAGATCTGTTGTGTGTGAACGTTGCCCCTCCAAGTGAGAAGTGCTCCTCAGGGCAGAAGCGTTCAGTGAACCTTTATGAATCCAGACGACCTTAACCCCCTACCTGGCAGCTGGACTTGTGGGCTGCCTTCACCCACCCCAGGGTGATCCTGGGGATCCTTCTGGAAGAGGCTGGGCTGCGGGTGTGGCATGGGGGTGAACCAGTCCTGAAACATAACTCTTGAATCAGGGGGTTCTCCTGTTTCCAGTTTACTGAGCAGGCCCCAGGCTCCAGTCCAGACTCTGTCAGGAATGACTGGGCGACCTTGGGCAAGTCCCTTGGCATCTTCCCCGCCCTAGGTTCCTGCCTCAGTGACCGGCAACCCCTGCCCCCTGACGGGTGGCTGAGGGCCCGCCACCTGGCATGGAGCGCCCCCCCCCC
>NC_043710.1:17401822-17565685 GCF_006229205.1 Suricata suricatta | reverse complement strand
GGCAGCCCCCGCCCCCTCGGCGCGCCCCCCGGCCCCGCCGGCACGGAGGAGGGGGCAGGCCGTCGTGCTTTCCCGCACCCCTCCCAGCAGCCGCCGGCTTTGGGGCCCCGGTGGGGAGCAGGGGGCTGATTAGCGGAGGAGCAGGGGTGTGGCCAGCGGGGCCCCGGGTAGTGAGTCACACACGCTGCTCGCCCAGTCCCGGGCCGCGAGCTCGGTCCCAGGCTGAGCTGCGCGCCGCGCTGGCCCGAAGAGTGTCCCCGGGCTTGACATGAGGACCCAGGGGTGCCGAGGGAGGGGCTGAAGCCCAGCGCGGTGGTGGAGGAGGGCGGTAAGCGGCGGGCTGGGGAGGCTCCCCTAGAGCAGAGCGGGTGGGGCTTGGAGTAGGGGCTGGCCCACACCAGGACCCCCAGGCCCCGCCCGTACCTGCTCTGAGCTGGCAGAGCGGGCCTGGCTGCATTCCCTGGCAGCGCCTGGGTGAGGGGCTGCACGACCAGGCGCCAGGGCCTCTTTGGTCCGACCGCCGCCCTTGGCCCCTCGCCGGACCTGAGTGGATCCCTTCCCTGCTCCCCATTGCAGACTTCTGTGCCGGGGCTCCTGTAGATTCTCCATACCCTATGCCCGTTAGTCTTGGGGTCCAGGCTGTGCCATCCAGTCCTGCCCCCTGGCCTGAGCTGCCCCTCGGCCTTTGACCCCACGGGGCTGGTGGCTCCAATCTTCCCCAGGACCAGCCCAGGATAGAAATGGCATTTCCTCTTGGCCCAGCGACAGCTGTTTTTGTTGTCTGTGTTCCCAAGCGCTTCCTCTGGGGACCTGGGGATGGCAGGGAGGGTAACTAGACTCCACGGGACCCCCACTTGCCCTCTGTGACACTCACCCTTCTTCCCCTGTCTCTTTGATCCTCTTCCTGTGCTGGTCCCGCCTTCGTGTCCCCAGGACAGAATGACTGAGAACATGAAGGAGTGCCTGGCGCAGACCAAGGCTGCCGTGGGGGATATGGTGACCGTGGTGAAGACTGAGGTCTGCTCACCCCTCCGCGACCAGGAGTATGGCCAGCCCTGGTGAGGCCCTGGTGTGGGGACAGGAGAGGGAAAAGTGGGGGATCGCTGGGCTGGGCTGGTCAGAGACTGTGGGGAAGAGTTCCCACTCCCAGCCCACCTTCCTTAGCCTGCTCTGGGTGGCTCCTGAGAGCAAAGGGGAGAGCGCAGGCTCTAGAAAGCACCCAGGCAGTGACCCTAGAAGGCCTGGGTCTGGGTCTCAGACCCTGCCTTTTTGCTTTCCCTGCACTGAATGGCCAGGGCTCCTCTGCCCGCATCCCCACGGCCTCCTGGCCCGGGCCCCCGCTTCTTGGCCCAGCAGCCTCTCGCCCTCTGATGGCTTCTTTGCTCTCTCCACTGGCCCCTGGCCTGGCCAGCTCTAGGAGACCAGACCCCTCGTCCGTGGAAGTGGAGGCCAAGAAACTGAAGGGGAAGCGTGAGCTCATCATGCCCAGAAACTTCCAGCAAGTGGACTTCTGGTGTAAGTGGAGCTCAAGGCTGTTCCTGGGGGACCCCTCCCTTCACCCCACTCCCACCCTCCACCCCATCTCTGCTTCGGGAATTTGCAGCCATAGTACTAACGATAGGCAGTCGCCTATTGCGTAGCAGACATGGAGCCCCGTTTCAGTTTATCCTCACCATTAGGCCCTGAAGTGGCTTTCAGGGGTCCCTTTTTCCAGGTGAGGACACCGGGGCTTGGTGAGGGTTAAGCGCCCTGCGTCGGGTCCCACAGCCCACAGAGGCATAGTTGCAGTTCAAACCCAGAACCCGTCTGACTCCAAAGCTGTGCTTGAAACTTGATCCACAGGGAGCTACTGGCTTCCTTTGCATTGGCAGGCGTGTCCTTTGAGCCCCCGGGGGAGGGTAATGGGTTATTACCACTTTAGACTCAGGGGCCTGTGGCTGGCTGGGGCGGAGCCAGGGCGGGGACTCCCAAGTCCCGTGCAGTGGGCTTTTCCCTTGTGCTGTCCTCAGGGTGGGCTTCCCATCAGCCCCTCAGGCTCTGCCAGGGAGGTCCTGCCTCCCTTCAGCAACTAAGGCTCTCTTCGATCTTTCCGTCCCTTCAGTCTGCGAGTCCTGCCAGGAGTACTTTGTGGATGAGTGTCCGAACCACGGTCCCCCAGTGTTTGTGTCCGACACGCCAGTGCCCGTGGGCATCCCAGACAGGGCTGCCCTCACCATCCCACAGGGCATGGAGGTGGTCAAGGAAGCCAGTGGGGAGAATGACGTGCGATGCATAAATGAGGTCATCCCCAAGGGTCACATCTTCGGCCCCTATGAGGGGCAGATCTCCACCCAGGACAAATCGGCTGGCTTCTTCTCGTGGCTGGTGAGTGTCCCTGAGGCTGTGCAGGGGAGAGGGTGCTAACAAACCTGGAGGGAAACCAGTAGGGGGAGTCCTACGCTGGCCCAGCCAGGCCCAAGAGCTTTTCTGCCACCACTCCAGGGAGCCTGGGCAATGGATCTTGCTGCCCCTGGCCCTAGCTAAGTGGTTGTGATCCTTGGTGGCCGAGGGCCATGCTAAGGAGCCCATCTGGCTTAGTCAGCGGAATTAGTGGCATGGGACCCACCGGCCGGGCCGACTTCAGGGTGATTTTCTCATGATTCTTCCTGTGCAGGTCTGGTGGGCCATTTTGTGGAACTGACAAAGGGTTCACCTCAAGCCCTTCTTTGGGGTGGGTGACTTGGATCCAGGGGCTGTGGGAATGCAGAGCGTGACATTCAGCTAAGAAAGCAGTGATGGCAGATGCCGGACTGGGTACCAGGGGAAGCTGGGTCCATGCGCTCGGGCAGTGGACTGTCTGGTGGGGGGGGTGGGGGTGAGGACAGGCATTGAACAGGTATATGCACATGTGATCCTTGGAGGGAAGATGGGACATTCTAGTTGCAGAGGGAGACGGTGGTGTTCAAGGTGCTCATGGATCTGGGGCCTGGAGCCCAAGTTCGTTATGCCAGCCAGCTTTGCTATTTACTCTGTGATGTGACCTTGGAAAGATCCTTTAACTTCTCTGTGCCTGTTCAATAATCATAGTTGATGGTGGCGACGAAATAGGTCAATACCGTACAGTACTTAGGACCAGCCCTGTCTCTGGTGAGCGTGCAGCGAGTATTAGCTGTTATTATTATTGGTGGCTCGCGCCGGGCGGGGGTGGGGGCTGGGGGAAGGAGTTTGGGGCAGGATCTCCTTGAGTGTGAGACTTGAAGCATGAGTAGCACTTAGTGGAAGGGGGGCTGTGCAATGCACACAGGACAGCTGAGTGAGAAGA
Source organism: Suricata suricatta (assembly GCF_006229205.1). Taxonomy (NCBI): domain Eukaryota; kingdom Metazoa; phylum Chordata; class Mammalia; order Carnivora; family Herpestidae; genus Suricata; species Suricata suricatta. The sequence continues at coordinate 17,562,384 of NC_043710.1, read as the reverse complement.
ACATCTAGTGAGTCTGTGTGGCGACAGCAGTGAGCCTGACAGGCAGAGTGGCAAGAGACCAGCGGGCGAGGGCGTCAGGGGGCAGATCACACTACGTTTCATAAGCCGGGTGAGTGCATGCTTCTCCCGCCGGCCAGGGGAAGCCTGGGAGGGTTGTCGGGCAGAGGCCTTACAGAACAGTTAGGTCATGCAGAATCAGGATGGGTAGGAGGCCTGCTGGGGGCCGGGGGGTTCAGGTCAGAAAAGAGGCTGGTTTCAACCGAGGCTCTAGAGGCAGGCCCGTTTGAGAGAGACTTAGGAGGGAGAATCCCCAAGATTTATTGATGCGTGGGATGTGGAGATGAGGAAGAGGGTTTGTAAAGATCTGAAGTGCAAGGATTGTCAGGGACGAGTCTTGGGAATCAAGCTTGAGGGGAGATGGAGGAAGGTGAGGCTGGTGGGGAAGAGCAGGCTAGGGAGTAGGAAGATCATTCGTCATTAAATAAACCTTTCTTGTGGGTCTCGCTTGTGCTAGGCACTGAGCCGGCCTAGGGGACACAGTGGTGGGCCAGATCGGACATCAGTTCTACTCTCCTAGAGCTTATTGTAGAGAAGCTGGCACGGATCAAAGGAGAAGGTAAATAAATGTAAAATTATGACTCAGGTGATGAAAAGGCAACAAGGCTAGGAGAAAAAGGAACAACCCGGGGAACTGATGTGGCCGGAGGTCAAGGAAGGCTTCCTGATAGTTGAGCTGTGATTGAAGAAGGAGGATGTCCACCAGATGGTCAGAACAACATGTGCAAAGGCCCTGTGGTGGGAGAGAGTATGGCATGTTTGCACAACTACAAGGCCATTGAACCTGGAATGGAGCAAGCACAGGGACCTGGAGGGAGAGACAGGCTCGGACACACAGGGCCCAGTGGGCCAAACCGGGACTTTTGTTCCTTATTTTAAGAACAGGGAGAAGTTTCCTTTATGTTTTGAAAGGGTGACCTTGGCTGCAGTCTGGAGAACAGATTGGGAGCAGGGGGCATTGGTCAAGAATGGATGGCTGCTGTCTAAGGCGGCGATGGTGGAGGCTTGGGCTAGGGTGGGGCAGTGACATGGAGGAAGGGTGAGCTGGTTTGTGAACTATTTCAGAGATGAGCGAGATTGACTTGGAAGTTGACTGATTGGCCTAAGTGAGGGAGAGGAATTGGCAAGAATGAGTCCTTCAGTGTCCTGCTCTCAGCAGGTCAGGGAGGTACCTGTCCGAGACATCGCATACAGGCGGGGCCCAGGCGAGGCCAAGATCCCGATCCTAGTATTAGACTCGTTGAGGTTGGAGTGACGTTCCCAGTGGCCATGTCAAGTAGGCAGTTAGCGATACGAGTTCGGACCTCGGAAAGGAGATTTGGAGATGTCACTTCACAACTCACCTGTGCACAGGTATCACGGGCTGGGAGTGCAGAGGGCCGACCCCGGGGGAGAAGTGATTAATGAGAAGTGGAGACGGCCTAGAATGAGCTTTGAGGAACTGTGATTTAGCGGTCCGGAAGGGGAGTGCGATCCTGTGAGGGAGACTGAGGAAGAGCGCCCTCGAGGTGGGAAGGCCAGAGCGGTCAACAGTGTCAACTTCTGAGAGGCCAGGCAAGAGAAGGGCTCAAAGTCCTCTGTCAGGTGTCACCGGCCACTCTAGCAAGAACTGTTACTGTAAGACCGCGGTTCCAACCTGGGGCCTTTAGGTCCCCTCCTCCCGCCCTTGCCCCTGCCTCTCCGGGGCAGCGGGGGTGGTGGGGGGAGACATTTGCTAATGTCTGGACACATTTTGGGCCGTCACAACTTGGGATGGAGATACGCTACTGGCGTCTAGAAGGTAGGGGTCAGGGATGCCGCTAAACCTTTCATAATGTACAAGACGGCCTCCGACAACAGAGGATGATCTGGTCTCTGTCATTCAGGGGGCTGTGGTGGAGAAGCCGGCAAGAGAGGCAGGAGGGTGCCTTGTTAGAAGCCTGGCGACCAGTATGGGCACTTTTTAGAAGTTTGATTAGAGATAAGATAAGCGGAAGAGAGACAGGAGAGAGGGGCGGTTGGCTGAGCAGACATGGGGGGCGGGGGACTTTGTTAAGACAGAAATGAAAACCCCGGTGGGGGGGCTCCCACCGAAGAGAAGGTTGAATGTAGAGTAGGGAGGAGGTGTGACGGACGGAGACGTGGCGTAGGGAAGGGAGACCGGTCAACAGTTTTTCTGTCACTGGAGGGATCGCCTAGTGGCTCGGAGCAGACGGAGGGAGGTGAGTGTCGTAAGCCAAATAACGGCCCCCTGATGTTGGCCACATCCTGATCCCTGGATCCTGCATGTACATACGTCATCTTAGATGGCAAAAGGGACCGTCCAGGGGTAATTGAATTAAGGCTCTTGAGGTGGGGGATTATCTTGGATTATCGGGGCGGGCCCCGTGGAATTACAAGTATTTTTATGAGAGGGAGGCAGGAGACTCAGAGTCAGAGAGACCAGATTGGGAGATGTTATCCGACCGGCCTTCAAGATAGAAGAAGGAGCCAGGAGCCAAGGAACGCAGACAGATTCTAGAAGCCGGGAAAGGCGAGGAAGTCGATTCCTCCCCGAAACCTCCAGACGGCAGCCAGCCAGCGCTCTGCCGACCCCTCGAGTTTAGGACTCGTGGCCTCTGGAGCCGCGAGGTAGTGGACTGGAAAGCTGCTGTGGCACTTGGTGAGGCGGCGATAGGAAGTGAGTGCCATGTCTGGGGGGGACATCTGCTGGCACGTCAGAGTGGTGGAGAGGGCTGGCCTGAGACAGGAGAGCAGCACGGATGAGCTCAGAAGGGGTGAGTGGAGCTGGGGGCCCCATGAAGTGCCCAGCACACCGGTGCACGCGGTTCAGCCAAGGACAGAAGCCTGGGTGGAGGGGACTCTAAGCCTATATACTGACAGCTGAGGCCCTGGGAAGGGACAGACAGCGGGGGCAGGGCTGCAGGGAAGTGTGAGGCCTGAAGGCCGCCAGGTTTGGGTGGCACAGGGACACGTGGCTGAGAAGGTAGCACTCGGGAGCTCTGGGGACAACTGACACACATGAGGTTTGCTCCCTGTTCTTGTGGAGCTTGTGGTCCGACCACAAGGAGCAGGGGCTAAGGTGGATGGGAGGGGAGGAGGCCTATTTCCAACCAAGTAATACTGAGGCCAAATGTGGCTGGTCATTGTGCTATAACAGAAAACTGTAGGGGGGCGCCTGGGGGGCTTATTCAGTTAAGCGTCCGGCTTCAGCTCAGGTCATGATCTCACGGTTCTTGGGTTCGAGCCCTGTGTCAGGCTCTGTGCTAACAGCTAGCTCAGAGCCTGAAGCTTGCTTCAGGTTCTGTATCTCCCTCTCTCTCTAACCCTCTCCTGCTCACACTGTCTCTGTCTCTCAAAAAAAAAATAAAACAAGCAAGAAACAAAAAAAAGAAAGCTGTAGGGCCAGAGAGAAAGTGGAGCTGGTTTTGACTGAGCAGATTGGAGAGGGGTCTTGAAGGATGTATAGAAGTTTGGCAGAGGGGACAATCTAGGCCCATGCCCAGGGGAGAAGGGCTGTTGGGGCCCCCACCTCACACCAAGAGAAGCTGCACCTTGGGACAGCCCAGCTGGGCAAGCTTGGGATCTCCAAAGCAGGCGGCTTCCCCGGGTCTGTGGCCTGGCGTGGGTCTAGGGTATGGAGAAGAGGGAGCAGAGCAGGCCCTGGAGTTTGCAGCCTGGTCCCGGACCAGCTGGGGCATGAGTGGGCGTGGCCTGCAGTTCAGGGACCAGGGGCCCCTGCAGTGTGGATGGGTGCGGGGAGGGAGTGGCGAGAGGCTGAGGGACCCTGTGGAGGCTCTGTGATCTGGAGAGGTGAGAGGTGTTGAAGGCTTGGAGAGAACAGATGTGCCAAATGGCTCAAGAAAGCAAAACCTGTGTGTGTGTGTGTGTGTGTGTGTGTGTGTGTGTGTGTGTGTGTATGTGTGTGTGTGTATGTGTGTGTGTGTCCTCGGTCAGGGAAAAAGCCAGAATCAGAACCAACTCTGCCAGCTTAGTGATGGGTTGGATGAACAGGGAACTGATTTTGGACCAGGATCTGGAAGCCCCCATGTCCTAAATTAATCACACTTGTTTGTCAATTCCTGTCTCAGAACCATACTTGGTGCCCTTTCTTGACCTCCTGCCTGTGTTCAAAAGCTCTGGCCTTCGCCCAGCACAACCCATTTCCGGCCACAGCTCCTTGTGCACAGTGGATTCCGGTAGAAATACCGATGGGGCTCAGGATCAGCATCGCTGTGGATGCTCTGGAGCACTTAGGAGGTTTCTGGCCCATGCTCAGCACTTTCCAGCATATCGCCTTTGATCTTAATGTTGCCCCTGAGAAGTAGGGTTTCTTCTACCCATTGTACCAACTGGGAAAACTGAGGCTGGGAGAGGAAAAGTCCTTGTGCACAAAATTAAATAGCTGGTGAGCAGCTGAGCTGGGCTTCACTCCAGTAGTCTTGACTCTGGAGCCCACCCGCCTGGGCCTTCTCCGCCTTCCTTCCTTATCCCCCCTGTTCCTGCCTGCTGGCCTTGGTTGACTTTCTTCTTCTCATCCTTCCTGCTCTGCACTGGTTCCCTCTCCATCTCCCAGAGGCAAGCTGGTCCCACTGGGCCTGCACCTAGAGGGACTCAATGGCCATTTCCGCATCTCTCCGTGGCCTGGCCTCTTCTGCAGGAGTTTTGCCATCACTTCTGACTGTTCGGGAAAGAGCTGCCCTCTTCCTCTGCTCTCTCCTCTCATTGGAAGGTTTCCAGGCAGCCTGTCAGACACTGAAGGCTGGACACGATGCCACAGGCACGAGGCATTTGGGAGAGCCGTGCAGCCGTGTAGTTTGGTAAAAGCCAGAAGAAAGAGGGCCAGCACTGGGCTTTTATTGACAGTATTCACTTAGACCCAGTCTTGTTCCAGAAGGGGTTTAAGATCGCCTAGCAGGTTACATAAGATATACCATAAAAGCACGTTAAAACTGGGAGAGACAGAAGAAAGAAAAACAAGGGTGGGGGACCTTCAGCGGAGCCAGGAGAGACGCTCAAAATGCATACCTCAAAGACCCGTATATGCACTTTCAGCTCCATGGGGTCCAACTCTGGCCGCCGCTGGGAAAAGGCAAGCCTGGTCAGCTACCGGGGCATTCTGTCCATGTTGTGAAAAGTCCCTGGAGAGCTCCTGGTGAGGTGCCCCTTCTGGGCACTGATGCTGGACCGAAGATTTCCCACGGGTCCTCGTAAAGAGGACACTGTGTGGTGGCGTTATCCCCCTGCTGTCATTCAGCCTCTCCACTGGCCAGACCCCTACTCTCCTGGGGAAAGCAGAGGTGAAATGGTATTTCAGGTGTTTTCTGCTTCAAGTTCTATCATGAAATGGAGATTTATCTCAAAACTTGAAATTGGATGCACGAAAGCTCGTGACACAGCCTCCAAAACAGAATCTGAAAAACCTGGAGTGACCGGGACGGGTGGAGGCACGAGCAGATGGTTGCAGGGACACGAGGGGTCGGCGGGAGCAGGCAGGTGTCACCAAGCTTGGAGGAGCTCAGAGAGGGACAGGAGAATGGGCTTGTCTGGGAATACAGGAAGGGACACTTGAGACCCATTGCCTTGCGTGGGTGCGTGTGCACATGTGTGTGTGAGTGTGAACAGATGCTTTTCCTGCTTCTTTGTTCATTTCTATTAACTCTATTTTGAAGTGTTCAAGCTCTGTAGAAAAGCTATACTAGTGTAATAAACACCCACCCACCCAGCACCTAATTCACCCATTGGCAACATTTTATAACAATTGCTGAGTCTCCGCCCTTATGTATCTACAGGCACGCAGGTGCACACGTTCTGTTTTGTCTTGTTTTGTTTCTCTGAGCTGTTTGAGATGTGGTTGTAGACCTTGGGCTTATGGGTCATGCATTCTCCATCTCCACTACTCAGCTCTGCTGCTGCAGGGTGAAAGCTGCCACAGATTACGTGAATGAATATGTCTGGGTTTCAATAAACTTTATTGGTGAACGCTGAATGCGCATGTCATGAAATTTCAAATGAAATTCGAATCCCATAAATTTCATATAAATAAAATGACATGAAAAACTTTTTTCATTGTTAAAAAATGTAAAAACCGTGCTTAGCTCACAACTGTATAAAAACGGGGCAAGGAGGTGCCTGGGTGGCTCAGTCGGTTAAGCACCCAACTCTTGATCTCAACTCAGATCTTGATCTCAGCTCAGGTGTTGATCTTGGGGTTGTGACTTCAAGCCCAGCATGGAGCCTACTTAAAAAAAATAACAGGTAGGGGGCTGCATTTGAACTGTAGGCAATAGTTTGCTACCCCTGCCTTACAAGGTTCCATATATTTATTATACTTTGGAAATTTAACCATGGATACGATACAATACTGTCTCAACTGCAGTCCTTATTCAGATTTTCCCAATCACCCTGGAGAAATGGCCTTTCCAGTTTGTCCCCCATCTAGGTCCCACTCATGCATTGAATCGTCATGTCTCGATAGTCTCCTTTATTCTAGAACAGTCCTTGCATTTATTTTTTTCTTTCAGGATATTCACACTTTTGAGAAGTTCTGCACAGTTGTTAGCAGAAGGTTGCACAGTTTTGATTCGTCTGATTGTTTCCTCATGGTAGATTCAGATTATAGATTTTTGGCATGAAGGATATTGTGTCTTTCCTTGTAGAGAACAGAAAAATGTGAGGTCAGTTCGTCTTATCTTTTACCCAGTGGTTTCAGCAACTGTTGATGATTCTTGTCTGTATCGATCATTATCCATGGTTTCAAATGATTGGCATTTGACGTTCTTCATGTACAATGTGTCATCCTTCTACAAAAAGAAAAAAAAAGGTACTCAACTTTCTCCTCCGCCCTATTGCTTGTTTTAAAGTTATTTTTAGTATCAGTACGGACTCATGAATCCTTTTTTTCCCCTTCCGTGTGTTCTAGTCCATTCTCGTCATCCATTCTGATGTTTAAATTGCCCTAGATTTGGCCATGCAGACTGGCTCCTTTTCCCAATTTTAGTACTTCCCTCACTTTTTGGTGCAAAACGATGTTCTGGCCGTCTCTCCTAAGAGCCCTAATTTGTTGTAGTGGAAATGGTGTTTAGAAGTCAAGATCTGTGGGCACTAAGTGTAAGTGTTGCTACCGGGGTCTCCTTGCTTCTAGGCCCGAACTAGAATTTGAGGGATGAGTTTCAGTGAGTCTGGGACTGAGGCAACATGGAGTCACAAGCAGTGGGCACAACATGTACGGAAGTCCAGGGGCACAGGTGGCATGAGGGGGAAAGGTGGCAGGGTAAAGCCAAGTCCAGAGTGTGCTTAGAAGGAAAAGTGGAAGATGATGCCAGAAAGAAGTTGCTTTGCTCATGTTCAAAGTTGCCAGGGATCTTAAAAGACTACCAATTCAGTATCAGCTTCTCCAGAAATAAAAGTATGTCCCTCAATCTTTAGATTCCTCTAATATCAGAAGCATTAAATGGGCTTGCCTTGCATAACATTTTTTAAATATTTTATTTATTTTTGAGAGAGAGAGAGACAGAGAGAGACAGCGTGAGCGGGGGGCGCAGAGAGAGAGGGAGACACAGAATCCAAAGCAGGCTCTAGGCTCCGAGCTGTCGGCACAGAGCCTGACTTGGGGCTCAGATACATCAACCATGAGATCATGACCTGAGCCGAAGTCAAACGCTCAACCGACTGAGCCAACCGGGCACCCTATTGTATAATTTTTATAAATGCTGGTCGTTTGGTTATCGAACCACAAACCAAACCAAAGACTCACCTCAAATATATAATGTGCCTGTGAACTCGCTTTATTCTCGAGATCTGTTATTTTGGAATAAAAGTAGAGCATGGGAAACTCTTCTGAACTGGCCCTGTATCTCCAGGCTAAAGTAGCTGCTAACTTGACCGTCACCATTGCTTTGGCTGTGGTCGTGTGTCCTTTGTGTTATACTGGGGTGACTTTTCAAATATACAGGTAGCTGTTGTGACTATGTGGTGTATTACCTACGTTCACTCCCAAAGCAGTGAGCAGGTTCCCTTTCCTCCACTTCCTGGTCAGTGCTCGTCACCTCCCGTCTTTCTGAGCACAGCCCTTCCAACAGGCGTGAGGGGATGTCACGCTGTGGTTTTGACTTGCATGTCCCTGATGGCTAGTGAGGTCGTGTATCTTCTCCTGGACCTGCCGGTCAGGCTACTTTTAATGTTCATGGGGTCCCAATGTGACATTAATTTTATTCTGATGTTATTTAAAATGGTTTAGGCATAGAGCTAGATGAAATGGTTTAGGCATAGAGCTAGATGAAACGACGTTTCTTACAGCTTTTGAAGAGCTATAAATCCACGACAGACTTGCGAATATCAAATGAACAGACCTATGCAAACGTATGTAATTCAAATGAATGAAATCAGCATAATGTGTGGGATGATGTTTTTTACTGAAACAAAATTGCTGTTTCCCAGGTGGCCATGGTAATGACTAGGAACACCCAGATTCTTTGGCATTTGGCAGGTTTGTGCCTTCGTGTGCTGTGTGACTCCTTGCTTGTCTCCCTTTGTCTCTATTTGAAACACTGGGACATCGTTTAGTGCAACTGCCTTGCCGCTTCTCACTCTTTTCTTTACCAGAATGAATCATATGCCCACCAAGTGCGCGTGTGCTCTTTTTTCACTAGTTCACGGCCAACGGTAACAATGGATGTTATATCCTCAACTGTTACAGTGTAGCAGGCTGCCTCCAGATGCTGCAGCAGAGACCTGGGGTTGCACCCTTTCTTGTGTAAAGTGTCAGATTGTAAACATTTGAGGCTTTGCGGACCTTAGGGTGTCTGCCCCAGCTGCCGGGTTCTGTCACCGCAGCAGGAAACAGTCACAGGTGTGGTGGGTGCTCGCAAAACTGTTTATGGATTCCAAAATTTGGACTTTCACATGATGAAGTCTCTTTCTTCGGAGTGATTTTCAACCATCCAGAAATGCACAAACCCTTCTTAGCTGGCAGGCCATCGGAAACAGGCGGCGGGCCGGATGTCGCCTGCAGGGCCTCAGTTTGCCAACCTGTGACGTAGAGCGGCAGTGATTGATCCTTGCTCGTGGACCTGCTAGCTGAACCGTGCTTCCTCATTTATTCTGGCGCATCTGCTGGTGGACTGTGGGGGGATGCTGGCTTCGTTGGGCGCGGCCGGGCCACTCTCCCACAGCCCCCGGGCCACCTGTCTCCTCCCGTGGGGCAGGTCTGCTCCATTGCATGTCAGTTTGGGCCCAGACTGAAGGAGCAGGGGCTCTCTGGAGAAGCTCTTCTCCGCTGAAGGCAGAGGTGGTCCCAGAGGCAAGTCCCCCTACCCCTTGCAAGCACATTCCCAGTCTTTGCTTGCCTGGTGTGTGTTAGCATCCCATTGGCCAGACAAGCCACACAGCGGAAGCCAAGGTCAAGGAGCGAAGAAGCACAGGCCTCCTGTAAGAGAGTGCCCAGTGCAGAATCACAGGGCCAAGGCTGATAGACAAGGGCGGGACTGGGGCCAGGAATTCGGTCCACCACAGGGGCCAGCCCTGTTACACACACAGTAACTGGGACGGAGAGCTCATGGTGATTCCCAGGCACTGATTTTTTTCAATGAAAACATTGAATTAAACATCCTTTTTAAAAAATTTTTTATATTTTTAATTTATTTTTGAGAGACAGAGACAGCACAAGCAGGGGAGGGTCAGAGAGAAAGGGAGACACAGAATCTGAAGACAGTCTCCAGGCTCTGAGCTGTCAGCACAGAGCCCAACTCGGAGCCCCTACACATGAACCAGGAGATCATGACCTGAGCCAAAGTCGGATGCTTAACGGACTGAACTACCCAGGCGCCCTGAAGTAAACATTCTTAGGTCTTTTAAATCCTGAGAACATATCCAAAGACCCTCGTTTGAGAGACACTAATTTCTAGTCAACTTCCTGGCCTGAATAATAGGGAACGTGGGGTTTTCTGGTGTTTGAAAATTCCTTTAGGAGACATCTTGTCGGAGCACCCTGGCCCCAGTGGGTCCTCAGCAAAATCCAGCGAGGGAGGGTTGGGGGGGGGCAGCAATAACTCTGACAGTCACTGCAGTAGCTGCTGTTTAGTTCACTAAGGGATTTGTGTGTCCTAACTGTACCCTTACAGCCAGGCAATCAGATAGGCACACTTCAGCCCCCTTTCTACAGACTGGAAACGGGCTTCAAGGGCCAAATTATTTATCCAAGGTCATACAGCTGATCGTGGGGCCAGGACTTCAAGCCAAAGCTCGAGCTTCTGATCCCCAGATCCCAGGGAGACTATCTGAATGCCCACATGACCTCCCTTGGGCCTCCCACTCACACAGAAACTCCTGTTTCTCCAGGTATTACTTCCCTTTTAAAAAAAATTTTTTTTCTAATGTTTATTATTTATTTTTGGGAAAGAGAGGCAGAGCATGAGCAGGGGAGAGGCAGAGAGAGAGGGAGACACAGAATCTGAAGCAGGCTCCAGGGTCCAGGCACAGAGCCCGATGTGGGGCTCGAACCCACAAACCGCAAAATTATGACCCGAGCCAAAGTAGGACACTAAACAGACTGAGCCACCCAGGCGCCCCCAGGGAGTACTTTTCAAGCAGATGGTGTAAGGTGGTTTTCTTTATCTTGTCTAATTGCTGCCGATGAACATTTGGCAGAGGTCTTACACCCTCGTCATTGAGATATTGTCACATACCGTGCAGTTCACCCATTTAAGGTGTGTAATTTAATGGCCTTTAGTAATTCACCTCTGTGTGCAGCCATTACCACCATCAGTTGTATGACCTTGTGTTGCCTCATTGAAGAACCTCTGTCTTTAGCTGTTACCCCATCTGCTCCCCGCCCCCACTTCCAGCCCTCACTCACTTACTGTCTCTCCTTCGTGTGATGAGATCATACCGTATGTGGTCCTTTGTGACTGGCTCCCTGCCCTTAGTGTAACGTTCTCAGGGCGCATCCATGTTGTGGTAGATTATCACCGTGTAGCATCCTCATTCCTTTTAATGGCCTTTTTTTCCCCCCATTGCATGGACACACCACATTTTCTTCATCCGTCCACCTGTCAATGGACACTTTGGTCCTTTACATCTTCAGGCTGTTATGAGTGATGCTACTAGAAACATCTGGGTACAAGTCTCTGTGTAGACCTGTGTTTTCATTTCTCTTGGGTAATACCGAGGCATAGAACTGCTGGGTCACACGGTAACTCTGTGTTGAATCACTTGAGGAACTGCAGGACCATTTTCCAGAGCAGCTGGACCATTTTACATTCCCATTGCAGGATAGGAGAGCTGGTTTTGCCACATCCTTGCCAACACTTGCTGTTGTCTAACTTTCTGATTGTAATTTTTTTTAATGTTTATTTATTTTTGAGAGAGAGAGACAGAGAATGAGCAGTGGGAGGGGCAGAGAGAGAGAGACAGAGACAGAGACAGAGAGAGACAGAATCCAAAACAGTCTCCAGGCTCTGAGCTGTCAGGACAGAGCCCGATGCAGGGCTTGAACCCACAAACCACAGGATCGTGATCTGAGCTGAAGTTGGATGCTTAACTGACTGAGCCCCCAGGCCCCGATCTGACTTTTTATTTCAGCTGTCCTTGTGAGTAAGAAGTGCTGTCTCATCTCGGAGCTTTGGTTTATACTCTGCTTTTTTTCTATCTCTCGTTCCTTTCTCTGGTTACTGGGGGCGAGCGGCCCATGATGGACGTGCTGGTTGTGCTGTGGGCATCTCTGTGGGTGCTTTTCACACCACCTTCCCTCTGCCCTGTGACCCTGAAAACCCTTCATATCCGTAGCATATTTCAAGTTTGTTTCTATTGAATTTCTCTCAGGCCACCGGCCCATTCTAACTGGCATTTTTGCTGCCTCCTAGTTGAGCAGATTCCCCTGCGGCTTCCTGCCACCCTTGCCCCGAAGCCCCTCCCATAAGGCATAACTACCACAGGGGACTCAGGTCAGTCCAGCCTCCCGAGGCTGTTAGTTCAGTCCCTGCCCAAGGGCTCAACCCGCTGGTTTTACCAAGAGCCAGGCATATTACCAAGAAGAGTGAGGCCAAGTGCATTCAGGGTTGGGGGGTAGTTGGTCCCGAGGCTGGTAACAAGGCCGGGGGACCTGCACTGCCCAAGCAGAAGGACTTGGGTGGGGAAGAGCTCTCTGGGTTGCTTATGGGGCTCTGGACTTGGACATTTTTCCTGGAGAAATGTACACCTTGGGGCTGGATGCCTGTCTTACGCATGAAATGGAGGTGCTCACTCTATCAGGAGGCGCCCTAGGAGTCGTGGGCATGGAGATGCTTGTTGCCTGCAGGTGCACAGCAGGCCATTAGCAGAGCCCAGTTCTCTTTATTATCTCCAGTTAGAAACGTGGAGGGACGAGGGGGCTGGGAGAGAAATGACAGCGTGCAAAACCCGGATGTGGAATTCGGGATTATATGGCAACATGCCCCATTTGCCGCATCTCCAGGCCTTTTTTTGAAATTTGATGAAAGAGAGTTTTAGAACAATAAAAGGAAGCACCAATTCCACTATCAGATGGGTGGGGGGCGACAGGTTAGACCGCAGTCCTGGGGTAGCCTCGCTTACTCGTACATATGCCACTATTCATGAAATGCTGGGCGCATTTTACGGGATCTCCCCTTCCCCTTGCTGAAGGCCCTCTGCAGGCGCCAGGTTAGGAAGCCAGGGCCTAGGTCATCTCAGAGCCCCGCTAGCAGCGTATGTATTCAGTTCAAGTTCAGGTTCAGGCGGACCTCTTTTTCGCTCTGCCATGTCAGTTTGCTAGACCTGGAAGGGGCTGGAGAACAGGGCCCATGCTCTCTGCCCCCTGGGGCTCTGGGAGGAGCACCCGAGATGGGCAGAAGTCCTTTGTCAAATGGGAACAGCTTCATAAATCGTTTTTGTAGCCACTCTGCTCTAAGGAAGTGCAGGGCTGAAAATCAGAGTGTTTTATGGATTCGTGCGTTCCTAGAAAGTTGCAAGCAAATCAGATTTTTAAAAATCTAATCTCTGCAGCATCCAGTGATGACACCATTCACAGAAGCCCAGCAGTGAGCCCTTGACTGCGGCAGACTTTCTGCCACTATGCAGAAGGCTCCTCCCTATTAAAATGCAGATCCTCACGTAGCAAATGTGCCCAAACCAGCAGCAACACTGGAAATCGGGAGGGAGCGCCCCCGGGACATTCCTGGTTGATTCTGACAAGGTCATCAGAGGGAGCTTGGGCATGAGGTCCATCTCTCACTGTTGTCTGTTTGAACAAACTTCGGCTTTGCCACCCATTTCCTTTGTGGCCATGGGCAGATTGCCTGAATCTCAGTTTCCCAATCTGCAAAATGGGGGTAATGGTCGTAGCTACTTCACAGAGTCGTGAGAATCCATGGAATGGTGAGGCAGGGGTCCTTGGCACAGTGAAATTGCTTTATGAATGGTTAATCATTACCATATGGTAATTACCATTAATGATGTTAATCATCACCATCGTCAGAAATAGCACCCTGATCCATACGGACTTTTCTTGCCCCAGGAGGCCCAAACTCAGGTTTTGTATTGTTTTCTGAGGGTCTGTCCACATAGAATCATACAGTCTGGGCTTTAGACATTATTTACTTTTTTTTGTTTTAATGTTTATTTATTTTGAGAGAGAGAGACACACTCACACAGAGTGTGAGCCAGGAAGGGGCAGAGGGAGAGAGGGAGACACAGAATCAGAAGCAGGCTCCAGGCTCCCAGCTGTCAGCACAGAGCCCGACGCAGGACTCGAACCCTCGAGCTATGAGATCATGACCTGAGCTATAGTTGGATGCTTAACCGACTGAGCCACCCAGGCGCCCCTAGACAGAAGTTTAGAAGTCGTTTAGGACGGACTTCCACTCTGTGGGAAAGCCTCCCTAACGGTGGGTCATCTGTCTTCTGACTAAATACTCCCCGTAACAAGAGGTCCACCACCTTACAAGAGTGCTCGCTCTGTTGTAAGACTGTCCTGCCTGCATATTCCTGGTGCCCAGTTCAGGCCTGTGCCCCTCTACATTGTCCTGGCCCTGCTTCCTCCGTGTGGTGGTCCTCCCCACATTTGATGATGGCTCGCTCTCCGGCTTCCTCTCTCCAGGCTAAGGAACCCCCTTCCCATGCTGGTCACCCTTCTCCGGGCAGGTCCAGGCTACCGAGGGCCTTCTCATAGCACAGTGTTCAGAGTTCGGGCAGTTCCATGAAGTGCTGGGTTCCAAAGGGCCAAGGAGTTGACCTTGTGGGATAAGGAGAGGGGAAGACATTGAGGGCCCAGCCTTCTGGGGGCTTGGTCCTGAGCATCTGGCCCTGGCTGGCCAGTTCCTGGATCATCTCTGTCTCAGCCTTCTCTCTACTGCTCAGCGATATGTGACATGGTCTAAAACCCAGTGTGATCCTGCCCATTCCTGCTCCTTCCGCTTAGGACACCCTCCCCTTCCTCTTCTCCAAGACCTCGGCGTAGACTCCAGACTTCCCAGGAAGGTCCTCAACTGACTCCCAGCTCCCGGCTCCAGCTCTGAGTTCTCTTGCCACAGATTTTCCCACCACAGTGCCAACCACAGGGTGTCACAGTGGCCTCCCTGGACTGTGAGTTTTGTGAGAGCAAAGACTATCTCCCTGGATCACCGTTTTACCCCCCAGAGCCTGACACTGTAGCTACTGCCTCAGTGATACTTGTTCAGTGAGTGAATGAATGCCTGGCTGGAGAAACACCTGATCGGTGGGAAGGAGAATGCCAGAAACATCCCTCAGCAAACCTCCAGATCTGAAGTCCCCTGTGAAGGGCCTCCGGCAGTGCCCTCCTCCCTCAGAACTCGTCGGAGCCTCTCTGCCCGGCTAAAGTCAGATCACAACAGCCGAGTGTCCACCAGAAGACCTCCCCCTGCCCAGAAGTAATGGTAACTGACTACTGGTCTCTTCCTTCGGAGACCCGAGAGTGTGATGACACTCATGACCGAGATGCTAATAGCGACCCTTTACTCAGTACCTCCCACATCAGTCATGACAGCAGCGCTCCAAGGTTGGGTTTTACCCCATTTCACAGATGTGGAAACTGAGGCAAGGCCAGTGGATGTGCCTGCCCAAGGCCATTCCCTTGTAAATGCTGAAGCTGAGGTTCTAGCTCCTGCCTCTGGCTCCAGGGCTGTCACCGCCCCCTGGTGCTCCCGTTACGGGCTGCAGGGCCCAGAGATGCTTTTCTTTTTCCCCAGGAGAGAGAGGAGCACTCAGAAAACGGTATCATAGGGGAACTAGTACTATGATAACGTACAAGGTTCTGTGAAATTCCAGGGGGAGGTCCCTGAGGACTGTGGTCCCGTCCTGGGAGACTCTTGGGGGAGGGGGACGAAGGGAGTGGGGGAAGCCTGATCTGCATGTTTTCTCTATCAGAAAACATGTCTATCAGAATTTTAAACCACAAAGACGGTCGAGTGTCATAAAGAGACAAAGCAAAAGCCTCATCCTGCTTTCCTCTCTCGTTTCCTCTAGAGGTAACCAGAGTTGAGAGCTTGAAATGTGTTTCCCAGACTTTCTGTGTGCACACGCACACACACGCACACGCACACAGCGGGCGCTAGGTACCGTGGGGACAGTGGGGGTCCCGGGGGGCGGCGGGGATGTGTGCCGATCTCCATGGTATAAATGCTCCCACTGTGGCTGCTTTTGAGACACCAGCATGATGTCACTGGACCAGGAGATGGAAAGAGAAGATTTTTCCAACTCTTTTATAATGTTTCTACTGTAGATATAATGTTTCTACAGAAACTGTAGATATCCATTTCCCTTAAGGACATAGATTATAGTAAAATATAAAAATAATTAGGAAGTGGTTAAGTTTTGAATATTTATTAGCTTCACAATATCATTTATTGAATTGTACATTTCTATCATTTAATTTCTAATAATGGCTGTTGAACAAGTGGCTTATGAAATTCTGGAAAATTTAACTGTCAGCTCTTGTTAGTTCAGGCCAGCTCCAACATACCACTCATTTCCTTTTTACTAAAATACTAACGTTATATACTTTTTTTTTCTTTAATTCGCTTTTTACTTAAAAGGCTTTTCATCCAGGGGCGCCTGGGGGGCTCAGTCGGTTAAGCGTCCAACTTCGGCTCAGGTCATGATCTCGCAGATCGAGAGTTCGAGCCCTGCGTCGGGCTCTGTGCTGACAGCTGGGAGCCTGGAGCCTGCTTCCAATTCTCCCTCTTTCTCTTCCTCTCCCCTGCTCATGCTCTGTCTCTCTCAGAAATAACCTCTCTTTTTCGCACTCTGTCTCTCTCTCAGAAATAAATAAACAAAAAAGGCTCTTCAGGGGCACCTGGGGTGGCTTGGTCGGTTAAGTGTCTGACTTTAGCTCAGGTCATGATCTCGTGGATCATGGGTTTGAGTCCTGCATCAGGCTCTGTGCTGACAGCTCAGAACCTGGAGCCTGCTTCTGATTCTGTGTCTCCCTCTCACTATCTCCCCTCACCCGCTTGTGCTCCATCTCTTTCTGTCTCTCAAAAATAAATATAAACGTTTAAAAAAAATTTTTTTAAAGGCTCTTCATCCAATCATTCATTCATTCAACTAACATTCTGCCATGTGCCAGGTGCCGTGTTGGCACGTGGGTCCTGGCCACCATCGTGAACGAGCTAGCCGTGTGCTTTGCCTTCATTAGCTCAGGGTCACTTGCCATGCTGACAAACGACACCATCAGTTACAGAATTGCACCCTGCGATCAGGTCGTTAAAAGGAAGTGCTCAGTGAGGTCGTACGCATAGTGCTGTCAGGGACAGGCATGTGGAGGTCAGGAAGTGACAAGAGAGAACCTACTTCCGGGTCAGATCAGGCAGAGCTTCTGAGGAGGGGACAGAACCCGAGACCCAAAAGATCAGAAGGGACCAGTCATGCAAAACTCAGTGGAAAAAAGATACAAAGGAGTGTTTTCACTCGGGTGCTGTATCTGTAGACTTTACAAACCTGCAAAACAGCTCAGTATGTTGTGTCTAGAAAACTCCTTATGTGGTAAAAATGGCGAGGCTCCCAACCAGCTTCAGGACGGCGGTTAACCTTGGAGGGTCAGTGAAAAGTCCTTTGGCGACATCAGCAAGTGGGCAGATGTGGGCGGAGGTCATTTTTGTGGGCTCCAGATGATGGCTACACGGTGTTCAGCCGCGTGGCTCAGGATTGTTTCTGCTGCTTGAAAAATTCCGTCAGTATTGAGGCGTCTGGGTGGCTCCGTCAGTTAAGCATCCAATTCTTGAGTTAGGGTCCGGTCATGATCCCAGTGTCCTGGGACTGAGATTCTCTCTCCCTCTGCTCCTCTTTCCCATTGGTGCTCTCTCTCTGTCTCTAAAATAAATACAATGAAAACAAGTTTGGTGGGTTTTTTTAATTTTATGAGTGTTAACTTTTGAACTACAGTAGGGAAACGAGGTTGCAGGAGGTGAACCCGACCCGTGTAGAGGCTCACAGTCCGGCCATTGTGACTGCGGCTCGTGGAGGGAAGAGGGGGTAGGCAGGGACCGGGTAATACGGGCCTCGAAGACGTGACCGTGAGCGCAGATGTTGTCAGCGCTGCCTGTGAACGTGGCGCGTGCCAGGACGGGGTTTACACCCGTGACCTCGGCGTGCATAATGCTGTGACAGAGCTTACACCCATGAACGCGGTGTGCGTGTGCCATGACGGGGTTTACACCCATGACCAATGCGTGCGTGATGGGGTTTACACCCGTGAACGCGGCGCGCGCCAGGACGGGGTTTACACCCGTGACCACAGCGCGCGTGACAGAGTTTACACCCATGACCATGGTGTGCATATGCTGTGACAGAGCTTACACCCGTGACCGCGGTGTGCGTGTGCTGTGACGGGGTTTACACCCGTGAAGATTTACAGGGGCTGCTTGGAGAAGCACTAGTGGAGAGGGAGTTAGGAATGGCACCAGGGAGGTTAGTTAGGGTCTCCCGTGGCTGTCTGAGCTGATGGCTCAGACCAGCGTGGCCCCGGGTCGCCGTGAGGCCAGAGGGGCAGTCCGGACATCCGATGGCAGGATTTGCTGAGGGGCTGGATGCAGGGCATTGAGAGAGCAAGAGATGAAAGCTGACTTTCTTTTTCTTTTTGCTATGTTTTTTAAACATCTTTTTCAGGGTATAACTCACGTATCAAACCGTGTACAATTCACTAGTGATTGATGGGAATTGCTTTCTTTTTGAAACCTGCGTGGAGGGTGGTTTCCAGCGCCATAAAACCTTGGATGGCAAGTAACGTGTTCTATGAGGGTTCTGCAAGATCTGCACACATTTCTAATACACTTTAAAAACGTTTTGATGTTTTTATTTTATTTTTGAGAGAGAGAGACAGAGTGTGAGCAGGGGAGGGCAGAGAGAGAGAGGGAGACACAGAACTGGATGCAGGCTCCAGGCTCCGAGCGGTCAGCACAGAGCTCGATGCGGGGCTGGAACTCATGGTCGGTGAGACCATGGCCTGAGCCGAGGTGGGACGCTCAACCGACTGAGCCACCCGGGTGCCCCTAATACATTTTAACTTGATAAATGAATAATGTCTTGCAATAGGAGCCGTACATGACACCAGATATCCCATGGTCACAACTGAGCCAATGGTTCCTGAAATTTGCTTTGATGTACGAGTGCTTTGGATTACAAGCATGTCTCGGGAACAAATGATAATTGCAAACCAAGATTGAATTGCTGTGATGAGGAAAATAGGGGAGAAACTCGTTTGGGGGTGAGGCCTGGGGGAGGGTACCTTGGGGGAGGTAAATTTGAGGTGCCTGTGAGACACCCAAGGAAGAAAAATTACGTGAGAAGTCAGATGTTCAGCCCTGGGGCTTGAGGTAAAAGGGAGTTGTGAACAAATGAGAGTCTAGAGATGGATGTGAGTATCCAGGGATAGAGTTGAGGTAAAGAAGGTGTGTGCAGTGGAGAGGCCGGGGGGCTTCTAGTCCAGATGCACTGAGAGTTCTTGCTTTGACCAGCCCTGACCCTTTTTCCCCCAAACATTACAGTGGGAATCTAAGAAAAACAAAAAAAGATGAGCCCCCCCCCCCCCACCAAGACTAAATCTCCAAAACTAATGAAGCAATGTTAAAAAGACAGCCGCTAGGGGCGCCTGGGTGGCTCAGTCGGTTGAGCATCCAACTTCGGCTCAGGTCATGATCTAGCAGTTTGTGGGTTCAAGCCCTGCATCAGGTTCTGTGCTGCAGCCAGCTCAGAGCCTGGAACCTGCTTTGGATTCAGTGTCTCCCCGTCTCTCTCTGCCCCTCCCCTGCTCACGCTCTGTGTCTCTCTCAAAAATAAATAAACATTTTAAAAAAAGTTTAAAAGAAGAAGACAGCCTCTGAATATCAATGATGAATGAACTCACACTAAAATAAAAATTATAGGGTATTCTGAAAATGAATTTAAAATAACCGTTTAGGATTTGTATCAGGAATAGGTTTGATTCTAAGTAACTGAGATTCAAAATAACAGCAGCTCAAGGAAAACAGGGGTTACATTTTTCTACTGTGAATACATTGAGTGCATTTTAGGCCTGAAGCGGTGGCTCCGCCTCCCAAAGTCCCCAGGGAACCAAGCTTGATCTCAGCTCATCTGCTATCTCGGTGCTTGGATTATCCTCATAGTCTGGTTAAGTTGGTAGCTAGAACTCCAGCCATTACGTCTGCATTCCAGGCAGTAGGATGGAAAGGCACGTATCAGCCGTCTTTTGAAGAAGTTTTCAAGAAGCTGACACATGACACTTTCGACTACATCCTATTGGCCAGCACTTAATGGAGAAGCCAAGGAACAGATTCCGCTATTACTCGTAGCCAAGTGCCCAGTTACAATCCAGGGGTTCTGTGACTGTGGACGAAGGAGGTAACAGATAATGAGGAATAATGAATGGTCTCAACCTTAGGATCCTTGAAGAAATAAAGGGTAACACCCACTAAAAAGACCAAAACAGTGGATTTTTGTTCGTGTGTTTGAATTTAAAACCTCTGCTCTTCGAAAGATATCATTAAGAGAATGAATAAACAAGCCTTTAATTAGGAGAAAGCATTTATACATCGTATGTCTGAGGATGGACTTGATCCAGAGTATATTTTCAAAAAACCCTCAAAACTCAATAATAGGGGGAAAACGACCAATTTCAAAAACAAGCAAAGATTCGAAGAGACTCTTCACCAGAGAAGATATTGCAGCTGGCAAGTAAGTGTACGAAAAGATGTTCAATGTCATTAGTGATCAGAGATGTGAAATTAAAACCACAAGGAGATACTGCTTCATTACCTGTCAGAACGGCTGAAATATAAAAGACTATTCATGCTAAGTATTGGCAAAGATGTGGACCAGCTGGTGGGTCCCTAGGTGTCTGTATGAAAATATAAAATGTTGCGGCCACTTTGGAAAACAGTTTACCAGTTTCTTAAGAGTTGAACATATACTTTCCATGTGACCCAGCCATTCCACTGCTAGGTATTTGCCTACAAGAAATGTGGGTGTCTCCAAAAAGATTTGTAACTGGATTCTCATAGCAGATTTATTTGTGATAGCTGAAAACTAGACACAGCCCAACTGTCCATCAGTAAGTAGATAAAAAGGCAAATTGTGGCATATGCAGGCAATGAAACACTACTTACCAGTACCAAGGAATGAACTCTGATACACACATCAATATGGACAAATCTCAGAAGTGTGCTGAGTGAAAGAAGCTAGCCATGGCTTCTATTTGATTTCATTTATATAAGATCTTAGAGAACACAAAGTGATTTATAGTGACCAAGAAGTAACTTGCTAGTTGCCTGGGGACCAGAAAGGAAGACTGGGAGGTATGGAAGGAGGCAGGAGCGGAAGGTTCTGGGGCACAAAGAAACTTAGAGTTGATGGATATGTTTGCTTTCTTGATTGTGGCTGTGGGTGTACACATTTGTCAAAATGTATCAAATGGTACATTATATGGCAATAATACTTCAATAAAGCTATTAGGATAGGAAAGAAGGGAATGTGATGTTATGAAACAGAGGTGGAATGAAACAAAGGTGTCTATGAAGATGCTAGGAAGGAAAAATATTCATTGCATTAAAAGTACTCATTTAGAAAGGAAGAAAAAAGAGAGGAAGATGTTTAATGTGTGGATAAATTCTTGACTAGACACAGTCAAAGAGACAATTAGTGAATTGGAAGCGAGTCCTGAGGAATAGTCCCAGAGCACTGCCAAAAAGAGAGGGAGGAAGAGAAAGGTAGTTAAAAGACACTGGCACTACTCCTTAATATGTTTCTTAGAAATTCTACATGAAGAAACTGCAAAGACTGAGAAGTATTCATGAACATAAGAGCTTTTCAAAACCTTCCAGAATTGAAGAAGAGATGTGTTTTCATCAAGTAATATGCTCATCCAGTAATGAGAATTTTAGGAAAATAAATCTTCGCTTCAAAACCACAGAGGGAAACTGCAGAAAATCAAAAATAAAGGGCACGTCTTAAATCTTACCATAGATAGTCTGTCCGTAAAAGAAGGGCAGTAGGTTGCTGAACAGCCTGTGGCAGCCTTGTGGACAATCTTCCAAGCGCTGAAAGAAAATAAAACAACCTGCTTAGAAGCCCATACCCAACTGAACTCCGATTCAAGAGTGTCGAGGAAATGGGACATTTTACAGAAGAGGAGAGCCCCGCCCGACCCTGAGGCTCTTGAAGACTTAGAGGTTGGGAAGGAGAGGCGCCTCTCACACCACGTGCGCTCCGTCATCCGGTGCTGGCCTCTGTTTCTCACAGAAGCCAGGAGAGAAACGAGGCTGGATCTGGCTTTCCTTGTTGCGATGCGTGAATCCAGGAAGTGCTGCTCACTGACCCTGTGGTCTGGGTCTGCTCTCGGGTCGGAGGAGGGAGATGGGATTCCTGGCCCTGGCTAGGGTTTCAGTCCTACAGCAGTGGGGGTGTTGTCACAGAGGGCAAGAGGAGGGGAGGTCGTGGATGGGCCAGGCCCCTGGCCCTGGCTTCGGGAGGAGCCAGGGACACGAGAGCCTCTGTAGGGTGGCCCCTTCTAGACTCTCTCTCTGTCTTCCAGATTGTGGACAAGAATAACCGCTACAGGTCCATAGATGGGTCAGACGAGACTAAAGCCAACTGGATGAGGTGAGTCCTGCTCTCTGCTGCTGATTTCCCGGGAGCCGGGCCCAAACTCTGGAAAGGAAGCCAAGGGATTCCAGGGGGTCTCCACGGGTGGAGGCCGCTGAAGGCTCTGGGACTGCTGTTTGCAGGGTTTGGGATGCGTCTAGTTCCGGGGGACCCTCATGCCTCCCCTGCCTTCCATCAGGGGGCTCCGGAAGAGGCCTGTGGGTTACAAGGACTTCTAGAAGCTGCACATTTGTCCCTTTGTCTGGAGTGCCCAGGGCCCCCAGTTCTGGGCAGCCTTCCCACCAAGGAGGGGCCCCCCTCCACCCAGGATCCCTCGCAGAGGGCAGACTTCGGCTGTTAGGAGGACAGGGCTCGTCCCACTGCAGCTGCCGGCAGTTAAGTGGTCCCCAAGGAGAAGGGGGCTTCCGGCCCAGTCTCTAGCTCAGTTTTGGGAGGCACTTGCTACTCATGGTTTTACGGCATTCCAGTTTGGGACAGAAGTTTGTGCCAGAAAGATCCTTTGTGGCCAGCCAGAGGGAGCAGGAGACTGGCCCAGGGTCGCCCAGGAGAGGCTGAATTGAGCCTCTGGAACCGAGGACCCAGCTCCTGGCTCTCCTTTTGGCTCCGTGCCGCTGACCTGTGCTGGGGCCCTGCCCAGAGGGGTCTGCGGGCCGCGTGAGGGGTCAGACCGGCATTGGTGCCTTGCTCAGGAACGGTGATGGGATCTGGGTTGGGAGGGAAGGGAGGCTTCGGATGGCAAGACCCAGGGACACTGGATCGAGCCTTCTGTCGGCGTTTGCGCAGTTGTGCGACTGGTGGTGGCCGGTGTGGGGTGTGCAGGAGAGGTTATGTGTGGAGGGAGGGCAGTCAAGGACCTCCTACAAGGCAGGTGGCTGTATTTCAACTCTGATGCCTTCCAAGTGAACAAGGAGACGTTGGTTTGCAGTGGAGAGTCCCTGATGAGGTCTGCTGTCCCCTTCCCAGGAGCCATACTGCCCGCCTGTGCTCCCCGCCTGAGAGCCATCGATGGCGGTGCAGGGCAGAGGGTGAGAGGGGCTGCGGTTTACCCTCTCCTGAGCACACTAGGATCCGTCTTCTTATGGTCAGGGGAGCTGTTCTCATTGCCACTTAACAGGTGCAGAAGCAGAGGTGCCCGGGGCCAGGTGGGCTCCTGCGTCATGTATAGGGACACGCACTCCCTTCCTGCAGCCCCTTTCACACAATCGGATCGGCCACTGCCCTGAAAGTGGCCCCAAGAAGGCCAAGGACATCCTCCTAACTCCTTCTCCCTGACCACTGGGTGCTGTGAGCTCGGCACTCGCACGTCACCACCCGTTTCCAGAGCAGACCCGGGAACTGGGTGCCCTTGACAGACTGGCCCTCCCAGTCCTCCCAGGCCGCACACCTTCCACCATAGAGATTGGTTTTTCCTCGTAAAGTTGTTGAATGAAGGCCCAGACAATATGGGGCAGATGGGAGAGGAGGGGGACCTCAGAGCAGGGCCTGCGAAGGGGCCAGGTTTTCATTTGAGGGCACGGTGACCAGAGACATGGAAGCGGGGACCGGACTCCTGGCCTGGGCTTCTACTCTCTCTTGCTCCATCTGGCTCTAGACAAGCAAAGGAGAGCGCATCTGAGCGCGGTCCTGCGTCAGGCCTTTCTGCACTGTTGCCTTTGAGGCTCTAGACGCTTTGCCAACAGAGCTGAGTCAGTTCCACGCTTCTGCCCATCTCTTTCAGCCTGGTGACAAGGCTTCCCCACAGCCCCAGAGAAAGACATCATCTGAACTAACTGAGCAGTCACCCAACGCCCCTGAGATTCTGACTTAATTGGGCTGGGCGTGAGCCCAGGGACTTTTTTAAAGCTCTCCTTGGTGATTCTGATGTGCCGCTGGTGTGGAGAGCCACTGCTCAGTACTGATCTTCATGCCACAGTGGCAAAGCGGAGACCTATGCCAGGGCAAGGTCTCACTCAAGATCATGCGGTCACTGTCAGAGCTAGGACTTGAATCCATCTCTGGACTTCTGGGCCACTGTTCTTTCCGTTGTGCACAGGGCCCAGCAAAAGCATGGCCTCCTGGGCTCTGTGGGGGGTGGGCTCCACTACAGCATCCTTGCCAGCGTGGGGTCTGTCCTATTCCCATTCTGTCTCAGCTGCCAGCCCTGTTCTAATAATGCAACATGGCACCAGGGAGTCACAGGCGGTGGCTCCCTCTCATTTAAGACTCAAGGTGTAGGCTGAGGTTGGGTATGTGGTTCACTGCCATGGAGATGTCCCTCTGGTGGTAGTTGGAGGGGAGGACCAGTTCATCCTGAGAACCTGCTTTCCCCCTTAACGTATAGCTTCCTTTTGTATCGCTCATTCCAATTGGCAGACACCTTTACTTGTGCTGTTACAGCCTAGGGTCTCGTGTGTGATTGAATGGAGTTGGTTAGGGTTCTCCAAAGTGTAAGTGTTGGGCAGGGAAGAGAATGGCGTCCACACAGTGAGTGTTGACTCAATGGCATCCCTATGCTACGTGCTCCACATTCATGAAATTGGTGGTCTGAACCCACCGATTTCTGGCTCTGAGACATTTGAGGGTGGTCGCAGCTCTACAGTGATGCTCCAGGTGTCTATTAGGCAGAAGCCAAGGTGTGACGAACCTCCTACATTACCCGGGATGCCCCACCCTACGCACAAGGAATTTTCTAGCCCCAAACTCCCATAGTGGTGAGATGGAAAAACCCCCTGACTTCCTCCCGGCTGCCCTGAAGGTGGCGCTAGAATTACGAGCCCCATTTTATAGAGGGGGAAGGGGGTGTGCGCCGCAGGGTCAGCCCCTAGTTCCAGGTCTGTCTGAGTGCCGGGCCCTGGCCACGGTCATTGTCTTGGCCGGGTAATCAAGCCTCAACCTTCCTTTCTCCTGGGCGGTGGTGGTCTGAGTAGGTGACATGGGAAGGTAGAGGCCAAAGGATCTTTGTGCCCCTAGCCTCTTGCTGTGGTTTGGGAGGGCAGCCAGAGGAGTGAACAGGGCTCCAGGTTTCCCTCCATATGTCGGGTTCCCTCTCTTGGGTTGTTCTTGCTCAAGGTCTTCCTCAAGGAGCCCCTGGCTACTTTGTGCAGATGGCAGCCAAGGTCACTCCTGGCCTCCATCAAAGTGGAACTTGTCTTATGGACCGCTCACGTTCTACACATGAGCTGCCGAAAGGCCACCGTGGCCCACCCCCAAACGAGCTGCTGCCAGCCTGTGCCCCAGCTGGAGGGGAGCCTACACACACATCCGGCAGAAGGCAGGGGTGGGGGCGGGGGAGGGCCTGGGGAGGACTCAGAGGCCAGGGAAGGAGACAAAGAGAGCCACAGGACAGAAAACGCTTTCTGGGACCACACCCTGATGGCTGGCATCACCAGTGAGGAGATTTAAACATCTCCCTGTTTAAACACTCTTCCTGTGAGCCATCTGTGGGGGTAATGGCCTGGTCCTGACCCCAGCAAGGACCCTTTGTTCCACTCGGGGCTTTAACGCTTTTATGTCACACTGCTCTCCCCTCTCTGGCGATGGCCCCGAGGTTGGTGTGGTTGTCCCTCCTGACCTGGCTGGGGAGAAAGGCCGGGAGGGGCTGAGCGAACCACCCCGGCTCTCAGGGCTGGCCAGGGACCGCGGCAGGGCCTGCCACCGAGGCGTCTGATTCGTGCCGTGCTCCCACCCACTACGCCTCACCTCTCCTGCCCGCCTGTCCTCCAGAGAGTAGTGGAAGGGGCCTCTGGCTAGGAGGAGGGTGTGGTGGTGGTGACAGGCCAGGGTGCCCGGGTGCCTCCCGGCTCCCCAGCTGGGGGCCAGCAATTAGGAAGGAGGAGGACCACCCGCCCTGACGGTCATTTACCCAATTGTGCTTTGTGGGATATTCAACCCAAGGAATGTGGCGCCCCTGGCCGAGCGTAAGAGGAAGCCCAAGTTCTCCAAGGAGGAGCTGGACATTCTGGTCACGGAGGTGACCCACCATGAAGCAGTTCTCTTTGGGAGGGAGACCATGCGGCTGTCCCATGCCGACAGGGACAAGATTTGGGAAGGCATAGCTCGGAAAATCACCTCCGTCAGCCAGGTGCCCCGCTCCGTCAAGGACATTAAGCACAGATGGGATGACATGAAGCGGAGGACCAAGGACAAGCTGGCCTTCATGCAGCAGTCCCTGTCGGGCCCCGGGGCCAGGGGCCGGGCCCCTGCCATCATGCTCACTGCCCACGAGAGGGCCATCGAGTCGGCGCTGCTCACGGCCCATTCCGGGCACAGCTTCCCCAGGGCAGAACTGGATGGCACCGACAGCCCCTCGACCAGCTGTGAGTACCACCTGCGCCCTCCCCAGGCTCCCGCTGCCCAGCCTCCTGCTCCCCTGCCAACCCCCCCACCTTTCCAGGCCTTCTCTCTTCTGTCCCTTTCTGTCTCGTCCAGCCCTTCCATGCACCCTTCCCTCCTTCCCCTGCTCTTTCTTCTCCACCCCTTTCCGTTCATTCATTCTAGAATATTTCCTGACCTCTGTGCCAGGGGCTGTGCCAGGAGCTGGGAAGACAGAGTTGTGTATAAAACCAACACCGGCCTCCGCTCTGGGCTTGTCCCTAGACTCGTGGGAATAAACAAACTTGTGCAAGGACAGTTGTAACGAAGGGATGAAGGGCGAACGCAGGAAGTCCCAAGAGTGGGCCTGAACGACCTGGACCACCTGCGCACTGTCCCTGGGGCCCCGCACATGCACGGGCACTGTGCTAGGGGGCTCATGCTCTGCCGCTGCCCTCCTGAAATTTGCACTGCTTTCTGCACAAGGTGCCCTGCGTTCAAATTCTGCATCTGGCCCTGCCAGTTATGGGGCAGCCCTGCCTGAGAGCAAGAGGGCCGGGGAGCTGGCTGTCCTGAGGGGGTGGGGTGCTGGGGAGGGCCTCCCAGGAGTGACAGTTGCACTGACTTGTGAAGGGTAAGAGTTAACCAGGCCTCAGCTTGGGGCGCTGGGAGGGGAGCGGGGAGCCTCCAGTCCGAGAACTGCATGTACGAGGCCCCCGCATCAGGAAGGCACTTGGCACGTTCCAGGACAGAGAAGGGAAGCCCAGTGCAGCAGGCGAGGGGGAGGGGGTGTGGGAGGAAGCCAGCCAAGTCTTCAGGGCCCAAGCCACGGGGAGAGGAGGGAGGGAGATGAGTTCCTTCTCTCTCTCTTCCTAACCTCTTTATTTCTGTGTTCTCTTCTGTGCTTCTGCACCCACTGCTCTCTGTCCTCTGCCTCTTTCTCCTCCTCCTCCCCCCCCCCCCCCCCCCCCCCCCCCCCCCCCCCCCCCCCCCCCCCCCCCCCCCCCCCCCCCCCCCCCCCCCCCCCCCCCCCCCCCCCGCCGCTAAGGCTCTCTCTCACATCTGTCCATCTCACCAGGTCCCCTCCTGGACCTTACTGCCCCTATGTCCCTCTCCACCCCTCTTCGGCTTTATTTGCCTCTGCTTCCTGTGTCCCAGGACGGACTTGGAGGCAGGGGCCTGATGGTGGAATCTTTCTGGCCCAGCAGGCCATAGTTGGGGCTGTGGTTCCATCTAGGACTCCCTTGAATGGGGAGCAGTGAAGACAGAGCAGGGCAGGAGGACTCCAGGGAAGTCCTCCGCCAGCGCCCCCCCCCCCCAAGGTGGTTCCCGAGGACCATGCCCTCCCTTCCGCGGCCCCCTGCTGTTGGGATGGAGATTGTGCTAATTTCCTGTTTGGCTGGGGCCCCTGACAGGTGGCCATCCAGAGTCCGTTCTTCAGGGCCATATCTACTCTGACTTGCATGCTGTGTAGACAAGGCAGCTAGGTTCCAGGAACAGAGGTGCCCCCCCCCGCCCCGAGCTAGATTCAGAACCAGGACGTGAGCCGGGTCTGCCAGCTCCCTCTGAATCAGTGTTGTGCTAAGTTTTGGGGCGATTCCACCCAGTTAGGAGAAAGAGAAGGGGGCCAAGCAGCCAGTGCAGTCTGTTCCCGAAATCCTCCCCTGCTCTCTCTCCTCCATCTCCCTAAGACAGAAGGTAATGAAGTTACCAAATGTGACCTGGGCCGGGCAGGGGGCCCAGGACCCCCCTACCAGAGGCTTGGCTGGGCCCCCCTTTCCCGGCCGGCTGACCAGCTGTTACAGCACGAGGCCAGGGGCTCTGTGGAAGGAGGCCCTGGAAGGGGGGTGGGGGGGAGCACCACTGCCTTGGCCCCGCTCACTCCTGCAGCCCTGCCACGCCAGAACGGGTATCCTGGGATCCTGGGGGGTGGGAGGCTGGCAGCCGTCCCACCAAGTGTGGTTATGAGTCACTGGGCTCTTCACATGCCGGCCCACAGGGAGGCCCTGGGACCCTGGGGAGGCTTGCGTGTGTGTGGCTGGGGACGGAGATGAGCCTGTCTTTTTGGTCACCTCCCCCGGCGGGGGGGGGGGGTGGTTCTGAATTTAGCCGCTCTGGTACAGACGGGGAACCTGTCTGTTTTTTTATTCCTGCTGTGGGAATCAGCTCATAACCTTGCTCACAAGAGCACCAGGGCCTGGGTGTGCAGGGCCTGGCCCCTCCCCGTGATGGGCTGTCTATGTGGGGGTGCCTGTAAGCCTTCAAACGCTTCCCCATGAGAGTGCTATGTCTTCCCTGGGGGGCCCGCCTTGGGGGCCTCGGGGGCCTCGGGGACACACCAGGACCAGCTGCAGAGGTGGCTCTCCTGCCCTGCGCCCTCCAGCCCTCCTCACTCCTGTCCCATCCCTCTGCCTCAGGACTGCAGACGCGCCCCCCCCCCCCCAACGGCACTGCCTCTCCCCTGTGACTTAAAGCTGCAGATTCCAGCCAGCCACAAGGTGGCCCAAGCGAGTTAGACAAAACTCCCAGAGCCTTTAAGGAGCTGTCACTCTTTGGGCTTTGCCAAGCTCCTACGCGCCCATTCTCTTGTTTAATTTTCTTGACAGCCCTGTTAGGCGAGCAAGGGGCTGGGTAGGTAGACAGAGCGGTCGTGATCTCCGCTCTGCAGAAACTGAGTCTCAGAGAGACGAAGCGAGCGAGCTGGCTGGCTTGCCTCACTGGGCTCCTCTGACCTGGGCTCTCCCTCAAGAAGGCCTCTGTTCCCGTGAAAGGAAGGGGGCCTGGACAGTGCTCAGGCTTGTCGCCAGGGGTGGGTGCCTGGCCCGCACGCCCTCAGGGATTTGGAGAGCAGGTGTTTGTCTGTGGGTCGGTGGGGAGCAGGCATGTGCCGAATTAGGCTCAAGAGGTGGCCAGGTAGGGGAATTGTAGATGGACTGGGCGGGGAGGCCAAGCCCAGAGCCACCCCCATTCTCTCTGTTGTAATCATTTGCCCTTCTTTGTTTCTATCCCGCAAGATGACGAAGAGGAGGAGGCGCCCGGGCCCTCGAGGCCACCTCTGCGGGTGCCCCGACAGTGCTCACCGGAGGAAGACGCCCGCCGGGCCAGGCCCGTCCTGCTCCGCTCCTCTTCCTCCTCAGACCAGTCCGAGATGGTGGGCCCCAAGCCAGAGGCCTCGGCCCGGCCCTCACCGCAGGCCCAGGCCACCTGCAGGACCCCTCGGCCGCACCCCAGCCCTCCTGGCTCGGGCCTCGACTGGCAACTCCTCAGAGCCCACGCCCAGCAGACTGAGGTCCTGCAGCAGCTCTGCCAGGAGCTGGTGGCCGTGCACCGGGACATGGCAGACAGTATGCATGTCATCAGCCAGTCCATGGCAGAGCTGGCCAGCCGCGTTGGCCAGATGTGCCAGACGCTGACGGAGATCCGAGACGGGGTTCAGGCAGCTCAGCGGGGGCCGGACGGGGCAGCCCCCACAGGCACTACCCCTCAGCTGGAGGCACCCCCGGCAGAGCCCCCACGGGCTCCCCCTGCGCCCGCCCCCGCACGGACTACCAGGTCCCGGAAGAGAAAGCACAGCTTCTAACCCAGCTCGTCGGCAATAGGAGGAACAGAGACAGAGGACGAGGGCCTGGCCTCAGGATAAAAGCCAGTCTCTTTCAAGTCCAGGACCAGTGACCCTTGTAGGAGGCAGGGGAGACCACTGCCTCCTCCCCAAGTGCAGGCCAGCTGCCCCGGGGTCCACCAGAGTGTGTTTGGAGCCCCGCCCCCCATCTTTGGCAGATGTTGAAGATGCGGGAAAGCGACCCACTCCATGCCTGCTTGCCCTGGGCCTCTCCGTCTACACCCGCGGCAGCAAGCCTTGCGGGGAAGAGGGTAGCAAGAGTGGGGAGCATCTGAATGGAATCCTGCTTGCCATCCACATCCACCTCCCATGCCCTGATTCTGCTGCTTCCGAAGGGGGCGAAGCTGGAGGATGGGTAGGGGGGGCTCAGCCCTTCCAGGAGGGGTCCGCCCTCCCCTTCCCCAGGGCTCTGAGCTCAGCGGGTGGTGCCCCTGCCTTGGCCTTCCGCTTGCGGTGCGGTGCGTGTGCTCAGCTGCTGTGCTTGCCTTTTGTGGACTGGGGAGAATAGGGCCTGGCGTCGAAGGAAGGAGAAGCCGGCCCAGAGTTCTTAGAGAGAGCGCCTTATGCTTTTCTGCGTCCGCAAGTGTGTGATCTCAGTGGGTTCCCAGGACAGCCGGAGCGGCAGCCGAGCTGGTATCGTTGTCACCGTTATTACTGCCACCATCTGCATTCCATGGGTGACCAGTGACACAACAGTTAGTTGCGGTGGGGGAGGGGCCAGGACTGGAAGGCAGGTCTGCGTGTTTGTGCAGCTCCCCTGTCAGAGGCCAGATGGGGAGTTGGGGTGGGAGGGGGCGGGGTACCGCTCCTTGCCTGCCCTCGCCTGGCTCTCCTGGGTGCCGTTGGGAGGTGAGTGCCCCCATCAGGCCCTGGCACTGAGGCTCACAGCCCCAGGGGCGCTGGGGAGAAGCAGGGCCCAAGCCTCCGTGCTCACAAGGTGTCTTCTCTTTTGGCGTCTAAAAGAACCCAGCAAGGCTCCCGTTCCGTCCGAGTCCCAGCATGCCTTTCCTCTGCTTGCTTGGGCTGCAAATGCATTAGCTACAAACATCTCTAGCTTCATGTTTCATTTCGGAGTGTGGGGAGAGAGCTGGGGGTCCTCGAGTCGGGGAGGGAGGTGGGGAGGCGGTCGCAAGCTTAGCTCTGACCCAGGTGTAGCTCGGCTCTGTGTCCTCTTTGCTCCCTGGCCTGAGGCTGATCCTATCTCCTGCCCCCCCTACCTCCATCTCCCCCACGTCTGCCCCCTAGAGCCATAGTGGGGGCAGGGAGGCCTGCTCTACCCAGTGCCTGTGTGGCTGGACCCCAACAGAGTGCTGCTTCTAAACGCAGACCAGGCTTTGTCCCAGGGAGAGCGCACGGAGGGCAGCTGCCAGGTCCCTGTGTCCTCAGCTCCATCGCCTCCCTCTCTGGTCCTCTGGGGGCTCCTGCCCCCCACAAACGGAACGCTTCCCCCAGTCCAACAGCCCAGTGGCATGATTATTGCCTGGCATCCCCCTGCCCTCCCAATGCTGGAGTCAAAGATTGCCTTCCCAAGTAGTTTTGTTAAGACGGCAATAAAAAGAAATTGATCTCACACTTGGAATGCACCCAGTCTCCAGGATCTTTCTTTGGTGTATATTCTTTATTCACTTCCTGTGAAAAACCTCAAGGCCCCCAGAGCAGGGGTTAGATGACGGAGGGAAAGCGTGCTGGCCACAGGGGCTCAAGGGCCCCTGCCATTTCCCGGGTTCCGGAAGCACCCAGACGCCCCGTATCGGGCACCAGGCTGGCCCTCAGAGGAAGAGAAAGGAACCGATGGGCTGAGCGAGATGAAAACAGCTGTGTCTGAAACCCCTGAGCTGTATTTAAAGTCTCTGCCCAGCAAAAGCAAGATGTTTATTCTAAGTGACTTTTACCATTTGTTCCCTTTAAGAAGCTAGGGGTCCTGGGGAGGGGAAAAAAATCACTATTTCTGGCAGGAGACTCCGGAAGGTCAGAGGCTATCCATTCGCCAGTGTGTTTCAGGGACCACTTTTTTTTTTTTTTTGGAGAGCTCCCCACAGATCCTAGTATCTGCCTGTCTCTGCCCATCTGTCACAGGCAAGACCCTGCCCACAGAGATCGGGGGCTTTCAAAGTAACCAGAGTGGCTCCTCGGGGTCTCTTTGGGAGTCTCCTTAGAAGAGAAGGGGCCTCCTAACCTGTGCATTGCCCTGGCTTACCGCCAGTCACACAGAGAAATTCTCCCAAGCAGGAAACCCCTATGTCATGTCCTGATCCGGGGATCTATCCCCTCTCCAGAAGTTTCCGGCCTGCCTTTGACCTCTTGGATCCCAGGTCCTCCTCTTCTGTTCTTTGCTGAAAAGCATGGCCACGGAAATCAAAATTACTCAATTTCCACAAGAGGCAAACTGTGAAACTGGGCCCACAATCTTCTCTGGCAAGGTGTAGGCACTGGCTGGCCCTTCCCTCTGGTCCTGGGGAGGGAAGGTATCAAGTTGGAAGCAAAGGGGACAGAGAGATGAAGAGCCTGTGAACTTCAGATGAAATTTCATTAGTTTCTTTTCCTTGGCTTCAGTGGGGATTGTGGGTGGAGCACACTGAAACAGGAAGGTGAAACGGAGGCCAGTGGACGGAATGGAATGGGCAGCCAATTTCAGCTTGAGATAGGGAAGTGCCACCTAAGAATCCGAGGCCTCCAGGCGCATTAAAGGCTGGCTGGGTGATGTTCTGTCCATGGTCGGGTGACCATCTGGTGGGCGGGTGCATGACCCAGAGATGTGCACAGCTCAGAGACCTAAATGCAGGGGAGAAAACAGAGTCCTGCCTCCTCTTGGTCAATCTTTCCCATTCCTGCCTCCCTGATTGGCACATCTTCCTCTCTCCATCAGAGACACCAGGAATGTCTGAGCCTGGGCTTTGTCTGCCTCCATTCTAACTAAGTGGATGCCCCCGTGGGTTATTTTCCCTCTTCGGTTGAAACTGATAGACATTTCCTGTCCCAGCTAGAAAATCTGGAGCATTTGATAAGACACAGTGGGTGAGGTCTGAGAAGGGCTGTCTTAGTGCCTATCTATCCAATACCCAAAGTCAGCGAGGCGTTCAGAATAAAAACAACCCATTATCATCATGAAGAGTTCAGTCTAGACCACAGGTCTCCACCACCACCACCACCACCACCATCCACCCCCTTGATTGCTTCAAAGGTTGTCACTCCTGCGGGTCTGATTTGAAAAGCTATCAGGTGAGCTCTCACATTTGTAGAGTGGCCTGTGCTAGCCATTTTCCACCCTCCTTCTGACATACCCTGTGGCTTCTCTCCAATGAGGTAGTGACCTCAACAGATATGGGGATTTTCATTCCCTAGAAGTTTTGTCTTCCAGAAAGGGCCCTTGCTTATCTGCAGTCATGAAATGGGACAGTTGGTTCTTCAGGAAGGGACTGTTGTGTAGGAATAGAAGGATTCTGGGAGTGGATTAACCCACTGGGTGTTACCGCAAAATACTTAAAAGATTGAGACTTAATCCAAGGTCGTTGGTGTTGGGACTTAGCTGGCTCCATTAAACATCTGGGGGGGGGGGTGTTACCATTCACTGAGAGTTGCCATATATATTATATTTCAAATGCCAAGTTTCAAAACAACCAAATACGACCAGATGCTGAACAAATTTTGATCTGTCTTGAAAGATTGTGATCGATGCGAAGATTTGGGGTTCTTGTCCTAAATCTCGATCCTTGTTTGGCGGGAACCCACCAGGAGGTAGAAAGGAAAACGGACCTGGATCTTTCTAAACCTTTGAACATAGTCTAGAAGTTGCTCTTTTGAGTAAGTCCCTGATGGTTACATGTTCCTCATCTCTTTCTCTCCTAACGTTGAGCGCCAGAGAAAGTAATTCTAGCTTTTCGAGCCTGATGATTGTTTACACCCCAAAACCAGAGAAGTGTATCTTTCCTTGTGCTCTGTGATTGAAGTGATGCTCGTGAGGAAACAGATGAATGAGCGGTTTGCCTTCGGAATCCGGGAGTAGGGAAGTTTGGATCTACCCCAGTTCTGTTCCTTGCTAACCACACGTTTGATTAATTTTGGATGTCAAACCCCAGGCTCTCACTCAATTGGGGACTGGAAAATATTTTGCACATCCAGAAGCAAAGCAGGAGCTAAGCAGGCCCAAGACTGCTGGAATGCTGCAATTCAGAAGTATCCATTTGGAAAGACTTCCTTGGGCCAGGGGTCCTCTTTTCCTTCCCCCAAGTTCTCGGTTAGCGGCATGACTGGGCGTCATGGATCTCACAGTATTGTCCTCACAGCTCAGGGAGACCAGTGCTCAGGTCCGATGCTGGCAAGCACCTTTCTGGACACAAGCACGTTCTGGGGATCTAAGCGCCACACACCCTGCATGTGTGATCCCTGCACCCCTGGGGTCCGTGCTGACGCCTGTTGCCAGGTGGATTGGTCCCTGGACTCTAGTGGACCCCGATATAAGGTCACGGCCTCCTCCAGGGCCGAGTAGAACAGAGTCTAGAGGGGACTATCCATGACAAGGGGCAGGATGTGCTCCCTGGTGCTATGCCCAAGGGGCCAGGAATGTAGATTGAAGATGTAGCCGGCCACGGAGATGGCCACCAGGACTGGAAGTGGAGTTTGTGTGTCTTTTCTTAGGGAGTGAAAGAGAAGGTACCTGTAATACTTGCTTAATAAGGACCACCTGGAAAACACAGAAAAACTTATAAAGCAGATCCACCATAATGTACAATCACTGTTAAAACATTGGTATATTTCCTTCAAGTAGTTTACCACGGCTTGTTTTTAAAGCATGATGGGAACCATAGCCTAAATAGCTTTCAGCCCTACTGTTCTCACTCTGCTTTCCATCAGGACCATGCTTCCCTGTCACGAAAGATCCTCTGAAACTGCTGTTCAATAGACGAGCCACAATTCCATCGTGCAAACACGCCATGGTGCACCAAACCACTTCTCTGGTATTCGACGTTTTGGTGTTTTTGCTCTTGCATTATTGAGAACATGATACAGCTAGGGCTGTATACCGAGTTTGTCTACTTGGTCTGCATCTGATGGTCCTCTTGGAAATTTTTCAAAAATGGTGACAGAACACACAAACCGTAAAATTTACCTTTTTAACCATTTTTTAAAGTATGCGGTTCAGCGGTGTTAATTTCATTCATGTTGCGCATTTGTGACCACTGTCCATCTCCGAGACTCTTCGTCTTCCCCCATTGATACTATCTAACCATTAAACATGAACTCTCCATTTCCCCCTCCCCGCTCTGGCCCCTGGCAACCCCCTATCCTCCTTTCGGTCTCTATGATTTTGACTGTTCCTACAAGTACCTCATATAAATGGAATCGTACCGCATTTGTCCTTCCGTGATTGGCTTGCTTCCCTTAGTATGTGTGTTCCAGGTTCCTTCATGGTATAGCCTATATCAGAATCCCCTTCCTTTTTAAAGCCGAGTAATAGCCATTGTCTGTATATTCCCTGTTCCGTTTATCCACTTATCCATCAGTGGACACGTGGTGGTCCTACCTGCTGACTGTTGTGAATAATGGCGCTGTGAACGTGGGTGTACGCATATCAGTTCGAGTCTGCGTTGCCAGTTTGTTTCCCAAAGGGCTTGTGGCAATGTATTCTCCACCATTAGTCCGGGAGACACTTTTCTAGCCAATGTGGGTATTATCATTAAAAAAAGAGAAGGAGAGAGGGAGAGACATCTGTGCCAATGAGACGATGTACTATGTGCTGTTTCTTTTCTTATTAGTGATGCTGAATACTTTTCATTTGTTCGTTATCCATTTGGAGTTTTTCCCAGGAATTACTGCGCACCCCGGACCGCTCCAAGTACAGTTCTTTGGGCGATGCGACAGTCCGACTTTGTTTTCTACCCTCACTTTTGAGACAAACTGTAGCATAAGGAAAAGAAGGTTATTTTTTATGACAAATTTCCTGAGTGCCCACGTGGCACGGATCTTTAAGACTACAGATAGTTTCCTCTTGTCCTTTTGATCTATCCGCCTCTGCTTCTCTGTAGGTATTACCTCATCTCAGCTTTGGAAGGGGGCGGGTGGGGTATTGGAAATGTCATTTCAGGAAGATGGGGTAAGGGAGAGATTCTGAGGGTTTGGCAGAACCTTAAAGGTTATCTGGGCATCGCTGAGTTGGTGATTTACATGCCCACATAGGAGCTGTGAGATCTCATGGGAAAAACACAGACCTCAAAGCTCCAGCTCCCATTTATTCGCTGTGTGACTTTACGCAAGTCACTTAGCTTCTCTGAGTCTTTGTTTCCTTATCTTCAAATAACTTAGATTAGCCAGTCATCGCTAACCGTCGTTTGTCTCTTTTTTACCTTCCTCTTC
This sequence comes from Suricata suricatta, assembly GCF_006229205.1. NCBI lineage: Eukaryota > Metazoa > Chordata > Mammalia > Carnivora > Herpestidae > Suricata > Suricata suricatta. The sequence goes on along the minus strand of NC_043710.1, from coordinate 17,525,981 downwards.
TGTCCGCACAGGACACCTGCTTCTTAAAGACACTGATCTTTAGCATTGGTTGATTGATGCTTTGGGCACCCTTGTCACATGGGTTCTTCCTTCTAGGCTTTGTGAAATCCTGGAAACAGTCCAAGAATCCCACACTTAACCGCCGTCGGAGGCCTGCAGGTGTCTGGGAATCCCTGCGGTTAAAATTTAGTGAGGACTGAATGACATGATCTTTCAGTTTTGTCATCATTTTTATATCTTGTGCAGAATTTTATATTTACCAGTACGTGGGAGATCGGCAGGGCGGCTGTCATTTCTAGTCTCAGAAAACAGCTATTCTCAGAGCCTCCGAGACTTGCTCGAGGTCACACAAAACTGTGATGCGGGGATGAGGGACCAACTCTAGCTGGGGTCCTGATCCCGGACAGGCGGCCGTCCTTCGACTTTGGCGCATGCCCCCTGCTTGCGGACCTCGGACCTCCCGCGCCTGCCCAGCACCGTGCCCCACGCGGTGGCCTGCGCCTTCTCACCTGTCCCCCTCGCCCCCAGGTACGTGGTCATCTCCCGGGAGGAGAGGGAGCAGAACCTTCTGGCATTCCAGCACAGCGAGCACATCTACTTTCGAGCGTGCCGGGACATCAGGCCAGGGGAGCGGCTCCGGGTCTGGTACAGTGAGGACTACATGAGGCGTCTACACAGCATGTCCCAGGAAACCATCCACCGCAATCTGGCCCGAGGTGAGTGCCCACCCGAGGCGATCTCGGGGCGCTTCTGCGAAGACCGTCGGGAACCTCAGTGCAGCGGCCATGGGGACACCCAGAGGGACGTGGGGGGATCAACGGTCCGCGTGTGAGCAGCCCAGCAGCGCTGGGGCTGCACTCCAGGGGTGCCGTCTGTTTCAGAAACCCTGGTACAGACATTTGAGAGGATCCAGGGGAGACACAAGGCCCCAAAGCCAAGCACATAACTTTGATCCTCTTTCTCCAGCTCACACTGATGGAAAGATGCTATGTCTCAGCAATAGCTGACATTACTAAGTACTTACTCTGTGCAGAGCAGCAGTTCCATGGGGCCCACAGGGTCATGATGACACCCACCTCATAAGTGCGCTGTGGGCATGAGCTGGGGAATATACAGAACACGTTTAGAACAGTGCCCACCTTGATCGTCATAAGCCCTCAATTGTAACTTAAAATATTTTTTCCCCTTATTCATTTTTGAGAGACAGAGAGAGAGAGAGAGAGCATGAGCAAGGAGGGGCAGAGAGAGAAAGAGAGAGAGACACACACACACACACACACGGAATCTGAAGCGGGTTCTAAGCTCTGAGCTGTTAGCACAGAGCCGGATGCGGGGCTCAAACCCATGAACCATGAAATCATGACCTGGGCAGAAGTTGGACGCTTAACTGACTGAGCCACCCAGGTGCCCAGGTAAACTTTTGATTCTAATGATCAGTCCCATGTGGCTTATTATTGCCAGCTTACAAATGTGGAAACTGAGCATCAGATGGAAATACGGCGATTCGCCCAGGGTCACGTGGCTGGGAGGGGCAGTGCTGGGTTTCTCACCCACCAACATCTGCCCAGGGTCTTCGTCCAGGGTCTAGGCTCTAACCTACGGTGTTATATGGCCTCCCAGACCAAACTCGTTTCTTCCCAGCTGCCTCCTGGTCTCGTTCCTGAAAGTCCTAATAACACGTTGTGAATGAGCAATCTCTGTTAGAAGAAGACAGTCAGAAGGAGGTGGGAAGACGCCGTAGGTGTGGGTGGCGGCCTGGTGGGTGAGATGTCCATCAGCTCCATTTAAATGAGTCTTTTGAAAGTGCTTAAAATACTCCCCAGCCCCTAGCCCTTTGCCTCTCCATCCCGTCCTCAGCCTGGGCCTAGGCAAACTGGTGAATCCGGCTCCTTCTCTCAGGGGGACCTTCCTTGCACCACCAATACCATCTGGCCCCAGGGACCAGAACTATACCCAAGCCCCACCCTATCATCTTCCTGACTAACCTACTTATTGGAAATAAATCTTCATATGGAATATGAGTGGAGAAGATGAAAAAGGGGCAAGGTAGCCCATTGCAATTAAGCTATGTTAATTTTTTTAAGTTTATTATTTATTTTGAGAAAGAAAGAGCACTCGCAGAGAGGGGCAGAGAGAGAGGGAGAGAATCCTAAGCAGGCTCCATGCTGAGCCCAACACGGGGCTTGATCTCATGACTGTGAGACCACAACCTGAGCTGAAATCAAGAGTTGGACACTCAACCAACTGAGCCACCTGGGCACCCCAAAGCTATTTTTGAAAACCAAACTGAACAAAGCAGATTGTGGACATTGAATGTACAGCTGCTGTCTGACTTGGTAAAAGGTCTCTGTGACCAGATGGGCAGTGAGGAGCCCTAGTAAACACACTCATCTCTTGTCTTCTTTGCAACTGGAGGCTGGCCCTGTGCTGATCTGACTCGGGAAGGCGTGGTTCTATGACAAGATTCCTGTGGTTTCCATTTGATCTCTGAAGATGCCTCGTGTAAATGTGTCTGACACAGAGTAGGTGCTCAGTACATCTTTGTTGAATGGATAAAAGAAGACACCAGTGAAGATGGCCAAGAAGTCTCCAAAAGAATCCTATCACCAGAAGAAAAGAAAACCAAGAGAAGTCATATTTGAGGATGCAGGTTCCATCCCTTGGCCGTAATCTTCTTAAATTCTTCTGGATTTGTAATGTCCTTCTCTCCCTCCCTACCCCCACCCCCACCCCCAGAGTCTTCTCCAAAGCACCTCAAGCTGCAGCCATCCTCAGAGAGCCCTGAGACCCAAGGGGATTGCTTGGAGAAGGGAGTGAGCCTTCAGGAGTGGCTCAAAGGAGTCATGGCAGAGAGGCTTAAAATGAGATACATGAAAATTTGTGAAGATACAGGAAGAAGGAGTGTCTATTCCTGGCCTGGCTGAGTGGTAGGAAACAGGAAGGAGACTGAAAGGCACCGTGGGGCCAGGCCAGAGCAGTGGGTGGGCTCGATCCCAAAGCCCTTGGGAGTAGTCATGAGCTCAGTGGCCTTTAGATGTGTGGATGTTTCTGTAGCCTGCCGCTTTGGCAGACTCTGAATACAGTCATCGACATCTTAGACGGCTGTGCCAGCCCCGCTCTGGAAAGGGCATCCCTACACTCGGTCGCTGAAGGTCTTGCATGGAAGGAAATTTCTTCATGATCGGAGGCTGGAGCCCTGAGAAGTGTCAGAGCATGAATTATTAGTCCTTCTCAAGTAGGGACATTACCTGAAGCCCAGAACTGCTTCCTGAAGGCAGTGTATAAAGTATGCCTTTGTGGTTCTCTTTGAAGAACAGGATGCATCAAATATGTGTATTCAAAAAACCGTATGTTGTTTGGTCTCCCCTATATTTTACAGAAGCTTTGAAATCAATTTCATAATGCTTAAAGGTCTTTTTTGGCCTTTGGATTTTTCTGAACACCTCGAGTCCAAAGAAGTCTCCCACTCATCCTAGGAAATTTACATGACCTTGTCTTTAAGCAGGGAGGCATGACGACTCCCTGGTGTTGTATAGCCTTGACACCCTGACCAGTCTGTGTGAAGTGAAAGTGTCGCCCTTGATGTTTAGAGATTCTAAATGGGCAAGTGTCGTATCTGATCTGTAATGCAGACATGTCATATATTTTACAACTGTTCATCTCCACCCTATCTACTCCTCAGAAGTTACGGAAATGAAGGCTGTGAGAGGCACCTGACGTTCAGGGGCCTTGAACGTAAGGTTGCTCTTCAAGCATTCATGTGGGGACGTCCCGATGAGGTCACTCCCTTTCATGGTGTTACCTCTAGGAAACCTGCACGCACACATGGGCCAGGGCACGGCACCCCTTGCCAGCTGCGGGAAGCCAGGGCTCGGTCATCGCATGGAACTTCTGGATTGCTCAGAGACCCTCTGGCCTTCGCTCAGAGTTTTTAGCAAATGCAGCTTTTAGAAACCCAACTGCAACATGTATTCAGGTGAAGTCATTGCCCAGAGTCACCTCCCAGGGCCCCGCCTTTATCTAGGAAGACTTTGAGATTTCCCAGCCCCAGGCTGCTGTCCTGACCTTCTGAGGGTCCCCTTCAGTGTCTGTGCCCCGGGAGTGCACGCCCTCCTATAGCGATTCCTGAAACTGTGTCAGCTGTTTCAAAGAATCAGGCTAAAATTATTGTTGAGAGCTCAGCCATGTCTTTGAAGGCAGTCACGTGATGGAAAGAGCTAGAAAAGGGAATGTTCTTTGTATCATCAGGTAAGGAGACACAGCCGTATTTCGTGAATGCTTTGGGCCAGCGTGGTCATGCCCCTCTTGATCGTGTTGGAGGCTGCCGGCCCCGGGGCGGGCCGTCAGCCACTGCGGAAGCCCCGTCTTCCCTTTCCTTCCTGCCTCAGTTGTGGGAAGAACCACAGACGTTCAGGTCACGCTCTCTTCTGTGCACCTCGTCTCCTGATCTCTGGGAGAGTTAGAAAGGATGCTTGCTGTGGGTCTGACTTTGGCCTGAGGGGCTGCCTCAGGCAGCCAGGGAGCAGGAAGGAGCAGACTCCGTGTTCCGTGTGTACCTTTTACCAAGTCGAAGCAGCTGTCTTCCAACTTCCAGGACCAGATGAGAAGCCTGGAGGGCGGGGGCCCATGCGCACTGAGCTCCGAGGTGCACCGTTTGATCGCTTGGGTGTCATCTTCTAGGGTGACTGAATTCCAGCCGCCCTCCCCCATAGCATTCTCTCAACCTACAGATGTACCGCTTATTACATAAGGCTCCTTTTAAATGGCTTTTCTAAAGAATTCTTCCCACTTTTGGGAATCCCACTCTAGACCCTGTGATGCCCTGAGTGTTCCGCCTCTCCCTTTTTCGTCACCCCTGCCCCACAAGGCGAGACCCAGAAAGATGTGTCCCATGACTTTCCCAATAGGAGGCCCTGCCTTGTTTTCTGTTGGTTTTTCTACTTCGGGGCTTTTCCCCACTTCCTCACACCCTGGTTTTCCTTCCTAGGAGAGAAGAGGTTGCAGAGGGAGAAGCCTGAGCAGGCTCTGGATAACCTAGAAGACCTGAGGGGGCCCATTCAGCTCCCCGTGTTGAGACAGGGCAAAAGTCCCTACAAGCGTGGCTTTGACGAGGGGGACGCACACCCCCAGGCCAAAAAGAAGAAGATTGACCTCATTTTCAAGGACGTGCTGGAGGCGTCCCTGGAGTCCGCAAAGGCCGAAGCGCGCCAGCTGGCACTGAGCACCTCCCTGGTCATCCGGAAAGTCCCCAAGTACCAGGATGATGCCTACGGTCGCTGCACAATGACCGTGTCCCATGGCGTGCCGAATGTCAGCCGGACGCAGGCGCAAGCGGACCGCAAGATCCCCCAGGGGGCCTCCAAGGAGCCGGGCCCTTTGGAGGACGAAGAGGAAGAGCCTTCGTCCTTCAAGGCCGACAGTCCCGCCGAGGCCTCCCTTGCGTCCGACCCTCACGAGCTCCCCACCACTTCCTTTTGCCCTAACTGTATCCGCCTAAAGAAGAAGGTCCGGGAGCTCCAGGCCGAACTAGATATGCTTAAGTCTGGGAAGCTTCCTGAACCCCCCGTTCAGGCCCTGGAGCTCCCGGAGCTCTCGGACCCCGCAGGTAAGTTGGCGTGGATGAGACAGAGGCCGGAGGGAAGGGCGCCTGGCGGGCAGGGCAGTGTGAGGGTGGCGAGGCGTGTCAGCAGGCGGGCGGGCTCCAGTCGTGGCCCACGCCCGCCGGTGCCTGCCCGGGGCAGGCTGCTTCTCAGGCCCATCGGGACACCCCCTGTCACACCCTTGTATCCTCCTCGTCAATAAAGGAAGTTCCGCTGCACGAGGGGTGTGTGCTGTGTTCTTGACCCGCTGCCTTTCTCCAGTGGTCCTACTGGTGTCTCAGCCCCATGCCCAACTTCTAAACCCAATCTCTCTCTCTCTCCCCATCCCCCAGCAGGGTGTCCTGTCGGGGACCTTCTTGAACTCAGTCCCGGAACACAGCTCGTTCTTCTCTTCCGAATGGCCCTTCTGCCGCACGCGGTCCTGTCTCCCTCCCCCTGCCTGGAGGTCTAGAAGGACTGGGACATAGGGCGAGTGGCTGTGTGCCCCGTGGTGCTTCTCTGTTGGCTGCTTGGATCTTGAGAATCGGTCGACCACTGGGAAGGGTTTTTTTTCAGAACGCAGCTGCAGCTGAGTACGGCGTTTACATAGCATTTCCTATTTTAACCTTGTCCATCAACAGCGCAGAGTGAGGTGTTTCAGATATTCAAAGCATGCATCTTTAACCAAACTGCATTCTGATCCTGAAATAGCCTGGGGCCATGGCAGCTGCCTTCCTGGGAGGCCGGTGTGCCTCCCCTGACCACGTGGGCCGCTGAGATAAGCAAGGCCCAGGGGGACGTAAGGAACGCTGAACGTGCTTTGTGCTCTCCATCTGGGCAGCCGCTCAGTTGATGGGGAAGATTCGACTCCTTGGGCACCCGCTAGTGGAGGGTGAGGGCAGGCAGGCTGGTGCAGGACCGGCCACCAGGGGCGACCCCCAGACAGGAGAGCTCACACGTGGGTAACAAGCGCGCTTAGGAGACAGATTCTAGGGCTGCGGTTCAGAACCCATCGTAGGAATTGGCCCATGAGTCACCGAGCATGGCACCTTTGGCACAGCTTTCCTGTCTGCGTTGGAGGAGGAGCCTGGGGTTCCGCCACCGGGTCTTCAAACATCTCCTTCCCATTTGTCTTGCAGCCTCCGAGAGCATGGTGTCCGGCCCCGCCGTCATGGAGGACGACGACCAGGAAGTCGACTCCGCCGACGAATCCGTCTCCAATGACATGCTGGCCGCCGCTGACGAGCCCTCCAAGATGTCCTCGGCCGCCGGGCGCCGCATCCGGCGCTTCAAGCAGGAGTGGCTGAAGAAGTTCTGGTTCCTGCGCTACTCACCGACCCTCAATGAGATGTGGTGCCACGTGTGCCGCCAGTACACGGTGCAGTCGTCACGCACGTCGGCCTTCATCATCGGCTCCAAGCAGTTCAAGATCCACACCATCAAGCTGCACAGCCAGAGCAACCTGCACAAGAAGTGCCTGCAGCTCTACAAGCTGCGCATGCACCCCGAGAAGACGGAGGAGATGTGCCGCAACATGACGCTGCTCTTCAACACCGCCTACCACCTGGCCCTCGAGGGCCGGCCCTACCTGGACTTCCGGCCCCTGGCCGAGCTCCTGCGCAAGTGCGAGCTCAAGGTGGTGGACCAGTACATGAACGAGGGTGACTGCCAGGTCCTCATCCACCACATCGCCCGAGCGCTGCGGGAGGACCTGGTAGAGCGCCTCCGCCAGTCGCCCTGCCTCAGCGTCATCCTGGACGGCCAGAGCGACGACCTGCTGGCCGACACGGTGGCCGTCTACGTCCAGTACACGAGCAGCGACGGGCCCCCGGCCACCGAGTTCCTGTCCCTGCAGGAGCTGGGCTTCTCGGGCACGGAGAGCTACCTGCAGGCCCTCGACCGGGCCTTTTCTGCGCTGGGCATCCGGCTGCAGGATGAGAAGCCGACCGTCGGCCTGGGCATAGACGGGGCGAACGTCACGGCCAGCCTTCGAGCCAGCATGTTCATGACGATCCGCAAGACGCTGCCCTGGTTGTTGTGCCTGCCCTTCATGGTGCACCGGCCGCACCTGGAGATCCTGGACGCCATCAGCGGGAAGGAGCTCCCCTGCCTGGAGGAGTTGGAGAACAACCTGAAGCAGCTCCTCAGCTTCTACCGCTACTCGCCGCGCCTCCTGTGCGAGCTGCGGTCCACCGCCTCCACCCTGTGCGAGGAGACCGAGTTCCTGGGGGACATCCGCGCCGTGAGGTGGATCATAGGGGAGCAGAACGTCCTCAACGCCCTCATCAAAGACTACCTGGAGGTGGTGGCCCACCTCAAGGACGTCAGCAGCCAGACGCAGCGGGCGGACGCGTCGGCCATCGCACTGGCGCTGCTGCAGTTCCTCATGGACTACCAGTCCGTCAAGCTCATCTACTTCCTCCTGGACGTCATCGCGGTGCTCTCGCGCCTGGCCTATGTCTTCCAAGGCGAGTACCTCCTGGTGTCCCAGGTGGACGACAAGATCGAGGAGGCCATCCAGGAGATCAGCCGGCTGGCCGACTCCCCCGGGGAGTACCTGCAGGAGTTCGAGGAGAACTTTCGAGAGAGCTTCAACGGCATCGCCACGAAGAACCTCAGGGTGGCTGAGGCCAAGTTCCAGTCCGTCAGGGAGAAGATCTGCCAGAAGACGCAGGTGATCCTGGCGCAGAGGTTCGACTCCCGCAGCCGGATCTTCGTGAAGGCCTGCCAGGTGTTCGACCTGGCCGCCTGGCCCAGGAACAGCGAGGAGCTGGTGAGCTATGGCAAGGAGGACATGGTGCAGATATTCGATCACCTGGAGGCCATCCCTGCCTTCTCCCGGGACATCTGCAGGGAGGGCTTGGACCCCCGGGGCAGCCTGCTGATGGAGTGGCGGGACCTCAAGGCTGACTACTACACCAAGAACGGCTTCAAAGACCTGATTGGCCACGTCTGCAAGTACAAACAGAGGTTCCCGCTCTTGAACAAGATCATCCAGGTCCTCAAAGTCCTCCCCACTTCCACCGCCTGCTGCGAGAAAGGCCGAAACGCTCTGCAGCGAGTTCGCAAGAACCACCGCTCCCGCCTGACCCTGGAGCAGCTCAGCGACCTGTTGACAATCGCCGTGAACGGCCCGCCCATCGCCAGCTTCGATGCCAAGCGGGCCCTGGACAGCTGGTTCGAGGAGAAGTCTGGCAACAGCTACGCGCTGTCGGCCGAGGTCCTCAGCAGGATGTCGGCGCTAGAACAGAAGCCGGTGCTGCAGACCGTGGACCACGGGTCAGAGTTCTACCCGGACATCTAGGAGGCCGGCGTCCCAGAGTTCACTAAGCTGTTGAATATTTTTTTAATCTATACTCATAAGCTTTGATATATTATATAAATATATATTATATTATATATATATAAAAAATCCACACTGAAAATTTTTAAAAACCAAGGTGACACACCCACCGGAAGCCACTGGGAGCTTTCACGGAGGAACAATGTTGGAAACGGACTCCTGTCTACAAGGTCGGACGGCCGCAATACACTTGGCGACCGTTTTCACTCACAGAAGCCTGCGCCGGGGTCACATGGTTCCCGCCCAACAGCCAACCCACAGCCTAAGCTAAAATGACGGGTCTCTGTCATCACCTTTAGGTGGTTTGTTTTTGTTTTTTGTTTTCATTTGGGGGTTGAGGGGGTCAGATTTGGGTTTCTGTCCTGCCTTTTCTTTTCTCGGTTTTGGTGTAGGACGGGGGTGCTTGGCCTCACCTCTGATTTGGGAGGGGGCAGGTGGGGCGTCTGGATGGGGGGGTGTCACTTTCTTCCTCACCCCCTGATTTCAGCTCTCTGAGAGGTTTTCACTCATTTCCTGTTGAGCGTTCCTTCGCTGTCTAAGAATCACACGTGTCGGTCAAACTGTGACGCCCACCACTCCCCACCTCTTGTCGCCTTTCCCGTCTCTGGGTTCTGGATTCCCTCCTTCCAGCCCCCTGGATCCTAAAGATATTACCTGTTATACTGAAGGCAAACCTGCCTTACAACTGAGCTTGAAATCCCGGGGAAGGGACAAGGTGTGTGTTGGGGCGGGCGGGGGGGGGGGCATCTTTTTGCATTCCTGTTCTCACATGCTGTGGGGTAAAATAATATAATTCCATTCAGATCCAGGACTTTGGGGGAAATGAAGAGCCAAGAAGTCCAGACCCTAATAAGGCAGCGATTTTTGGCTAAAAACACGGAAAGTGGAAAGTATGTATTCAATTTACATGAATTATTTATGCTCTATCTTTATAATCATATAATGTGTTGGGGGTATTTTGTTGTTGTTGTTCATTTAATAATCCAATGCCTGCTACACTTCAGTGGCAGGAGATGTCAGTGTAAATCGTGCCCTGAGTTACGCGTAACTCCAAGGAGGGTCCCTAGAGACTGAGACCTTCTTTTGTGACAAGGCTGGTAAGAAATGTTCCAGCCTGCCGGGAGGCCGTGGGGGGACCGGGCATTGTGTCTATGCCTGTGAATGCCTCCTTTTTGGAACAGGGTAGAGATGTCCTAAAGAAAAGGAATACACAAGAGGTCAGACAGGACTCTTCAAGGCATCAGCCTACACATGCACGTGTACACACACACACACACACACACACGCACGTACATACACACAACCACAATATAAGCTTTAGAAATAGCCACTTGCCTATTCCCTGGGGCAAGCAGTGGTTTAAGCTAGAGGAGTCTGATCAATGCTCTTTTGTTCATGTAACTACCAGTATACCTCGCAAGGGAGTTTTAAAAAAAATGTGCGTGAGCTGTTCAAACCTTTTGTTCATGTTTCCACATCTGATTTATGCATATTGGATATGCAGAGACCCTGTATTGTGGACACAGGTCATATTCGGAGGAGGAAGGAAGATTCGCGTTGTCCGTGGTCAGTTCCCCTCACTTGGCAGGGGGTGGGCAGAGGGCGGTGTGGTCTGGCCACAGGCAAGGCCCCTGTGTCTCCAACCTGCTTGGCTCAGACGTAAAACTGTGGTGGCTTCCTTCCTTTGTGGTCTATCTTGTCTCCGAGGCCTCATGCCACTGTTGAGAACAGTCATGGAAACGTCATCAACACTGAACCTGTATGTCACTCCCCTTTCCTTGTCCTGCCAGTACCTTCCCCCCACCCTCGCACACCTCCCTTCCCCTCACCCCTATGGTCTTGGTGCTAAGATAACTTTAGAATCATTGCTGCTAGTTGATAGCTTTTCATTATATAAATATATTATATATATATATTATATTATTTTTGAAACTTTTTGGTTTGTTTTCGACAGTGATGTAGCATGTTCAAACACAAAAAAACAAAAAAACCCGGTTTTCTCTGATTGTCCCACTGCCAGGCCTCATATGCTGCCTTGTTCAACAAATCAATGCACCCCTGCCTGGTGACATTCACCGCCCCGCCCCCACCAGCCCCCTTCCCAGTCCCTCCTATGCCCACCCTCCTCTGAACAAGGAGGGAGCAGGGGTTGGCAAGGAAACACCAAAGCTCTTTCTGGGGCTTCGGTGTTTCCAGCCTGGGACCACGTCCCTCCTTTCAGTGCCCCCCCCCACTCCTCACTCCTCCCATCCGGGTCAGTAATTGTGGTCAAGTGGGGTGCTCTTGCAAAGCACAAGGCTCCACGCCCTCCCCTCCCTGACATCCTCTCCACCGCACACAAAAACTACCATATCACACAGGCTAAGTAAGATGGGTTGGGGGCAGAGAAGGCCGGTAAGGGGATCCTTTGTGGGGGCCGGGAAAAGTAGGCTGGGACCCTTTCTTCTAGCCACCAGCTGCCTTACACCTTCTCCTTTCCCCTTCCGCTCCTCTTCCTCGACCACACTGGGAGCCAACCCCCTGCACTGCTCATTTGAAAACCAGGAAGCGAGAATCATCGCTGTCTGCCTGTGTACTACTAGTCAGGGTTGCGGGGAGAAAGATCCTCTGGGCCTCTGCCAGCATCTGCCGTGTGTCTCTGGAGAGCTGGGAGCTGATGACATGCCTCTGGGCTAGGAGCATGAGCGGGTCACCTGAGGGATTGCTGCAGGGGATTGGGGGGGCAGGCTGAGCTCTCCTGGGGTGGGGTGGGGGGTTCTCGAAGTTCGGCAAGGCACACTAGAACTCCGGGTGCTCATGACTTGTGTTGAATCCAGCCAGGCCTGGGTTGTGTCGGGCACTCTGAAGGCCACTTTACCGTGGGACAGGAGGTAACCAGGGAACAATGTGGGTGACACGCCACTGCAATTTACACAGGGTCTTTTTTCAACCTGGGTGCTCCCGGGGACTCCGCACTTCCAGCCTGTGAATGCTGCATGTGATTTCGAACAGGAGTTTCCACTCTTCCGCCTCCGTGTGAAAGACTTCTTGGGCTCATGGGACCCACAGGGTCTCACCCAGGGAACCACGTGCTTGCTTAGCCCAGTCTCCCTTTGATGGGTACAAAAAGCTGTGGCCGGACAGTCCTCGCATCCCAGATGTGGTCACTGCAGAGGAGAGTGAGCCCTTTAGCTCAGCCGCTGGCTTAGAATGACGTGTTTGTCTCCGGAGTTGAGACGGTGTCCTAATTGGGCCAGCTAGTGAGTGACTTTCTTTGGCTCACAGAGGGTGGGAAAGGGAGTTCAGGTTCATGGCCATGTGTGCCCAGTAGATACATTGCAGAGCCTGGGAGCCACAAGCCCTTGGGATTAAGATGGTTCTTGCTTCTCCTTGATAGAGGAAAAGGACACCCCCTGCCATCCAGTATCTGTGAACCCCAAGAAGAGCGCAGCCCTGTCTGCAAGTCTTGCCACATCAGAACCCCCTCGTTTTGCCTGCCTGGTCGAATAGGAGAGTTGAGGCATCCAAAACACCAGGGTTTTGATTTTGATTTTGATTTTCTTCCACGACTGCCTATGACATCCCGTGGTGCGTGGCAGACCCGTGTCTCCTGATCCTCACTTGGGAATGAGAGCAGGCTTGAGCTCCGGGGTGTCTGCATGGCTGGCTTCGGTGCTGGGCCCTGGGCCTAGGGCAGGTGGGGGTCTCACCCCAGCCCCGCTACCTGTTTCCATGTTGAGTTCTCCTGCTGATTCCCCTTCTCCTTGACTTGCTTGTGTTAACCTTGCATTTGGAGGAAGAACCTTGTAATTATTTAGGGTAATGTTTAAATATCTTCCATTTGTTTGGACGTGATACCGAGAAGGAGGAACCTGGGAAAAGCACGTAGAATGCCGAAAATGATCGCAAACCAGACAGGAATGGACTACAGGCTCGGCCCAGCTGGGCTGTGGGGGACCCCGTGGGGTCCAGGAGGTGGCCTGGGGTTGAAGTAGAGCTTCTTTTCTAGATTCTTCCCCCTGCATTTTCCCTCCCATCCCCTCTTGGAATAGGACTTCTGGATCTGGATCTGGTGTTGCCCTGTGATCTGGGTTGATCTCCAGTTAGAATCTGTGCTTTTTCTGGGTCCTATGCCCAATTTGTGCAGAGGGTTCTAGTGACGTTGGACCTCATGTTCCCTCACCCCTTCAAGTGGCTGACCTGGCCAGGGACAGCCAAAGCAGGGAGGCCAGACTTCCTTCGGTGAGAAAGGCGTGTCTGGACAGCAGGTGACCTGGGAGGGAGGGGCCTCTCCTGTTCCCTGCTCACAAGGTCCTTTCGTTGAGTGGACGGAGCTGTGATGTGTTAAGGAAGCTTTGAGGTGATCCTTGTGTGTTTGCCAGAGGGAGAAAAAGTGCCCTTTGGGGAGGAAAATGGTACAGCCCTCCTCTTCCATCTGGCTTTCCCTCCCCCCTCCCCCACCTGCCCCATCCCTTCAAGTGGTGTTGCCCTGGAAATACCTATGCAATCCAGTCTCCCTAGGAGAGCGTATGGAAGCAGGGGGTATGTGCAGTGTATCATAGAGATGCGACAGCATATATATTGTATATATGGACATATGCAGTACGTATACACACAGAGTAAGAGATTAAATCACGTCTATATATCTATAAATAATATCCTATATATTTATACATTTCTATGTTTTAAATAGATATAAAAATAGAGTCTATAGAGAGCTGGGAGAGCAACGGGAAAGCCTGTCGCTGTGTTGTGCAAAGAGGGAGGAGGCAGAGCCTATGCGGGGGGACGAGCGGAGGCCGGGGTGGGGGGCGGCGTGTGCCTGGGATGATGCCTCCGCCCACGGTGCAGGAGAGGAGAGCTTCCGGGCCTCTGCCCTTTCCGGCTTGGCGCACTTTCTCTCCTTTACGGCAGGCTTGGGCTCAGCTGGAAGGATATACCCTCTGAGCTCCTGCCGAAGTGCCCCCCACGACCCCTCTCGCCCCCTGCAATCTGATGCGCAGGTGGCCACTGCTGCTTGGCCCTGGGTCGTGGGCTCTGGGCCCTGGTGGAGGGGCCGCTGCACAGTTTCTCCAACTCGCCCCCACCCCCCCAGGAAGGAGCAGCACTGTTGGCAATAGGAAAGGTGCACCTTGGACCCAGAGGGGCCCAGGGAGGACGCCGCCCTTCCCCCACTTAGGTGCTTCTGCTGACCCCTAGAGGCCAAGCCTCTGAAGTACCGCTGCCGCCCACCTCCTTCACCCACCACTCCAGGCGCTGCAGGGGTGAGGGGGCGGGGGAGGGGGAACCTCTCCAGCCAGTGCCGCCCCCTACGCAGAAGCGCCCTGGCCCTGGGGCACCCAAGAAGGATGGGAGAGACATAATCCTCCCCCTCCCCTCCCCAATCAGAACTTCAGCGAACACTCAAGTTCAGAAGCAGGGCTTTGGCTCAGCCCGCTTTGCACAGCTGCCGTCGCTGGCTGTACTCAGGACAACGCTCTCCCCTCTCCCGCGTGGAGGCCCGTGACCCCTCAACCCACCACCGCAGCACCAAACAGGTTTAGTTCACGTACACTGTTCTGATTCTGTGACTTGAGGCAGCGGCTGAGCCAGATGCCCCAAGCTTATCTGCTTCCACTGGGGAGGACGCCTTCCCTGGCCTTTACTGCTCCTCGGACCCCAGGCTGGGAGGGTGTGGCCGGGGGTCTCCGGTGGCCACTGGTGCAGCCGGCAGTGCGACGGAGGGCTTGGGTGTCCCTGACCAAATCAGGAGCCCGATGGCCTGGTTTCTCTCTACCCTTTCTTCTCCCTGGAGGTAGGGGAGGAGGGGCTGATGGGGCTGCAGGTGATAGGAGACAGCCAGCAGCTGCACCCTAAGCTCTGGACCAGCCTAAGCCTTTCGGCTCTTCAAAGGCCCTTACCTCTGTCCCCAAGCCTCCGGTGACCCCATGTCCTCCTCTTCCCTGCCATCCACCAACGTACCTCAGTTTCCAGCAGACCCACCCCTACACCTCTGGTCTGGGGCAGGTCTGTTCTGCCAATGCCCACCTCTTCTCCCCTCCACGTCTGCCCGGGTCTCCTTGAGCCACAGCTGGCTGCCCACTGGGTCTCCAAATCCAGTGCCTCCAGAAAGACCAGGCCGGCCGGAGCCTTCCCGCCCCTCGCGGCGGCTCAGACCCGTGGCCAGGGGTGGGCACCCCCCGGGTAGCAATCCACGATGCACTGTACCTCAGAGAGAGAGCATACCATGGGCCTCATGGGCACTGTGCCCTCCGTCCAGGTGAGGACAGCCGGTTACAGTAAATACTGCTTATAAGAAGACAAGGGCCAGTCTGCCCTCGGGCGCCCCTCCGTCTTCACTTTGGTCTCTCGGGAAGAGCCAGCAGTCAGATTTGTTCTTTGGCAGCCCTGTCTCTCTCTTCCTCTCCACCCCCACGCTGCTGAACGGATTCATTTCAATCACAAAGGAAAAATAGAAGTGGGGGGGGGAGGGGAATACCTAGGAGTCTATTATCACATACATATTAATATGTTAATACTTTCTTTCTTAAGAAAACAACCTCTTGACGTTATTATTTTGCAGACTACGCTTTATAGTACCTGTGTGAAGGGGCCTAGAACACTGGATACAAATAGAGCTATGTTGGTTTATCATAATATGTACACAGAAACTTTCCTTTTGTCATATTATCCTTGTAATGTAAGAAGATTGTTAATAAAAGCATTTAAATTTACTCACCAACGTCGAATCTCTGCCTCTTTGCCTCCGTCCCAGGCCTGGGCTCTGGTGGATCCAGAATGGGTCCTGTCTCAAAGGCTCCAGGGTCAGGAGAGGAGCCTGCCTGCTACCAGGTTGGAAGGTGCTAGAAGGGGCCTCTAAGCCCCTTCCTGCCTCTCTCGTTCCCCTCCCCTCCCCCAGCCCCAGTCAAGTCCATTTGCAGCAGATGACCTACATGCCTCACCCACCTATCTGGCCAAAAGGAGGTGTAACTGAAACCATTTAAAATAAACCTGCCTACCCCCACATGCATTTTTCCCCCGGAGACTCTTGGAGGAAACACACACTGAGCTCTCCTCTCGCCAACTGCATTGCATGGTTCTCCACCTGCAGACCTGGCCCCTTGGGTGGGGTGAGGGGGTCTTTCCCCACTGGCTTACTAATGGCCCTGGCGTGGGGGTGAGTGATAAGTAATGCTGTGCCCAAATTGTTTTAGAAAAAAGATGGGCATACATTCAATAAAGACACATTCAATAAAGACAAAAGGATAAGTGTTTTTATTTCTTCTCAGCTCTCGGATTCTGCTCCCCCCTAGTCTGGCTTCCTTTCAGGGGCCGTCCTTCTCCCCTTCTCTTAATCTCTGCCTTCTTAGTGACTCGGCTTTTGACCCTCCCAGGCCCACTCAGTTGGTCACTCAGAGGCTCCCTGTTGGGAAAGCCACCCCATAAGGCCCATGGAATGTTCTGGGCCTCTTCTTTTCCCAGAAGAGGGGGGATAGGAGAGGAAGGAGCAAAGGGCCACTGCTGTCCATGGCCACCCAGCCCAGGTGAACCAGCGTCAGCCCGCACTCCATTGCTGGCCATCCGGATTTGGCATACATTGGCAGTCATAGCTGGAAGCTACTAATGATTTCATCACTGGAAAGCAAGGAAAGGAAAGATCCTCCATCTGCACTTGGTGATGAGGTTGGTCTCCCCCTGAGCTGGGCTTGGAGACAATGAATTCTAGCCCACCCCCTTCTTTACCCTTTCTCCCCCAGATGCTCCCCAACTTCCCTCTCGAGAATCAAAGGACAAGTTGAGTTCACCTCAGAGAGATGACTCATGACACTGGCTAGTCGCCTGAAGACCCAAGGGACTGCCATGTGACGATGTCTACAGTGATCTTTTGAAAACACCAGTCTAGTCATGGCGTGCTGTCTGCTTAAAACTCTCCAGAGGTTTCCCATTGACCTTGAAGTCCAATCCAAGGTCCTGAGCATGACCATCGCCCTGCATAATCTAGCCCCTGCCGACCTCCTGGCCTAAGTTAATGACCTTTTCTGCCCGGGGCTCCAGCCACACTGCCCTTCTCTATTCCTCGAGCTCACCAAGCTCTTTTCCCATTACCCGGGCCCTCTGCTTGGGGCGGTTCCCCTCACCCCAGCCCCCATGGTTGTGGAGCTGAGCTCTCCTTGTCTTTAGGGTCAGTTAAAATACCACCTTCTCAGAGAGATCTTCTCTCTCTAAGTAGCCACGCTGGAGGCGCTGTCCATTGTTCCTCCTGTTACTTTCTTTCAAGACACTTATCTCTGCCACTGTGTGTGTGTGTGTGTGTGTGTGTGTGTGTGTGTGTGTCTGTGTGTTTGCTGTATGTCTGGTCTTCACCCTCTAGGTTGTAAAGACCACAAGAAAAAGCAGAGACTTCCCAAGATCACTGTGTGCCGTTCCTGTCACATAGTAGGCATTTAATCAATGTTTATTGCAATGACTTTAAGCAGCACCTGATAAAAGTATAATCCCATGAATGCTGTGTTGGTCACTGGGGAAGTTCTGGATTCTTCCACTTCATCTGTCTCTGTATTAGTTTCTCCATTTGATCAGGATGACCCTGCACCTGCCCCTGGCTACATCTGGACTTGACCCAGCCTCTTCTCTATACAAAGCTGGAGGTCACCCCTGAGGCGCCTCTTGAGGTATCCTCCACTCCAACTTGCTTTTGTCCCTTGAATAATGGTCTCTTCCAATCCAGGCAGGGGTGCCCTCTTTCCCTGAGCAAAGAGAACTTTCCAGCTCCTTCCAGCTTGGTAATTCTCAGTTCATGGTTCCAGGTAGCATTTTATTTATTTATTTTCTTTTATAGTTTATTGTCAAGTTGGTTTCCATGTAACACCCAGTGCTCATCCCCACAAGTGCCCTCCTCCATGCTATCACCCCCCCCTCCTCCATCAGCCCTCAGTTTGTTCTCAGTATTTAAGAGTCTCTCATGGTTTACCTCCCTCCCTCTCACCAACTATTTTCCCCCTTCCCCTCCCCCATGGTCCTGTTAAGTTTCTCCTGTTCCACTTATGAGTGCAAACATATGGTATTTGTCCTTCTTCGCCTGACTTACTTCACTTAGTGTGACACCCTCGAGTTCCTTCCATTTGCTACCAATGGCCAGATGAGAAAGAATGAAACCAGGGAGCATTTTAATGCCACTGTGTGCGTATCCAGGTTACCTTTTCAGTAAAGTTGCTTGGCCACTGGCCGTATGTCGGAGCTTGGACTTTAGGATTAGAGGACACCACATTCAATACCCTCCCCTCCCCGCCCGCCTCTTATAAGCTGTGAGACCTTAGGTAGGTCACGTATCTGAGTCTGCGTCTTCAGCGCTTAGCACAGGGAAGTGGTCTACTGTATACATTGTTACCTCTTAGATCAGGATGACGCAGGTGGTAGGAAGCCATCATCTTTCACCCGAATTCCTGGGGCTACAGGAGTCACCCGAGACTCTTAATACAAGGTCACCTATGCTGACAGCTGACGTGGACTCCCTCTGCCTGAGTGGGGGTCACCTCCTCCTTCTCAGTCTGGAGAGCCTCAGGGAAGACTCTCCTCCCTCTAGAGCTCATCCTGCCTGGCTTTCAAGGGAAAAGGGGCCGCCGAGATGTTCTGTTTGGTTTTGGCTGGAAAAACAAGTTTCTCTCTGCTCGTCCCTGGCCAGAGCGCCTGGGCTTCTGAAGCAGGATTTTTGCCATCACCCACTTGCACATGGGGTGTCCTGAAGCACCCAGAAGGAGTGCTGGGAAATTGTGATGGGAACCCAAGCTCCAACCCAGCTGCTTGAGAAGAGACCACACCCTACTGAAGAACTGCCTCGGGGCCCTGAGCACTTGGTGGCCACCACTAGACCCGTTTCCCTGGCAACGCCTGGCTTCCGGGCCCCAAGACTTACTTCCTCCCACCTCCTCCCAGGTACGTGTCTGCCTCCCTCTCCGGCTTGGGGAAGGTTCTGAGGTTCCTGCCAAGGACCATCTGTGCTGGCTCACCTGCAGGAAAGGGAAGGAGGGGAGAATGGAGCCGGTCCTTCAACTAGCGCAACAAGAAAATGCCCAACCCCCTCAATCTATCCATAGCACATCCTGCCGCTCTAGCCTTGCCGGGTGTCTGCCCTGGAAGGGAGACAGAACAGATGCCAGGGCTCTGAGCTTCTGGAATGGTGGTGCTTCCGGCTGGCTATAAAAAAAATAGAAAGTCTTGGGTGGAAAATTACCACCAGCTGCATTAGCAGTTAAGCACATGAGAGGAGGCTGACTCTTAGCCTCAGGTGACATCGTATGTCGTCTCGAAGAGTGGGTGGCTGTCGGGAGGGACTGTTAGAAGATGCTCGGCCTGGGGCAGAGAGACCAGGTACACAGGGACATGGGTTTAGCTTGTTTTATGTATGAGATGGGAGACCGAGATGTGTGTGGAAGGTACCTTGTTGCCAGTCTAGATCACAGAATAGTAAAACCTTAAAGTTAGTGATCGTTTGGCCTGAATTCATTTTACAGATAGGGACATTGAGGCCTGAAGGCAAGAGACTTGCCCGAGGCCACAAAGTGATAGGGCCATGCTGGGTTGCTGGGCTCTAGACTTGAGTCCTTCTGCAGGGACAGAGCTTCCTGTTTAAGGTCGTTCAGTGGAAAGCCTGGTGTAAGGTAATTAACTCTTCTGCCCTCTTCCAGACTCTCAAATATTCAGAATTTGGGGCTCTAGTGGGCCATATTCATAGTTATCTGGGAAACAGTCTATATTTGGCTCTGTGAGATAGGACCTACTTCTACTCCGTTATGAAAATAAAAATCCTGGCTCTCATTAAAATATAATAAATATGTGTATAATATAACATAAGGAATTATATGCACAGCCTTGGGAAGCAGACACATCTCTTGACTTTCTTCATGGATCATGTATCCTTTCTAAGAACTTTACTTTTAACCAGACCTGGCTGATTCCTTAAGACCGTGAAATTCGGGCCCCGCCCTCTGCCTAACGGCAGAGGCTCTTCCTCCAGAGGCCAGGGCTTCAGGGGCCACCAGGAGGCCCTATGGTGACAGGCTTCCAGGAGTCCCCTTGTCCCTGCCCACCCTCTGGAACACAAAAGACTATTGGCTGCTGCACTGATCTTCCAAGGACGGGGGTATTCCTTTTGGGGATGTTAGAGAAAGAAGTCTGTAGTTTCTATCTCATTTTTTCTTCTCAAGAATGAAGTCAGAGCCCCAAGAGGCCATGCCCAATGTTTGTACTTCTGTTTGTATGTAGCTGTTTTGATTCAGGGCTCAAGCAAAGCTATCAAGGTGCGTGCACATGCAAACATACACACAGCGTACTTTATGATTCAGCAATTCTACTCACTCCTAGGCACATACCGTAGAGCAACGTGAACAAGGGCACATGCACCAGAACACCCACAGCAATCTTGTAATAGGAAAAAAAAGGAAACATCTAAATGTACGTCAATAAGAGAATGGGATTCTGGCATCTCTATACAATGGAATATTATACAGCAGTAAATGAATGAATAAATGAATGAATGAGTGAATGAATGAACTAGGGCTCCCTATATCTGCATCAGGCTCAAAGTTTCAAGGTCGGGAGATGGTGCCTGGGTGGCTCAGTCGGTTAAGCGTCCGACTCTTGATTTGGGCCCAGGTCATGATCTTGCAGTTCATGAGACTGAGCCCCACATAGGGCTCTGCACTGACATCGTGAAGCCTGCTTGGGGATCTCTCTCTCCCTTTCCCTCTGCCCCTCCTCTGCTCAGTTTCTCTCTCTCTCTCAAAAAAAAAAAAAAAGCTTAAAAAATTTAATGTGGAGCAATAGTGGGATGCAATTTAAATAAAGTTTAAAACACACAAAAATACTCTTACGCTGCTCAGGGTTTACATATATGTGTAGTGAAGGGATGAAGAAATGCTCAGGGGCAGAGACATGGCAGTCTCCTGAGTGAAGGACTTGAGGGGACTTTGACTACTTTTGTCAAATGTTATAAAACTTGGCAGTGGCATATGAGTGTTCATCGAATTATTTTTTGCACATTTTATATGTCTAAAATATTGTGAAAAGAAAAAAAAAAACAAAACACCAGGCACCTGACCTAGTTGGAAATTATTTATTTACCACCGAAAGGTTGGTGCTCCCAAGGGTGACACCAGACATAGGACTACAATGTCTCATGCGTCTTTTTGTGCTTCCGTTCATGACTGCAAAACAGACACACACTTAGCACTGACAACAGGAAACACAGGCGGCAGAAACAAATCACAAAGACTGAGTCTGTGTCTCTTGGGGGTCCTCGCCTTGATCTGGCTTAGGCTGTGACTATCTCCCCGCAGGACTTCTTTACATCCCAAAGGAACTGTCCCTGGAGAGCCGGTCTTCCGACCTTATCCTCTCTACATAGGCTCATTTGGAGCGCTGCATCACTCAACCCACACCAAGAGTCATATCTCAAATTGAAATGGACAGACACGCGCAAGGTCTTGGCCAATAGGCACTCAGCAAACGCACACCGATTTGATGTAAGATACGGAGTTGCAGATTAACGAGGGTGAATTCCCATCGCCATCCAGGTCACCTTGGGGGCCACAGGCCAGTCTGCAATGGGTTCTCACCATATTTTCATCTTGCTCCATGCCCTTCTTAGGAAACGCTCCCTGGCCAAGTACAAGGTGTTCCTTTCAGAAATGATCAGCTGAACTCACACAGGCTCAAGGACTCTAATTTGGGAGTAGGTTGCAAATGTGTCTGGTACAAGGTACACAGAAGAGATCACTAAGGTTTGTCGATTTGGCAGTCTGGTATCTCTGGGCAATTTAAAATTTACCAAGATGGAGTTTTGGTGGAAGAGTGCGGCAATTATATTCTCTTCTGTCACAAGGTGCATTTACGAAGAGCTAAAGTCTGTCAATTAGGTGAGTGGTAGCGCTCATGTGTGAATGTTCAGGCCGACTGCTGAGGTGTCCAGTGATTTTAACATTGAGGACTCATTGTGCCACTTGCAGTGTCTTTTGCTGCCAACTCCCTATCCATCTTTCTTTCATTGAGTCATTCAACAGATATTTATAAGGGGTCCACGAGCTAGCTTTATTCTAGGTCCTTGGAACAGACCAGTGAACCCAGTGGACAACTCTCTCCCTGCAAAACCTATCTCATTCTGAACGTGCCTGCTCAGTGAGATGGTGGGTGACACTAAGCCATGCTGTGGTGACATCTGACTCCTACCCGGCGCAGCCTGCAGTCTGGATCCTGGAAAACGAAACCCTTGAGATACAAAGAAATGGATGCCTCTTGATGGAATGACCATAGGCAGACTTGATATTTCTGGCATCAGAGGCCCGCTCCAGCCCACCTCAAATATCGTAGTGTGGCTGTGAGGCAGGTGCATAGATTTATAAGGAAGTAGAACCTGTGTTTCCTGACTTTAAGTCTAGAATCCAGAGTTCTCTACATTGAAGTAGCAGATGTTGCCAAGAAGAGCATCCTGGTCAGCTCACATAGGACATGTTTTGGTTTCTTGTGGCTGCTCCAACCAAACCAGGCAGACCGGAGCGTGAGAGGAACCTTAATAACATGTCCTAGGAAATCACTAGCAAATGTTTTGCCTAAAAACCACTTGGCAAGGGTTGGTCAACCTTAATAAGCAAGATCTTCAATTATCTGAAAGCCTTTCCAATGAAACAGGGATATGATGGGTTTTTTTTTTTTTTCTGTTTCTTCGGATGCTTTTCTACTCCACACAGAAAGGGAAAGTCATGTCAGAAGGTGATAAGGCCCTGCTCGGACTCTCAGGGAGAGGCCAAGAATGGCCTGACTCGTCGTAGGAATGAAGAATGGCCCTTACCCATCTGGTTGAAGGGTTCCTTGTGGGTCATGGGACTGGGTGACATTTGAAAGCCCAGTTTGGAGGTCAGTAGCAGAGAGTCCCAATGCAGAATCCATGGGTCTGGAAGTACCTGGGATGCTTCTGGCACTTTCCAGTCATTGTCAGCTGGCATCTTGAAGCTTAAAGATGACTGGTGGGTGGCCCAAGAGTTTTTTAGCCAGAGAGTGCCTACGGTGTTTAAGCACTGTTTCATCTACCATGTCATTTGCAGAGACAGAGTTGCCATGTCATTGGTCCTGTTTTATAGATGGCCAACCACAGACCCCAGGAATCCTGGTTCATGAGTGAATATCATACCCACTCAACAAGACTCATCCTTTAACTGATGATGTGGACAGCTATTTGGAATACGAAGTTAGGAATTCGAAACTGAGGCTGCTGGTTACTTACTGATTAAAGTGACAGGCCCTGAAAATTCAGGAAGGGAGGCACATTTGCAAGATTTTATCTCCTATTTCAAGTTACCTTCCTTCTCCACTTCCACAGAGCCATACATAAGAGACTAAATGAACATGTGCCCCACACCGAATTCCTTCTGGAATGCCTGGCATGCTGAGAAAGATGGATCTGACTCAGAGGGTCCTTTGGTGATGTTGGCGGAGGTGGCAATGAGTGCCTCGTGACCAACAGGGATTCCATGTACAGCTCCTCAAGGAAGGTCTCCCCGAGTATAACATGAACAGAGTTTGAGATAAAATGACAGTTATCAAACACAAAGCACAAAATTCAGCCCCAGAACAGGTTCTGAAGAGTACAGATGAAAATATTAAGCATTAAAATAATTACATAAAAAATCCAGAGAGCCCCCCCCACACACACACATTTTGCACTGCCCACCGGGATGCCCTGGAACTGACTGCCCCAAGGGACTGCAGCCCTGACAAGGACTATGAGAAACCTGCCTGGAATGTTGTAGAAAGGGTGTCTCCAAATGCCACTCGGTGCTGGTTAAAACTGCAGGTGCCTGGGTTTCGGTCAAGAAGATGGATTTGGAAGGTCAACGGGTGGGCCCAGGGAACCTGCTGGTGATTCTTCACACACTAAGGTCTGAGAACTGCTGGGTTGTTGCTGTGACAGGGTCGGAACAGGCGCGGGAGGGGGGGGGGCGCGCTAAGATTTCATCCCACCCTGTCAATCCCTAATTCTCTGAGCCGATCCAGGACACTTTATTTCCTCCACGATGTTTGAAATGCTTGTCTTTAGAGAGACACGTCCTGCGCTCACATTATTCTCCACAGTAAGCTTTCTCTGTGTCCGACCCACCTGCAAAACCCGCACGTGGGGTGTATTTGCCAAGCGTCTCTTCAACAGCACAGGTGAGTGAAACGCAGTCCTCGGTGGGACCCACGTGTCCTGTTTCCACACTTGCCCTGCCTTGTTCATGTTTTAGAAATGAGAATGTAGGAAGAGAGGGGCGGGGTCCTGGCCTTTGCAAACACTTCTGTCCCCTACCTGTCAGAATGTCAGAATAACGATGGGGCACAAAGAAGACCTCGAACGGAAGGACCGCGGGGCTGGGGGGGCGTGGCTGTGCCGGGCAGGGGAGGAGCCAGGGCTGGAGGGGCGGGGCTGTGCCCGGCAGGGGAGGAGCCCGGGCAGCTGCTTACAGGTGCAGCTGATGCCACATGGCGATCTGCCGCCGAGGGTTTTTGAGCATCTCCTCCCAGTGGCTACGCTCGGAGCCCGAGGCGTGCAGGCCCAGGCTGCAGCGGCCAAGCGCACAGCTCTGCCCCTCCTCGTCCTGGCCCAGCACCTCCAGCTCCACGCTGGAGGCCTGCAGCAGGTCGTCCGGCAGCTCGAACATGATCATCTCGTTCCAAACGGGGTTGATCTTGTGCTTGGCCCGTTTTGTCTGCTTCTTCTTCAGCTTCTGCGCCTGGTGCTTTAAGGTCACCTTGACAGAGACGTCTGGGGGAAACAGAGAGACAGAAGGTAAGCTGATGGAGTGTGGCAGACCTGGGATGATGTTCCCTCTGGGGCTGGAGATACAGGGTCTCCGGCTCAAGATGTGCATTGAGGCTCCCTCTGGGCATGGCCCGCTCCCACCGGGCCATGCACTCATTCAACAATTATTAAATGCCCACTATGCGGCCCTAGACATGGGGCTACAGCAAAAGTACCCATCTGCCTCCACAGAACATAGGCCATGGTGTGAAACACATACACAATTGCATAATACATGAAAGGTGGTCATTTGGTGGCCCAGGCTTGGGGCAAGCCACAGCCACCAACTGCCAAGAGCCCTTCCAAGGGTCTTCATGTCCCACACCAGACCAGGAGAAGGATAACAGCTCAGCTGGATTTTAAACTCAGACCAGAAAACCTAAGCCACCCCCATGTGTTCATCCCATTGGTTGTCCACCAAGTATTCTGGTTGATTATTAGGATGGACGGTCTCCTCCTGGTCGGCTGAGTTCTTCTCTGCTGTTGTTTTATAAATTTTACTCAAGGGCCCCAGCTTCATGTGGAGGGTGCAGGCAGACTGCCTTGGCCCCCACGGGCTGCCCCCCGGGATAGCGGCACAGGATAGCTTTCACGGAAGTTCACGAGGCTCAGAATCTGGATGTTGTTGTCATGAGTCAAGGTTTCCAAGCTAACGTGAGAATAATCATTACTCAGTATTTATGGCTCTAATTATCATCCCCGGGTGGCCAGTTTGTTATTTTGGCAGATAGATTTGAGAGACAAAGGGTTGTGCTGTAATGGTCCTGACAGGAGCTGTAAAAAAATTTTTTTAAAAAGAGTAGGAGGAAAAGAATTGTCTGGAGGGGATGAGAGAAAGCACTGAATTCTGGCCTTGGGCTCAGGAATCTGTCGGCAAGACCAGCTCTTCTAATTTCCTCTGCCCCAAATCATCTGCTCAAAGATCATGAATGTGGGGACAATTCTCAGTTTGTGTCCTGCTATAAATATCGCTTTATTTATACCTTGCTATGAGCACTTGGCTCCGGGTCCAGGTATCATACAGCTGACCAGTGCTGCCTTCCAGGCTGACGAGAGAGCCTGTTTGGCCCCCAGCCTCAGAGTCTGTGCTGGGGCTTCCAAAGGGAAAAATGGAGGCTTCCAGAATGTTGAAGAGATGCTTATTTGGGTATATGGGGCACAGACGCCCGAAGTTTCAGGCCGCCCCAGCCCAGGCACCCACACACCTTCTGCCGGCATCCGCACTGAGCTGGTGCGGGGCGGCAGGCTGACAAATGTTGAGAAGAGAGAAGAGACTGGGGTGGGTGAGACAGGAGGGCCTGGCCTTCCAGACACCCGCCAGTGAGGGGAGTCCACCCGAGCGTGGGTGACGGGCTAGGCTGTTTCCTCTACAGTGCAGATGCTCCCGTCTGTGGCTACAATCCTATCCCTGGCTTCCTCTGACCCATGGGCAGGACTGGGTTCTCTCATGGAGCATTTGCAAGGTAGGGAGCTCCAGGCAGCTCACACCCAGGCCTGATGAAGGGATTGGCCCAGGCGTGAACGGATATGAATGTAAAGAAGGGAGCATGTTCTCACTCACCCTTCCCCAGGAGCGCCTTGGGCTGGTTGGAGTGGAGGTTCTTGGCCTTGATGAGCACGACCAGGAGGCGGTTGGCAGCTGGGAGGTAGCTGATGGACAGAAGGACCTCTCCAGTTCCTGCAGACGGCTCCTGAAACAGAGGAGAGGATACGAGAGGGGAGCGTCACATAGGGGTGGCTTCTGACCCATCAACTAAAGGCTGAGGCTGGGGTCACACTGGACTTGTATCCAACAGGCACCCTAGAAACCACTTACCCATGAGCGCTGCTTTCTTACAGAAGGAGGAGGAGGAGGGCACAAAGGAATTCTAAGTAGCTTGTGCCTCAACAAGAAAATTTTTCTTTTGCCACAAAATGTGATTTTCCAAGTATCTTATGTTCAAACCCGACATATAAGACATATGAAGAGATGCCAGTTAGGATGTGGCAGGAGCAGAGGGCCAGGACCCCTTCTCACCCTTCACCACCCCCCACAAGCTCCTGGGGTATCTTTATAGAACCTTAGGGTTTTGGGGGACACCGTTTGAGAACCACAGCATCGAGCGGTCAGGTGCCTGTGGCAGGGGGGAGTTGAGATTTCTTACTCTGTTTGAAAAGATTCCTTCCAGCCCCTGGAGGCCCGAGAGTCAATAACGTGATGTACAAATGCTGAGCAGGGCCTTGCTAGGTCAACAGAACGACCGACCATGTCAACAGAAAAAAAGCCAGGCATGCGACGTTAGGAAGCCCCAGAGACCATGGGCAATAATGTCGCTTTGCAGGGGGTGCTGATGCCCCCTGTGAAACAGCCCACACGCCTTTCCTGTTTGTGGCTTTACACAGTGTCTCTGCTGAAATTCCTACAAGAATCTGTATGGAATTTTAACAACTCGATTGAAGGACACAAATGACCAAAAAAGCCCCCACAGGAGGCAGACGCCTGCCACAATCCAAAGGTGGCGTGACGGACTCCAGTACCAGACCACTGAGGTCTGAGCACCGTTTACTGGCTGTGTGCCCTCCTGCCCGTCACTTAACTCCCCCCACGCCCCCGTTTCCTCATTTGTGGAATGGGAACTGTTTGCTGTGATTATCACCATCGGTCATCCAAGAAGGACAACCACCACTTTTTGAGATTGTTAACTGGGAATATTGTTTCTGGATGAAGAAGAGCCAGTTTGGACTTTGGGAGTGAGGCTGGAGGAGGCTGGCCGGCCCCCTGCCCCCATCACCCCTTTCCTCTGGGAACAATATCTTTGACAATGACTGCATCAATTCAACTAGCCCTAAGTTACTAGTCACGTGACAAAATGATTGGGAGCTGCCAGGAACTTTGGCAATGACATGGGTAATTAGCTAAGACTAAATACTTATTATAAGCTAGGTGCGATGACATTATCTATCCGACTGGGCTGTAAGCTCCACAAAGCAGCTCCCAGGACCTGGCATACAGTTGATACACTTTATTTATGAGTGTGAGAAATAAGGGAGAGGGTTCATTTTCGGAAATGCCAAAACAGCTGTGCGGTCTAGTTAACAGTAAGTTTATAACCTATTGGAAATAAGTACAAACCCCAGCCCCCCCCACAAGGAGTCCCAAACCCTTAGACACTTCACTTCCTGGTTCTTCTTCGCCCCCGCCCCCGCCCCCCGTTTCTTGGGATTACTTCCTCGGGCTTTGCAATGAGCATGCGCCAAAGAACAAAGGGAGGAGGGACTGAAAGTCTCCGCCTCACCTCAGGAAATGTACATTTGTCCAATCAGACCACTTCTTGCCTTACATGGGCATAGGCACTTCCGGGTAAGGCTGTAACCTCTGTAGTACTCAGCCAATGAGGAATCAGGGGAGGGACTTCATGCTAGGAGATAAATTGTCTGCTGTCACTGCCCCGAGGATGCCTGTCCATCAGACACCTGCTCTTGTAAGAACATTGAATAAAGCCTCCTTTCACTGTGCTCCGAGTCTCGATGTCCCTCCTTTGACTGGGCGGGTGGGCTTATTTCTCACAGTAAGAAAGAAGGGTGAGACATCCTACTGAATCTCGACAAAAATCCTAGGGATCTAATCTTGTTCCCGTTTTAAGCATAAGATCTTGATGCTCCAGAGAGCACGTCCCTGCCTGAGGTCATGTAGCCAAAGTAAAGAAAGTAGCAAAACTGAGCCTTGAAGGAAGTTTGGTCTGATACCGATGCCCAGATCCTAAGCCAGGGCTCTTTAGACCTCTCATTCCATGGTGAAGGAACGAGGCCCAGGGACTTGTCCCGGTACCCAGAGGGATGGCAACAGATTAGGATGAACCACAGCCTCCTGATTCAAGGCTTCTTCTTGGAGGCCCACGGGTGACCTGTGCTGCAGCCACAGGATGATCCAGTTTAAGCATCCTGCTCCGCTTAGACCATGCAAGGGGCGCTTGGTCCCATCGCCCTGTAAAGGGCTCGTCACCTTTGCATAGGGCGCCTAGGGCCCGGATGAGCCCAGCGGGCTGTACCCCAGCCAGATAATTTTAGCAGCACCTGCCACCTCAACTCTGCTGCTCCAAGTACCTGCTGACAAAAATAACTTTCTTCACCCTCACCCTGCACCTCCCCCACCCACCGTCTTTCTCTTGGGCTCTCAGTGAATCATTCGAGATGCCCTAGGAGTGGGTTGCTCTATGATCCCTGATGACACACTTGCTGCTTTTTGGCTGAATGTCTTCCGCTGAGAACTGGAGCCTGGCTGGCCCCTCCATTAACCCATCCTGGCCCATAGAGGAGCTAATGAGCTACTGAAGGCTCTGCCAGCCTTGTTCATATCAGCCTACACCCTACCCCGGCCACCCTCACCTGCCTTGGGCACCAACTCCTAAGTCTGACACCTCTGATCCGACATTGCTCAAGAGTGTGGAAGCAGGCCAGGGGGCCACAAGGATATGGGGGAGTCCTTGTGACACAGCGGCCTCTCTGAGCTCATGAGGATTGGAATGTGTGCACTGTGAGGGCAGGGCCTGGTCCTAGTGACTGCTCTGTCCCCAGCTCTTGGCACCGTGCCTGGCACAGGCTGGAAACCCAGGCAAGGTATTCGTGGGATGAATGAATGAATTTTGCTCTTCTAGGGGTAACGATAGCAGGTCTGAGCCTTCTAGAGAGACAGGCTCTATCGGCCCTGGTGGCACCAAAGTCTCCAAAGTCCTAGGGGAGCCCCCCCACCTCCAGAGAAAGCTGGTTCACCAGCCGAATAAACCAAAGTGTGGGATCCTCTTGCCAGGGCCCCCCGCTGTGATTCTGCATAAATCCCAAACCACACGCTAATTAGAGAGTATGCTTCGGAACAGCCTGGTTCCGGCTGAGAGTGGCTGCCAATTTTTATCAATTTTCTGAGCCTGGGAAAGAAAGAAAAATAAGGCAAGGAAAAGGTTCTAGCACAAAGGGGTGCAGGTAGGGACCCAAAGTGTCCGTCAGGAAAGGCTCCTGCTGATGGAGTCTCCCTCACTTGCCGTAGGTCACTTACACGGCACCTATGCCATGGGGAGGGGACAGCACAGGACTCAGAGCCAGACCAGCCTGGCCACAAGGTCCCGCTTGCGGCGTCCCCACTGGGTGACCCTGCATGGGCTACCCAGCTACTCTAAGCCCCAGTCTCCACGTCTGTAAATGAGTCACAGTGTCATTTTCGCCTACCTGCTCTGGGAAAGAAATGAGGTAAAGTTCTAAGAGCAGCAACTGATAGATAAGTACCCCAAAATGAATGTCCTTTTTAGTATTTTATTACTCCCACATGGGAGTCGGCAAACGTTTTCTGTAAAGCCACGTAGAAAACACTTAGGGCTTTGTAGGCTACACAGCCTCCCCGAGAAGGCGCCAACCAGCTGGTTGAGACAGATCTTCTAGAAGGTTCTCTCTAGGCTCCACTGTGGCGGGCCCTTGGATGAAGCTTTGACCCCAGGGCCTAAATAACCACACGCCGTCCTACAGCCCTGACGTTTCCGAGCCCTGGCTGCCCTAGCCAGAAAGGACCGATGGTTTGTTCTCCCAGGGCCCCCCTCTGAACAGTGCAGCCTTTCAGCAGACCTTCCTCCCGCACTCGGCTCCCCTGACAGCAGAGGGACAGGAGAACCATGCCAGGGCTGGTGACAACAGAGAACACTGGGCTCTGGGGCGCCCCCAGCCCAGTTCATCCTTCAAATCCCAGCACAAAGGCCATTTCACACCAGGCCTTCTAGAACTTTCCATCAGAGTTAGGCCTCTCTTCCATGTCTTAAGATTCAACGCATGTCCACTATCATGGTCATCCTTGTCATTGTCACCTGTCTGTTCCAATTTATCCTTCGGGCCTGTAAAGTCTGGGTAGAAGCATTCTACACAGTGTTCATCTCCCCGGCAGTGCCTGGCACACAGTAGGAACACAGGGAATATAGGCAGATTTAAATGAGGCCATTACTGGGGTGCCTGGAGGGCTCAGGTGGTTGAGCACCCGACTCCTGATTTCAGCTCAGATCATGATCTCAGGGTCATGAGATTGAGTCTTGGGCTCCATGCCGGGTGTGGGGCCTGTTTAAGAGCCTCTCTCTCTCTCTCCCCCTCTGGCCCTCCCCCATTTACTTTCCCTTTCTCTCTGTCTCTCTATAAAATGAAATAAAATAAAATAAAATGAAACGAAACAAAACAAAATAAAATAAAGAGGCCATTGCTGTCCGCCTCAGAGCCAATTCACAAGTAATGTTTCCCATCCTGGCAGGGGACCCTACGTGGCAAGCTAGAAGCAAAACCAGACTCCAGAAATTCCAGAGCCTGGGCGGTGAGTCTGCTCCTCCAACCTGTTCACGACTCCAGGCATCCTTGAGCGCCGGCAGGCGCGCGCACACACGCACGCACACGCACACGCGCCCGCGCACACCCCGGGAAGGTCTGTGAAGCTCGTCTGGTGAGCACTGGCCCAGCCCCTCCACCGTCACGCTCCACAAACAGGCTTCCGCTTTCCCGGCGCAGGGTCACCTACCTTAACTGACGTCTTCAGCTCCCCCCACTGGGCGGCCCCCAGGGGCACAGACACCCCATCCAGGCCCAGGCGGAGCTCCCCGAGCACGCTGTGGCGGGAGAAGCGGTCGCAGGTCCGCAGGGTCAGCCGCAGCGTGGCTGTGGGGAGCTCCTCCTCCGCCAGGGGGAGCGCCAGGCCTTCCTCCCACGTGGTGTGCAGCTGCCGCTTCTTCAGGGCCGTCTGGGCCTCCGCAGTGCCCGTCCCGTTGGCCACGCTGCCTTGGACGTAGCAGTCACAGCCTCCTTCATGGCCGCTGGTCACAGCTGCAGCCAAAGAGAGAGCAACGTGACACGGGACCTCTCAAGGACGAGGGGAGAAGAGAAGCACAGGCCTGCTTTGAGCAGCCGCATGATCATGGTCATGACCTCAGGGGTATGAAAGCCCCAGGGACGACCACCTTGGCTTGGTGAAATCGCCTTTCAGGAAGACACTTAGGAGATCCTGGGATGTGGCCAATGTCCACACACGCTGGCTTCCCTGGGGAGCAGCGACATGACTGGCTGCTCCACAGAGCCCTTCCTACCCATGACTCTGAGGTTGCCCCAAGACCCGGGGGCCCACAAACTACTGAGGCCTTTTGTGTTCTGACACTGTAACTTTTTGTTTCGTACTTTAAATATTGACCAGACAACCATTTGTGATGTGAAGCTCTTGGCCACTCTGTTGTTTTATATTCTGAACTCTGATATTTTTAATGCTCCGCGATGGAGATGTATCCAGAAACGTGCGCCTGTGGTGATGTTGAGAATTGGGGAGATGGTGGCTGAACTGTCCCAGGAAGAGGAGATGAAGAACTGAGGCCGTGCGTCCTGTCAGAACTCTCCACAGAGCTTCAGGGGAAATGGGTTTCGCCCGGGCTCTGGAGTCATCTCACACAAGTCACCTGATGTGCTAGGCCTCAGTTTCCTAATCTGTTAAATGGGACTACTGGGGAGACCAGATGCAATAAAGTATATGAAAATGCTAAAAAAAAAAAAAAACCTTGAAAGAAAATAAAAAGGGAATATGCCCCTTAAAGATATAAAATTTAAGACAAAAGTCCTATTTCTTCTATTCACAGTTTCCAACCCCCAGCAGCCATAGAATGGCCATTGTTGGCCCCAGTTCCTTTGCAGAGACTTAGCTTTGTGTGGCGATGGTGAAATTGTTGGGGTAGAGAGACCAGGGACACCCTGACCCCTTTGGACCTGTCCTTGGATTATAGAAATTTTGCTGACCATTCAGAATACCCTCCTTATCCCCCACAAAGCCCATTCGATGTCAAAGGAACCTGTGGCAGAGGCAGCTGGCTATTCACCAAAAACCCATTTCCTCTTTTTGCTGAGCACCTGCTCCTTGGCATTCAGTGGCTACGTGACTGAGTTCCAGCCAGTGGGATCTGAGCAGGAATGATGCATGATCTGTGTGGTCATGGCCTTTAAGGGATGGTTGTGCTCTCTCCCTCTTCTCTCTTTCTCTCTCTCTCTCTCTCTCTCTCTCTCTCTCTCTCTCTCTCTCTCTACCTGCTAGATACAGATGACAAGGAGGCCCAAGAGGATTATGGAGCCCCTAACAAAAGAAACCTGGCCCCTGAATCACCATTTGGAGGAAAGATGTTTGCCAACCAAGAATCTCCACTATGAATGTTACATGAGAAAGCGAGAGAGAGAGAGAGAGAGAGAGAGAGAGAGAGAGAGAGAGAGAGAGAGATGCACCCCCCACATACACACATTTCCGGGTCTGTTCTTTAGAGTGCGAACCCAGCACCGAGCACTCCCTCCAGCCGCAGGTGCTCCCGTTCCTCCTGTACAGCTCCTCCAGGGGAGATGGACACACGGGAAGCCCGTGAACGTTAAATACCAGTCATACCTTCCAGGTGAGTCACAAACAGTTCTGCCTTCTGCTGGTCATAGTCCAAGCGGTAGTGGAGTTTGGGGGCTTGGTTCCAACTGGCCGCCTTCTCTGGGTTCCAGGCCTCCATGACACACACGTCCTCCACCACACCTGATAAGAGAGGTAGGGCCGTCACTGCCACCCACACGAGGGCCCTAGGTTTTCGAGAGCCTGTCTTTCCCATATGGTGCCCGTGCCACCAATGTAAATCGAAAGCTCTCTAGCCGGCGGCCAAGAAATGGCGGCCTCACCTGGGTGACACCTGAGGTCCTGGGATTACATGTTAAGGGACCATCACAGCCCAGAGGTCAAGACATGGGGTTTGGTGTCATACCTGAGCTGCCACATAAAACTTATGTGACCTTGGACAAGCTACTTGACTTCTTCAAACCTCAGTTTCATTATCTTCATAATGGGAATGATAACAGCACCACTTTCCTAGAGTTGCTTGTATTAAATGAAATGATGTGGGTGAAGTATTTGGCCCAGGGCCCAGCCTGTGGTGAGCCTTCAGTAAGAAAAGCGGTCACAGCCTGTGTGGTTCAGCCCTAGCCCATCTCCAGCTTCTTGTCGCCCAGAGTCTAATCCCTGCTCCCCAGGTGTTCACAGCTGGTGAAACATGTGGAAGAACAAGTCGGGAGGAGATGCCGGGGGCAAGGTCAGGGGCAGTGGATGTGACTTCAGTGCATGTCCAATGAATGCTTGTGGAATGAATGAATGACCGTGACTTTAATTCAGAAGTCCCCCAAACCACAAATACTGCTCACTCTGCCCCTCACTCGAACAGGAGACAAACCTCTGGAAGATTCTCATTAGTCAAACATAACACAAGAATGAAAGGACCCAGCAGCTGTAGCTGACTCCACTTTGAGCAAATTGGAATTTAAAAAGTTTTGATGCTCAGAACGACTCTAGAGGGCAGAAACATAAAGGACGATTGAATTTCCAAAATGGCTCGTTCCGGGGCTGCTGCACGGGGTGAACAATTCCCCTGGCGTGTCTAAGGAAGGAAGAGACGGACCCAGGTGTGAGCACTGCGTGAGGCGAGACCAACATGAACACAGGACCCAGGTGGCTTCCAAGGACACCGCGGGGATGATGGTGGCAGGGTCAGTGCCACAAGGATCCTGCCTGGCACCCACAGCTTGCTCTCTCTCTCGACTACCTCTGCCTTCAAATTCAAAGCCAAATCAAAACCAGACCAAAGCCGGCACCGCTTGGAAGTGCAGGGATGGATGCTGCTTTAGGAAACGGGAGGCTGAGCTTTCTGGGCGGGGGGCAGGGTGGGGATCATCACAGGTGGGAGCAGGACATGCTAGGCATCATGGGAACAGTGTCTGATGGACCTGGCATCCTCCTCTCCCGCACTCCCTTGCCTCTGGTCAGGATTTGCTCAAGGATCAACTCCTGCCAGCATTCTGTGAAAGCAGTGCTTGCCCATGGGGGTGGGGGACAATGAAGAACAATGACAAAGAGAAGAGAAACCGATGCGTTCTTCAGTCTTCAAGGTTCCAGACTCTGACATCTCCCCCTATTTTTCCTGGTGGGCAGCGTCCAATCCTGGCTCCCCCTGAGCTTTGGGAAATCTTGGGCTCCGAAGAAAGGGGAGCCCTCTTGTGAATATGATTGGGATCACTACCCCCAAGGCTCCACAGGTGAGCTTCTCCTCACGCTCAGATCTTAAGCTCTTAGGCTCTCAGGTCCTCAGTGGGTCTATTTTATGTCTATTTAATGGGTCTATTTTATATCTGTTTAAAATGTGGGCTCATAAACCTGAGGGCTAAAAGCTGAGCAGATGCATTCCTGCCACAGGCACCCTGTGAATTTGTCCTTGAAGGAATGCAGTACTGATCACTGTGGTTCTGGGTGGGTTGGGGGGGGAGGGGCACCTGGTCACTGGCCGGTGTGCACTACAGTTGGACCCAGGCCAGGAGATGCATAAAAACGGGGGTCAATGTCAGAGGCAGGATGCTGTCTCCTCTTGGACTATTTTCCTCTCCGACCACACAAATAAAACACCAGACCAGACACCAATCCATTCTCCGGGACGCATTTCTTGCCTCCTTATGAAAAAGCCCTCTTTTAACCCTAACCCTAACCTAACCCTAACCCTAACTCTAACCCTTTGGGTTAGGGACTGTATCTGCTTCACGTATCTGCCCCAGGGCCCTGAAAGATGTTGCATTTTGAAGTTGATACTGATGAGAACGGGAATAGATATAATAATAATAACAATATGCTTTGATTACATCTTTTGTGCCTCACCCTCCCAGCCCAAGCACTTTGTATGCATTATTTTATTTACACTTCACCACAGCCTTACCCGGAAGACAATAGTACCATCCCATTGTATGTATGAGGAAGCTGAGGCCCAGGAAGTTTAGCCACATGAGCAAGGCCACACAAGGAGTACATACAAGGGCCAAGAACTGACCACAGGACTCTGAAAGCCCATGGTTTAACCATGACCCTGCCAAATGAATTGAAAGGGACGTTTCGCTTCCCAGTGGGAAGCTGGAGGCCTCGGAGAGAAGCCATGTAGCAGTAGGTCTGCAGGAAGAAAGGACGGTGAGTCCCAGGCGTGTGCCCATGTGCCTGCCCAGTGCCATGGGTGCTGGGGCGGGTCAGGTTCCAGCATCTGCAGAGGTGCCGTTCGCCCCCCGCGTGCTGCCCGGAAGAACAAGCGGCAGGAGAGCCCTACCATTCTGAGGAAGGATGAACAGCTCCTCCGTGACCTGCCTCTTGAGGCGGCTGTCATTCGGGGCCTGGGGGCTGGCAGGGGCAGCAGGCTCCTCCGTGGTCCTCAGAGTGTAGTCTGCATAGTTGATGACCTCTGGGGCCGTCACAGCCGGCCTGGGCCCGTAGATGTCTGGCAACTTGAGGAGGGCTCGGGGCTGGACGGGCTCCGTGGACTTCTTCACGTTGAACTGCAAACACACACACATCACTTTGATTAGTCTACGAGAGGACCTCGTTTCTGTTTTCTGCCCACAAGGAGAAGCCACGACCTGCCCTTTCACGAGAGCCAGACAGGGGGCGCCGTGGTCCCTTTCTGCTCTGAGAGGCACCACCCAAGAAGCCAAAATGTCATCTCCAAACCCAGCAGAGTCCACAGCATCGTGAGTGGTGGCAGGGTGCGGTGACATCTGGGCCCTGTTCCTCCAGCCCCTTCCTCCCCCTGCCCACTGGCCTTCTGCTGTGACCCCTGCGGCTCTCCGGGCCCATCACCTGTGCCACATGCCTCTTGCTCTCTCCCCCTCCCTTTTCAAGGGACCTACAAGCACTTGACCAACCTGGCCCTACTCACCTTTCTGACATTGCCCCAGAATCCCCCCCTTTGCACCTCTCCAATCACTGGCCTCCCTGCTTCTCAAACAGGGCCAAACTCTTTCTGGGTCTGATTTCTGGGCCCCAACCCCTTCCCCCAATCCCCACCCCGACCTCCACCTGCTGTAAATTAAGTCCCTCCCCCAAGCCTGTCCCTCCCTTTCACCACATCCTGCTCTTTGCTTTATAGCTTTGAGCTCACCCCTATATTGGTTTTTTTTTTTGTACATTGGCCTGTTTGTGGCCAGATCTGTGTGAGCTCCATAAGCACAGGGATTATGTCTTATCCTGCTCCTTCTGTATCCCTGGTGCCTGCACAGTGTTTGCTCACAGGGAGTATGCAATATGAATCCGTGGCTAGGGCCACCATGTTCAGTTGTATGGTTTGTGCATTGCACAAAGGAGCCCAGATGAGGGGCAAGTGAGGGTTGAAATGCAGTGTGTGCAGCACATGCCCAGCTGTGTGCCCCGAGGCAGGGTCTTAGTCCACCTGGAGAAAAAGGCATCTTTTTCTCTACACAAAGGCCTGCTTGCCTGTGAAGATTTAAGTATGCAGGGCTGCGTCATACAGACAAGTGGAATCTTCTATCTTTGCCTCCACTAGGGACTGAGATCTCTTCTACCTAAGGGATTCCAACATATATACCAGGCAGCATATAAGGGGACTGATGGCCAGACCTGGAACTCAAAATGCTGGGTTGGGTGGCCAAGTTGGGGCAGGTGCAGACCCACAATAGAGTCCCCAAGGCTTCTTGGTGGCCTTCTTCGCCAGTCCTGTAGTCTCTCTCCTCTCCGTGGCTGCTGGAGGGGCTGGCCAGGGGTCAAAGCTGCTCTCTCTAGTGACAAGGGATGACCAGGGGAGGGAAGCGCCAGACAAGGGTGGCAGTGGGGGTAACGAAGTCCTGGAGGGGACAGCACTTAGAAGTTCCCATGGTTTCCAAGCGTGTGTTTATAGTGTTTGCACAGTCTACATTTCACTCTGCCAGGATAAGTCCTGGACATTCTGCCTTCCTCGACCCTCTGTCTCTGACCAGTCCCAAGGGAGGCTGGACCATGGTGACAGGACATCCTTAGTTATCCGCATCAACTGGACAAGAGATGGGGAGGGCACCAGGCCTCAAAGGGGCCACATCACCTCTTTTTCTTCCTAACTCCCTAAAGGGCTTGGAGGAGATAAAACACTTCCTTTCTCTTTCAGAAACAGTGCCCAGCAGACGGCAGTACAGCCAAGCGAAGGCACCTCCGGTCCAGTCTCTGTGGAGTGTGGCTGGCTCACACAGGCTGGAAAAGCATTTCTGACTCGAATGGAACAGAGCCGCCCAGGAGCAGACAGCAGGGTGGCGGCAGATTTCCACCCAGATTGGCCTGGCTCCAAAGCCGGCGGCAGCTGTGGCTCACAACCTCCACCCGCCGTGCAGCCTTGCCTGGCATGGTGCCCATTCATCAGAAATGTCTGTCACCATGACACACAGCGACGAGTCCCCCACAGCGGCACCCATATGACCTGCAGAATCAGGTCCCCTTCACACCCTTACCCCCTCGACGGTGTCACCGGGCATCAAGGGACCTGGCGTCGAGTACCGACCTGCCACCAGAGCTGGGAAACGGTTGGCAGGTAGTTTCACCTCTTTGAGATGTCACCTCAGGTGACACGTGATTTCGAGGCCTGCTGCGCTCCTGCGTTCTGAGCTACAGGGAGGCGGGAGACACAGCCCGTTACGTGCAGTACAGGAGAGCTGGGGGAGAGCAAACAACAGGTGCAACCAGGAAGGCTGTGCTCCTGACTTGAGGAGCCCAGGGCCCCAAAAGGACACGCACAGAGCAATGACACGTCATTTAATCCTCCACAAAGCAGTGCCCACCTCCCATATTTCATCCAAGTCTGAGTTACATTCCTCAGGCTGTTGGGATGCCTGGGTGGCTCAGTGGGTTAAGTGCCCGTCGTGATTTCGGCTCAGGTCTTGATCTCATGGCTCATGAGATCGAGCCCCATGTTGGGCTCCACACAGACAGCACAGAGCCTGCTTGGGATTCTCTCTTTCTGTCGATCTCTGCCCCTCCCCTGCTCACGCACCTGTGCACGTGCGCACACACCCTCCTTCTCTCTCAAAATAAATAAATTTTTAAAAATTACATTTATTAGGTTATCACACAAGGAATCAGAAGCTTGAGCAAGCTCAAGGTCATACAACTGACAAGCGATATATAACTGAGCCTCCAGACATTTTGACCCCGAGTTTGTGTCATCTCCGCAGCCCTGCAGCTGCTTCTCAAAATGAAAGCCCCTCTCTGTCTAGGACACAGGAGGCGAGGTGGCAGTGGCGGTGTCTGGGCTTAGGGCTCCGGGCTCATCAGCACAGAGGTGCTTGGCTTGCCACTGGCCGCTGGCCACCACGCCCCTTCTCTGAGTCATCCTATCTGTCCCTTATTGGGTCCAGAACTAAGGGTGTTTGGCTGCTTTGGGGAGCACTTTTGTGGTTTTATATCTGCTTTCATCCCAATTCAATCACTTCAGATGAGGGCTGTGTCGATTTGTTTCCAGCTTGGCCAAATTTAGCTGGTTCTACATTAAAAAATTTTTTTTAAATATTTATTTGAGAGAGAAAGACAGAGAGAGAGACAGAGAGACAGAGAGAGAGACAGAGCACGAGCAGGGGAGGGGCAGAAGGAGAGGGAGACACAGAATCTGAAGCAGGTTTTAGGCTCTGAACTGTCAGCACAGAGCCTGACACAGGGCTTGAACTCACGGACTGTGAGATCATGACCTGAGCCAAAGTTGGAGGCTCAACCAACTGAGCCCCCCAGGTGCCCCTGGTTCTACATTTTTAATGGGAAGAGAATGATGGGGCTCAGCTCTGAGTGAGGCTCACTCTGTGTGGCTTCAAGTCCCCACAACTTCCTACGGGGTGGGTGCTCCTTCCTACTCGGTGGCTCTGAATTTGTGAGCCCCCGATAAGCTCCGAGCCTATGACAAGAGCTAAAATGCATCCCCAGAGCACAAGGTTGGGGTTTGCTTTCTCAAGATCCATTCCCTCTCCATTCTGCCTTTCCTCCAGATCACCAGGCTTTCTGGGTCCCTCCCGGGCCCCAGGTCTGGGTGGAGGCAGGGGGGCCTGTTTAGTCTGATCCCATCAGATCTAGGGTACTATTCCCAGCAGGCGGGTGGGCCCCTGTCCCGAAAAGCGAACCCAGACACACAGAACGGAAGGACTTGCATTTCACCGAAGTAGAAGAGATCCTCTCCCCTGCTGGACAGGAAGCCTTGTGCCCCCGACTACCTCCCCCCATCGGGTGACCGCAAGACGAGCCAGCCTTGGGACAAAGTTGACATGGTGGACAGCAGGGTGGAGAGAGCGAAGGAAGCTGTGTCTCTGGTGACAGTGTCATTAAGCCACCAAATCAACCAAGCCTGGTATCCCATCTCGGCACTTCGGGTCACGGGAGCCCCGAGAGTGATTTATCGCCCTTAACCGGGCGGGGCGCAGAGTCTGGTGACTGCCCCTCCAGGCCCTCCGAGCAGCGCCTGGTTACCTGTCTCGTTCTCTTGTACAACCTTTTTTATTGCATTTCAAAAGCCTGGTTTCACCCCATCGTTCAAACACACCTATGTTTCCACTTAAACGGCTGGAACGGCGGGGCCGAGAAGCAGGAAAGAGGTCTGGGAGGGAGTGAGGGGGGCCGGGCAGGAAGTACGAGTGGGGCACAGGCGAGCGTGCCTGGGAGGAGGGGGGCGCCGGGGGAGCTGACCCCTGCAGACAGACGGGCCTGCGCTCCAGCCCGACACTGCAGTGTGCAAGGGGTGGGACTGGAAGTGGGGACTCTCTCTCCAAATGTCCCTTGAAGCCAGCGGAAAGGGCCTGGAAATGTTGATGCAGAAGGAGTCAGGGAAGGTTCCAGGTGGGGTGGACACCCAACAATTAAGGCCCGTGCACCTGTCCTCGCACGGCAGGTAGGGAGACAGAAGACCCCTCCGCTGCATCTCTGCCTCACCTGCCTCGGGCCACTGGCTCCTGCCACGAGTGTGGACCCTGAACAGCTTCGTGTGGCATAGCCCCATGGCGCCTGAGGTCACGTCCATCCCCTCTTGCCACCTGCTACGGAGCTTCTAAGGGGCTGCTAAGGTGCGTGGGACATCCAGGGACACCGTGGGTCTGCCCAAGGCAGCCCAGATGTGCCAGGACCTAACACTTCACCGGATGGGGACAAGAGGGAGGGGGGCTCACCACTGTGAGCTGGAAGCGAGGCCTGAAGTCCTCCCCCTTCCTCCCACCTTTCCCCAAAGTACCTCCTGTCACCTCTTGGAAGATGACACCTCCAGCAATTGTCATAGGCGCCAGGTGGCGGGGGCTCCGTAACCCCTCCATGTGTCCCCTCCCAGTCCCCTCCCCACTGCATTCAGCATTGCACTTCCTGCCGCAGAGCAGCTCAGAGGCCTCAGGGTGGGCGCGGGGACTCTCCCCGGTTGGTCTGGTCCGAGAGGACAGATGGCACAGGGGTGGGGGTTGGGGGAAGGCAAACCTTCATTTAACGAACAAATATTTGTTGAGCCCTCCTGCAGGCCAGGTCCGAGGCTCAGTGTTAGGAGCCCAGAAGTGAACAAGATGGGTGCTGTCCTTCCCTTATGGGGCTTGAGTTGGAAAAAGAGAAATGAATTATGCAGTTAATGGTCTGTAAACAGACGCTTGACCTCACCAGAGACGTTAGGCGACCCCTAACATCACAAACATGATTAATTTTTTCACCTAAAGACTGTTTATTAAGGTGGGCTCTCGGGCTGGGACATCCATCTTAAAGTATCACGGCACCCAGGAAGTGACGGATGAGCGAAGCAGACCCGGCTGGAAAAGGGGACAGATGGCTTTTTCCCTTGTACTCGACCTTTAAAAAGGAGAGGGCAGAGGTGAGAGACACAAACCCAGAGGATCCGGGTGCTGCCAGGCACAGGCCACGGCAGCCGAGTTCGCAAAGCCCCCCTCGGAGGGGAGCTGGGCTGGAGCACGGGGCCTGACGGCTTCTGTCTCTCTGGACTCATACTGGTAACTATGCGCACCGACTCGTGTACAAGAGTTTGAAACATAGCCTGGTGGTCGGGGGTTCAAGTTCCAGAACAAGACAGCGTGGTTGCACTCCAGGTTCTGCCAATTCCTTGCCATGTGACCTTGGCACTGGATAATTAACCTCTCTGTGCCTCCAGTTTCTCCATTTGTAAAACAGGGATGCTAACAACAACGCCTGTTTCCCGGGCTTGGATTGAGGATTCACTCTTATTACAAGCTCTTGTTACAAAGGCTGACATAACAAACCCTCAGCAAATGTTGGAAATACTGTTGGAACCTGGGGTCTAGAGCCCCGCTGTGCGAACCGGGGTTCATGCCCTGGGGCCCGTCCGTGAACTCGTTCATGAGAAGATATGTTGGTGTTACAGCTGAACAGAACAGGTCCTTCTCCCACAGATGGTGTGAGAGGTGCCGGTGTAGGTTGTGCTTCTCGCCAGAGCTGCTGGGGCAGGAGGTCCTACAATGGCCCCAGGGGCCCCTCACCCCCTGGCGGGCACCCCCTTGTGCGGTTCTCTTCCCCTGAGTGTGGGCTGGACCTCGTGACTTGCTCCTGATGAAAAGAATATGTGATGAGCTGTCACTTGTGAGATTAGGTTACAAAAGAACTAGATTTCATCTTGTCTGCTCCATCTGACAGGCAGCCTGTGATGTAGAGGCTTCCCTGGGGGTGTGGGGGGGGAGAGACAACAGCCCATGGGGAGCTGAATCCTGCCCCTAACTTGACAGTAGGTCCTCCTCCAGTCAGGCCTTGAGATGACCACAGCCCTGGACAGCACGACCCTGAGCCAGAGGACCCAGCTACACCAGGACCGGATTCCTGACCCTCAGGAACCGTGAGCTAGAGTTATTTTAAGCCAGGAATTTGGGGGATAATTTGTTACGTGGCACTATATAACTAGTACATCTGTTCAGGAGAATTAAGGTATAAAAAATACAGAAACTACCACTCATCCACCGGAATTCAAAAGAATGGCAACATGAGGGCACCTGGGTGGCTCAGACAGTTAAGCGTCCGACTCTTGATTTTGGCTCTTGATTTCATGGTTCATGAGATCGAGCTGCAAGTGGGGGTCTGCGCTGACAGCTCGGAGCCTGCTTGGGATTCTCTCTTCCTCTCTCTCTGCCCCTCCCCCCCAACACACACATTCTCCGTTTCTCTCTTTCTTTCTCAAAATAAACATTTTTTAAAACAAGAATGGCAACCTGAGTGTTGGCAAAGATGTGACACAACAGAACGTTCATACGTTGCTTAGAAGGAAAAATAGTAAACTACTTGGACAACCGGCATTTTCCTACAAGTTAAACTTCTGTCTACCCTATGGCCCAGCAATTGCACTCGTAGCTCTGCATCCAAGGAAAATGAAAATATACGTTTACACAGAGACTCACACACAAATACTGATAGTAACTTGACTCATAGTAGCTCCACACGGGGAGCAATCCAGGTGTCCAACGACAGGACGATGAATAAGTAAATTGTGGCTTATTTTCACGATGGAATACTCCTCAAAAATGAAAAGAAACAAATTATATGTACCCTTGACAGCAGAAAAAAATCACAAAAATGTGCTTAGCAAAA
This sequence comes from Suricata suricatta, assembly GCF_006229205.1. Lineage (NCBI taxonomy): Eukaryota > Metazoa > Chordata > Mammalia > Carnivora > Herpestidae > Suricata > Suricata suricatta. The sequence goes on along the minus strand of NC_043710.1, from coordinate 17,482,881 downwards.
GAAGGCAGGAGGGATGAGAATATAGGGGCACCTGGGTGGCTCAGTCAGTTAAGTGTCCGACTTCGGCTCAGGTCATGATCTCACGGTTAGTGAGTTCGAGTCCCATGTTGGGCTCTGTGCTGACAGCTCAGAGCCTGGAGCCTGCTTCAGATTCTGTGTCTCCCTCTCTCTCTGACCCTCCCCTGTTCACACTGTCCCTCTCTCTCTCTCTCTCAAAAATAAAGTTTAAGAAAAAATTTTTAAAGAATATATACTGCAGAATTTAATTGATATCTTAACTCAGGAGACATTTGCAAAGTCTGGAGACACTTGTGCTAGCTATGGCTGGCGGGTGGAAGCTGCTCCTGGAGAGAGGCCAGGCATGCCGCTTACCAGCCTCCAGTGCACGGGGCAGCTTCCTACGGCAGAGTTATCCAGCCCGGAACGGCAGAACTGCAGAGGGTGAGAAACATCAATTTGTAGGTAGTTTTAGAACATGTAACAGTAATCAACGGTGATGGAACTCAGCACAGTGGCTGCTTCTGGGAGAAATGAGTGGTATGATGCATGTCAGAGGTGTGGGTACAGCCTATGGGATGAATATTTGTCAAAACTGATTGAGCTATACACCTAGGATATGTGCATTTCACTGCATGCAAACTATTCCTCCCTAATAATTTAGATAGAAAGACAGAGATGGATATAGAAACACACTCTCTGTCTCTGTCTCTGTCTCCCCCCTAGTAGACTTTAGAGTTCCTGAAGTCTGGAAAATGGGCAGTAAGTCCATTAGGTCAAGTTAGAAGTTAATGGGCAGAAATAGTTCTTTTGTCTCCCAGGAGGGACTACTCCTAAAGGCTGTCTGTGAATGGGAGGGCCCTCTGTCTGGGCTTTCCTTCCAATCATATAGATTTCTCTCCCAGAAAGAAATCGGGATGCAGCCATAGAGGCTCCTCGCCAACCCAAAGGCTTGATCGCCACTGCCCATTCCCTGCAGATGCCATCCTTGCACATACCCACAACTGGCTGAAGTTTAATGGCTGACAGGCTACTTGTTACCAGCCATGTATTAGTCAGGTAATGTCAACTGCCGTGTAACAAACAGCCCCATCCCTAAATGGCAGAACATAATAAAAGCTGATTTCTCATGGTCTTAAAGGGTCTACTAGCTCTTTTCCAAACCTGGAGTCCCAACCTCTTCCAACTGGTGGTTGTGCCTACCTGTGCCCTGTGCCGTTCAGATAGGAGCTCACTGAGTCCCCACCATAACCTCATCAGGAAGTGCTACTAGGATGAATCCCTTTTTCCGGATGAGGACACATTGCCAACTAGTGAGTCCTGGGGCCTCGATTCAAACCCAGGCTGACTCACTCTGGAGCTCTGCGCTGAGCAGCTTTCCCTGCTCCTAGCCCCTTTCTCCATCTCCTCTCATCTCCAGCCATACTTTACTGCTCTCTGGTGTTTTCCTGCCTTGTACACTGATGCCCAGGCCACTGGGTGGCCCCTATACCCTGCCCCTGCCTGCCCTTTAGTCAGAGAAACAGGGTTGTTAGGGCTGCTTCCCACCCTTTGCTATGTGTAATTCCTGCCTGTGGAAGTAAAAAAATTCAGGTTTTCCTGGAACCCCAAGGCCCAGAGGTTTGACAGAGAGGTCGCAAGGCGAGCCTGGGGAACCCGCCTGTCTAACAAGCCCCCCAGTGCGACTGTGATGTGGGTGGTCCCTGTGGCCCACGGGGGGACACACTGGTTTTAGAAACGCCCCCAGAAATCCAGGTAGGATAAGGGTAGAAATAAGCCTCCTATGTGGTGAGCTGCTCCCTGGGCACAAGCTCCCCGCCTCTCAGCAAGGTCCCCTGCCACCGCACAGTTGCTGGTGGTAGATCTCCCACTTCGGGAAAACTGCTGGCACCAAATCTCTACGTCTTAGAGGCTTATGGGCACGTCCACAGGGTCGGGCCCTGGGGGAGAGTGTACTTTCAAGCTGCAAAGCTGAAATTCACTTTGAAGAAGCAGCTTGTCTTCCGGTCCAGGCGCCACACAGTGTTTCCATGGCAACCCAGCCACTGCTCGATCCTTCGTTACCCCTTCTGGTACGACCTCCTCTGTTTATTATAAGTCTGTGGCCCCAATCCCTTCTCAAATCCCCATCCCTTGGGACGCACCAGCTTTCTTTCCCCTCCTTTGTTATTTGCAAATCACAAAGCTTAGTTTGTGGGTGACCAGGACACTCCGTGTCCCCTGCCTGGTACCTAAGGCAACAGACCAGGAGATACAACAGACTAGGAGGTTTGTCCGCAAGCTAGCCTTGCTGTCAGTGGGGTAAATGTGCCTCTCAACTGGGCAAGGATGAGACATCACTGAAAACAGCAGCCAGCCAGCCCTAGGCCAACACTTTCTCTGCTGGTACTCATTCATTCAGCCATTTGTTCAACATTTGTTAAATCTCTAGATGCTGGTCAGCTTCAGGAACACCATCCAGTCATTTCCCTTGTGGGGTGAGCACCTCCAGTGGGGCAGAGAGCAAGAAATCACTAGATGCAGAAAAGGTAACCTCAGGGTCAGATGGTAAGGAGGGGGTTAGTGGGAGGGGAAGTGGTGTCCCCTAAAATCGTGAGGGTCAGGAACGGTTTTCTGAGCTAAAATTTGGGGGCAGAATTCATATCTAGCACTAATCCTGTGTTGGATACAGGGGTCAGCATTTTACCTGGAGAGCTCTATTTAAACCTCACAGCCTCACGAGGGAGGGGTTATGATCAAACCCACTTTACAGAGGAGGACAGTGAGGCACAGAGGACTTAAGTCTGATGTCACACGGTTAACTGGATAGAGAGCTGGTATTGGAACCCAAGCACACCACCACCTCTGCCCTCCAATACCAGCTATCCATTCATTTATCCGTCCATTCATTCATCTGTCCATTCATTCATGCATCCACTCATTCATTCGATCAGTCACTATTTGGGACTGAGAGCGTCTTCTGTAATGGAGCCCACACAAACCCTGGTCCCTGTCCTCACACCGTGTCTGGGGGGAGTGGGCCGTGGGGGGTCCATATGGTAACAGATGCTGTGATGGACGTCAGCAGTGTGAGACTGAGTATGTTAAAGCCCATCAGATTGCCTGCAGGAATCTCAGGGGCGTTGAGTGGATCGAAGGGAGATTTTCAGGAAGATTCAGAGCCTCCGACTTTGAATTGGGCACTCCTGGGAGTCTGGACAGCAGTTGGATGGCGGAGAGATAGGAGAAGGGCGTTCCGGACCGAGGCTGTGGCTTGAAAGTCTGAGTGTGCGCAGAGACCAGTGGGTACAGCTAAAGCTTAAAATCCGCGAGAAGAGGAGGGATGATTACTACTGTCGTTCTCCCAACATTTACAGAATTCAAGACACAAAAGAGATCTGTGGGTCAGGAAGCCGCAACATGGCAAGATCCTCCTAGAGCTGGACTCCAAATAGGTGGCCCCTGCCTAGACTTCATTAGTCACATCATGGTGCCAGAAAGGGCAATATGGCTGCCACCTCCTGACCACTGCCCGGGTACCAGACACTTCTCGAAGCGCTGCAGACTTTACCGTATTTGATCCTCACACAACCCTATAGATAAGTGCCCGATATTTTCTCTATTCCATACCCTAATTTTAAGAAATAAAAACATCCCAGGGGCGCCCAGGTGGCTCAGTCTGTTGAGCGTCCGACTTCGGCTCAGGTCGTGATCTCGCGGTTTGTGGGTTCGAGCCCAGCGTCAGGCTCTGTACTGACCGCTAGCTCATGAGCCTGGAGCCCATCTTCAGATTCTATGTCTCCCTCTCTCTCTCTGACCCTCCCCTCCTCATGCGGTCTCTCTCTCTCTCTCTCTCTCTTTCAAAAATAAATAAAACATTAAAAAAATTTTTTTAAACCCAGCCCAGTCCTTTACAAAGGAAGAAACTGGGGCTCAGAGGATTTGACACTCATCCAAGAGCCTGCGGCTGATATACCACCACTCTGGACTTGGAGGCCAGGTTCACCCAAAGCCGGTGCTGTGTCCACAACACTACACGACACGGCTCCCTGGGGCCTGTTCACCGTGAGCAGGTGGAAATGGAAACGCCCAGCTAGTTGCTTCTGATTTGCCGGCAGACACCCTATAGTCAGACTGATAATAACCCCACTCCCCTCCCCACACAGTTGTCTGGGTTTGTTTTAATGAACTGTCTGGATAACTGGACACCAGCTTTGTTACTACTCTCTGTTTTCAATCTGGGCTTGACATTCTTTGTGCAGAAAATGTGTTTCATTTGTGACACGAGTCAAGACAATGGCAAGACCATGTTGTAACCTCATTGACATCTGTCCTAAGTGTCATTTCAAAGCCGGGATGTTTTAAAAGTCAGAGAAAAGCCCTCTAGGCTGGGGCTCAAACTCAGTCTTGCCACCCCATCCACCCCATCCAGTCCTCCATCTCTGGCCACCACAGCAGGGCTGGTGGCAACGGGTTTGACTCAGAGCACAATGTCAGCCAGCCTTTATCTTTCGGTTCCACCCGCTCCCCACTCACTGTATTGGTTTCCTGGGGCCTTAAGAGGCCAACTTCAGCTCAGGTCATGATCTCACTGTTCGTGAGTTCAAGCCCTGCGTCGGGCAGCTTAGAGCCTGGAGCCTGCTTCAGATTCTGTGTCTCCCTCTCTTTCTATCCATTCCCTGCTTGGACTCTCGTCTCTCTCTCTCTCTTCTCTCTCTCTCTCTCTCTCTCTCTCTCTCTCCCTCTCTCTCTCTCTCTCTCAAAAATAAATAAGCATTGTTTAAAAATGTTAAAGGCTTAGAAATCTGGTTATATGCCAGTTTCCTTGATACCAAATTCAAGATCTTCTTCCAGAAGAGCTACAGGATTTTTTTTATTCTGTAGTGCTTGATAATCGATGAGACTATGGACAAAGGCAACCATTTTTAACCTTGTGTTAGGCTGATCTATTACAAACAAAAGCTAAGGTACTGAAATTTGATACTTGTCTTTTTTTTTTACCCATTTAAAAAATCAGAGCACATTCAAGGTTATTCTTATAATAATACCTCCTTCACACATCTGCATTCTGATAAGCTTTTTTTAGTGGGAGAGAAAGGACGTAATTTCTGTAGAACTCCCGAGCATGTGAATATCCCCCATCACGAGTGGCACGGGGTAGAGTTAAAGCACCAAGAGCCCCTAATTGAAGACATCCATCTACCTCTGCGCCGACACTTGGAAAGCACATCATTTAATGACAGCAAGTCGTAAAGTGTGGCTTCAACACAGGACCGTGACTGTCATACTATATTCTCCTTATATTTTGCTTTTTAGCCCAAACCCTCCAATTTCTACCCACTAAAACAGAAACCAGCACATACTTGTTGCCCACTAACTACGTATTTACCCACCCTCAAAACCATGGAAGACGCACAAATAAGTGCCTGCCTTTGGGAAGTTTACGAGCCACGGTGGAGAGCAGCTACTCCATACACGGGAAGGGTGCACGTGCGTGTGCCAGAACTCTCCTGTCCCCACGGCAGACACCACTGATCAGTTGAAGCATTACTTCCTGCTCTGCTCGGTCGTGGCCCGTTCTGCTCAGGGCTCTGGGAAGCCACTACAAATTAGTGGAAATTGGTATACAAGATGAAAGCTACATGCTTCCCTTGATGCATAGTTATAAAAAGATAGGTAAGTATAGAAGGTGGGGGCCATATGTCTCGACTAGGTTCTATAACAGACTATGGAAGAGGTCCTTATCATCAGTGAGGTCAGGGAAGGCTTCCTGAAGGAGGGGTTTCAGCCCGACATTCAAAGATCACTATGGATAGGAGGGGTAGGGGGAGCTCAGGAGAGAGTGGAGCAGTGTGGGCACAGAGGGGTGCACACTCGAGGCGTGGGGAGTCTAGCAAATCAGCCAAAGAGCAACACTGGGATTGGAGAAATGGATTTGCAAGGGGATGGTGAAGGCAGGTCATGAAGCCACCAAAAGATCCTGAATTCTAGTTTATAAACCGTGGAGAGATTCGGGCAGCTTGCAAACAGAGTAACACGAGCATTATGTTCAGGAAGTCAGAGTAGCAGGTGCATGCAGGGGGTACTGGCGGCGAGAAGACCAGCCCAGAGCCAGGTGAGAGGGAGCGAGGGGCCGGGCCAGGGTATACCTGTCTCAACGGACAAATGAAAGCAGCATGCGTGACAAGTTTCCAAGGAAGATCGGACAGTGCTCCGGCGGGAGTGATGTTTTGGGGGCTGGAGTCTGAGAGCTGCGGAAAGAGAGAGGTACCTCCGTCACTTGCCTCTCAGGTCTTTTTTCTTACAAAAGCATCGTCTCTAAGGGTCACTGAATATCCACGACCGTGGAAATGTTTAGGCAACAGACTGTCCTGTGCGACTTTTGGGAGAGACTGCAAGGGACAGGACTAAAGGGCAGCTTCTGACATTGCTCTCCCAGCAGGCATCTCGGCAGATCAGAGCAGTGAGTAGAGCCATGGGCACAGCCATTGACTTTTAAACAGGGGCTGACTGGGGCGCCTGGGTGGCTCAGTCGATTAAGCGGCCAGCTTTGGCTCCGGTCATGATCTCATGGTTAGTGGGTTCGAGACCTGCATCGGGCTCTGTGCTGACAGCTAGCTCAGAGCCTGGAGGCTGCTTCACATTCTGTATCTCCTTCTCTCTCTGACCCTCTCCTGCTTACACTTTCTCTGTCTCTCAAAAAAAAAAAAAAAACATTTTAAACAGGGGGCTGACCTATCGGATCTCCCTCCTGCATCCCGTGGGCCATCCTTCTGGCGGTCTACCGACTGTCACAAAAATACAATTGGATTGTGGGAGGTCAGTAACATCAGAGTATTTGGCTCCAAGTTACTATAAACGTCACACAGTTTTCCTCAGCTCATTTCAAGCTTTTTGAAATGAGAAAGACAACTGAGCTTTCCTACCCACAGGTGTGTCTGTTTGACAAGCACGTATCAGAAGCTGCAAGATGGGCAGAGCACCTTGCTGGAGGCCGGACCAAAGGGAAACCCTGCCAGAGGCTATAACCAGTTTCGAACCATCAAGCCTTGTGCAAACTGGGGTTTATCATTGTTGGCCCTGACCTTTGCCAATGTGTACACACTCCCTCGGATGCACAGACCCTACGTTTGTTATTATTATCAGGGTTGGAAATAACAGCTAACGTTGACTGAGCACCCTATCAGTGAGGGTTTGGGCGGGAACAGAAGGCACAAAGTAGGTCACCGAGGAGAGTGTGGGAGATTAAGGAAAACAACACGCAATGCGGAACATCCTGGAGCCAGCAGTAGCAGGGCACGGGCAGCGGGAGGCGGGGAGATGGGGACCGGATTGTGCGGGAGTGGCAGGGAACGGAGGAGGAGGAGGAGGGAGGGGTCTCAGCTGGATTTCCAGCCCAGCGCTTCAGTTCTGGGCACTGTCCTACCTGGATTATGTGATTTAATCCCCACAATTCCATGACAATGACACAGTTAATAGATGGCCAAACTGAGACACAGACAGGTGGGGTCACTAGCCTGCCCTCACACTGCAGGCCAGGGGCAGACTGAATCCTGTCCTCCACCCATCTAGGACGTAACGTCAAATCACTTTACTAGAGTTGTTTCAAAAACAACATACGTAATTATTAAAACTACTTATTCACCCAGTAGTCATTTCATGTACTGTAGCAATTAGCGCAGCCCCCCAAAGGCTGCGTGGAGGAGTCAGAGGGCTTGGTTTCCAGTGGTGGTTCTCCTCTGTTCCCAAGGAGGCGGGGGCCCCAATGTGACTCCGCTGGGGACAGCCTGTGCAGCTGAGGTCACTGCCTGAGTCTCAGCAGTGGCCCAGGGAACTGCAAACACAGCCGTGGCCTCAACCCTGCCTTCCGGACACCAAGCCACAGGCACAGCTCACGGCACCAAAGGAGGACCCTGCCTGGTCCTCCTATGGCCTTCAGAGGCAGTGGATTCAGGGTGTGCCTTCCTTAGGGTCCCACGTTTCCCTAAAATGAAGAATTCCAGAAACACCACAGGGCAGGCAACTCCTGACGTAACTAACTGCTGGCTCATCTGGTCTTCTTAACAACAATTTAAGACTATCAATTATTCACTCTACCACTGTGCCCTCACCGTGCCCCCTACCTGCCTTGTGAGGGAACTAAGAATTTCTGGCACCTTCGACCCTGTTGAGCACATGTTCCTCACTTTGCAACCTTCCTAATTTGATTCCATGGTCCATCATTTCAACAGCACCTTTGAGAGTCTCAAGACCCACCCCCCTTGCCTCCCTGTCCTTCCCTGATGCCATGTGGTAAAACCCCAACAATGATGAGCTCACAACAGCACAATGCCTGCCCCCCAACAGTCCTCCACCTGGAGTGGTTGCATGAAAAATTCATGATCGGCAACCTCAAACCGGTTCCCAGCCCAGCAATTCTACTGTTTGCCCAACTCCTCTCCCGAGCCCACATTTTGGAATCTCTCTCTTGCCTCGGGCTCCTTCCACAGACAAAAAGGAAGCCAAGAGAACAGAGATCCCTTCAGGTAAACCCTGGCTGGACAAATGCTGTGGCCTCCCAGTCCTGTTAACATCGCGAGAGGTGCGGCCCCCGCTCTTCCCCTCCAAGACCAGTCCTTTCATCCAAGCCTTGCACCGGTCCCCATGGCATTGGTGGGAACCTGGCCTCAGCTATTTTCCATCTCCCTCTCTTCCTTTCTCTTGAATGTGCACCCTTCTCTTTCAACTGGCCCCTCCCCACCTGCTTTTAAATGCGTTCAGCATTGCACTGACTCCTTGTCCCCTGATTGGCCACTGTCCTGGCCCTCTCCGCCTAGCCACGTGTCTCAAAAGAATCACCTGTGCTCATTTCCTCACTCTCCATCCGTGCAACAAGCCACTCCCACAGGCCCCGTCAGCCCACTGAAGGCCACTGGTAGTCTCCAAGGTCACTGATGACCTTCACCCTCTAATTCCTATGGATTTTTTCAGTCTCATCTTACTTGACATTTCAGTGGCAGGTTCTCAGTTGATGATTCCCTTCCTCTTAGAAAGCTTTTTCTCTTGTTATTCCTCTTCTTTGATGTTCCCTTCTCCAGGCTCTCCTCCTTCATCTCTGGCCACTCCTCTGGCTCATGAAATGCTGGAGTCCTCATGACTTTCCAGGCACTTTTCCCTCTCATTCTGCTTTCCTCCTAGGTGGTCTCAGCCACGCTCCTGGCTGTGATTGCTGCTTCCTGCAGATGACCCCCCAAGATGCACCTTCTGCTCCCCAATATACGCCACAGCCATGATGTGGGCTCCAGACCCGCCAAACCACCAGCACGACTGACATCTCCAGGCAGAGTGCAGACTCCTTGTGCCCTCCCCGCACAAAGGCGAACTCATGAGTTCAAATCCATGACCTCATTTTTGTTGAAGGTTCCCTGTTTCGCTTATTGCCAGCACCATCCAGTTGGGGAGGTGAAAACCTCGGGGGTCACCCCTAACTCCTCCCTCTTCCTGAAACCCACACCCAACCCATAGGCAAAGCCTGTCAGTCTACTTCCTAAACATCTTGTCAAAACACTGCCACCATCAGACGGGCCCAAACCGTCGCAGTTTTTCTCCAGGGCTCCCCTTGGTCTCTCTTCCCACTCTTCCCCATCCGGAAGGAGGGTTTCACAGCCCTAATGTGGCCATGTCACACCTCACTAAAGACCTTTCCGTAGCTTCCATTGCTTTTGGGCTAAATATCTAAACTCCTCTGGTGGCCCAGAAGACCCTGGGTAGCCCTGCCCTACTCTGACTGCTTCCTTCACTTTACTCCCTCCTGTGACCTTTGTACTCTACCCACTTCAACCTTCATCCAGTCCCTATTTTCTTTTCCACAGGGCCTTTGCACATCCCCCATGCCTGGAAGACTTCAAATGTCACCCCCAACACCTTCACCTAGTAAATACCACTAACTGTCATAGGGGCATGCAAGACAGTTCATTCGGGGTATGGGCCAAAAATAACAGAATTTCATTTCCTACTTTATTTTTATTTCATCGTTTTTAAAGATCCATTTTGTGCATGTTTTCTTATGCACATGCTATATTAGTAACGTAAATTGTATATATATATATATGTATGTATTAGTAAAGTAATATATGTTTAAGTATATATATGCTTATAAAGAAGTCAAAAGACATGTATAATATACATGCTCAGAATCTTCTTACTGAAAGGCGTCTCCAAAAATGTTGACGATCAGAGCAGCAATCGGCTACCACTTCTTGGGAGGACTCCTACCTCCCTCAGCACACCTACCACAGCTGTAGATAACTGTGGGATGAATATCTCTACTGCTAGGGTCTGAGTACAGGTCAAGGACATGGTCTGCCTGGTTCCTGCAGTATCCCCAGTGCTCAGCGCCTTATATATAGAGGGCGATCAAGAAGTATTTTTAGAATGAATGGCTATCCTAGAAGCGGAATGTTTGTGCTCTCCTTCCCATCCTCACAGAAGCCTTTTCATTTCTCACATCTGGAATACTTTTAATGGACTCTCTCTTTCTTACATAGTGAATATACACTCAAGTCACTGCTTTTGTAAAAGATAAATTAAAAAAAAAAAAGATTTAGAGAGACTTAAAATATACTCTGAGTAGCTCCAGGTGCTGAGTCTGCCGGGTGCTTTCACGAGACATCTCATTCAGGCTTGAATATTACCTTAGAGAACCTTATCACCGTCCCTGCCTGTTGATGAGGAATGCGAGATTCAGAACGGTCAAGGTCGTTTAGCGGGAAAATGGGGGAGGAGGAGGAGGAGGAATTTTTTTTAAAGCTTATTTATTTTGAGAGAGAGACAGACAAACAGAGACAGAGTGCGAGTGGGGAAGGGACAGAGAGAGAGGGAGACACAGAATCTGAAGCAGGCTCCAGGCTATGGAGCTGTCAGCACAGAACTGGACGTGAGGCTTGAACCCACGAACGGTGAGATCATGACCTGAGCCGAAGTCAGACGCTTAACGGACTGAGCCACCCAGGTGCCCCAGGAGGAGGAGGAGGAATTCAAATTCAGGTTTGGGGTCTATGCCTAAACTGCTTCCTATTCTATCTCACCATCTTGCTCATGAAATGAATGTTTCCATCTGAAGGGCAATTTCCTCTTCCGAGTGATCTCAAAACACTAGACGGTCATGAACCCCGGTCATGCTGGAGGGCATCCAGAAGCAAATGCAAGTCTACCACGTGGCGGTTCCGCTCATGCTCATTCCCTTCTGTGCTCTGTTTCTGCGTGTTTTGTGACGGGGCCGTTGAGCAAAGGGCGGCCATCATGGTGCTACTTAAAGGGTCCATTCACTCGCCAGGTAAGAGCCAGGCTCATTGGATGATGTGTGTGGAGTGTCCCAAAGCTCTCCAGACCACATCGCTCTTCTGCTATGGAGTTTCATGCCTTGATGTGCCACACCGCCTTCCCTGTGTCTCTCGGATGGACTCGCCCTTTTCTCTAAGTGAAGCGATGGATCCGGAAACGGAATTGCATCTCAAGATGCCTGGGCATGTGCCGTGGGAAGGGAGGAGGGCGTCGGACACACAGAATGAGCTGAGGGCCACCAGAACTCACTCTACACTTACAGCTGCTGCCTTGGCGTCTTCCACCTGCCCAGCCACACTGCTTTCCGCAACCTCACCTTCATCTTCAGACTCTGTCCTCTCCGAAACAGTATTCTCCACTGTTTGAAAAGCAAAGTCTTTACTATCTTGTCTCAGTAAGCAACATCCCTCTCTTCATGCCTTTTGTAGCAGCAAGTCCAAAACTGTAGTGTGTGATGCATTTTCAAGTAGAATGTAGTCTCCGTGAGCATTAGCCCATTGGCTTCACAGCTGGATTTTAAACCATCTCTGATATTAGCCAAGAGACTGAAGACCAACCATCCATACACACAACCATCCATCCATCCGTCCATCCATCCTCTGACTCAGGCAGCCATTCAGCATTTCCCCTCACCTCTCTGGCCATCTGCCAGCCCTGCTCAATTTCCCTAAGAAGCAGTCCATCTTAAACTTAATGAACGGAGGGGGCGGAATGGGGTCCCCATGAAACACATCAAAGGACCCTGACGTGTACGCCAGATGGAGGAAGACTCAATTTCACAAAATTCCCATAGGACGCTCCTCCCCCTTTTATTTATTCATATTTATATTCATGTATGGAACTCCTAGCTCTTTGGCTCTAATCGTTCATGGAAACATGCTAGTTAGTAATTTTCAGCGAGCCGTCACTTGTATTGTTATATGAGAGAAGTTATAATGCATTCCAAATCCACCCGAAAACCTCAATCAACTTCCCCAAATATCACTGTAACACTCTTAAACACCATGTACAAAATCTCTCAGGAGTTTTCTATAATATAAATCAATTAAAACACCCATCACTTAACTAGCACATAGGGAACTCCTCCGTGGGAAGGTTTGCCTGTGCGTGTGTGGCACACTAACCCCATCGGTGACCAAGCTCTGTCCTCCTGGAATTGCACTGGCCCGATAACATCAATAATACATAAGGAAATGATATTGAAAGATAGTCAATACCACCTCGATTGGACCTGGATTTGTAGGACCCCGCACGTACATGACTGAAGAAGATTAGGACCCATAAAGGGCTAAAGGTTTCGAGGGGACAGGGTAGGGAACCTGACAGTGATAACAGGCAATGTATTTAAAGGGTGAGGCGGCAGGTGCAAACAGGCTAGAACAATAAGGGAGCCAGGCTGCCCCACACGGCACTCCTCTGGTAAGACTCCTGAGCAACGCAATGTTTTTACGGGTGCGCCCTTGTGGATTCGGTGCGCCCCTGTGGATTCATTGTAATGGCCAATTCATACAGAGAGGAAACGTTTGCTAAAATCTTGCCAGATACTGATGAGTATTTTAAAAATGTGAGCTTGTATTTTTTTTTTTTTTAATGAAAAGCCTAGAAAGCTCCACAACAAAATACCACTTTCCACCTGTTAGGACGGCTGTAACAAAAAACGAAGAAAAGGAAAATAGCTAGTGCTGGCAAGGATGGGAAGAAAGCAGAAGTCTCACACATCGCTGGTGGGAATGTAAACAGCGCGGCTGCCGTACAGACAGGTTAGCATTTCCTCAAAACGGTAAACATGAAACTAACAAGTGATCCAGGCATTCCACGCCCAGGTTTATACTCGGGAGAACTGGAAGCAGGTTGTCAAACCAATATCTATGCAGGAATGTGCACTGGGGCGCTATTCACAATAGCCCAAAGGTAGATTCGACCCAGGTGTCCATCCGCTGACCAACGGATAAACCAAATGAGGCATTTCCAGATCATGGGCTATCATTCAGCCACAAAGATCAGGTTCGGACACAGACCACAACATGCGTTAACTTTGAGCACGTTATACTAAGTGGAAAAAGCCAGACATGAAAGGTTACATGTTTTAATAATTCCAAATATGTCCAAAATAGGCGAAGGCTTGAAGACAGAAAGAAGTTTGGTAATTGCCAGGGACTGAAGGAGAGCGAGAAATAGAGAGCGTGTCTGCTGAATGGCCCAGAGTTTTCTTCAGCGGTGATGAAGATGCTTTAGAGCTGGATGGAGGGAAGAACAACGTGATGGTGTGATTTGTACTCTTCAAGCTAGTTCATGCATTTCACCTGCAGTTTTTAAAAAAGCTTTGAAAACATCTGTAACTTTCAGATCACCAGTGCCCCTCACGTAGGCATTGATCAACGTTTAATACACGAATGAACGAGGGAAAGAGTGAACCTGTCCATGGTCTATCGCTCCCTGCTTGGCCCCGTTCACTCTCCAGCCTCATCACATACCAGGCCCCACCTTGCTCTCTGCTTTTCGGGCACACTGACCTTTCCCTAGGTCCTCCTAAGTACTAACCTCCTAAGTAAGGTTACTGTCACAGGACCTTTGCATGGCTTCATTCTTCTGTCTGGAGCCCCTCACACGGCTCACCATTGCCCTGATTAACTTCCCTTCTAACCCAGCTCCCAGCTTGGCCATTACTCCTTCCAGAAAAGCCTTCCCTGACCTTCCTGACTGGGTCAGTTCCGCCGTACCCTCTCATAGCCCTAGAACTTTCTCCTCGGGTCACCTACCACCACCACATCTTCATTTATCTGTGCTCTTCCTCTCCTCTATCACAACACAAATTTCATGAGGGCTGAGAATGGACAACTGTGTTGTTGAGGAGGGAGTGGCCACTCTGTATCCCCACCTCCTAGCACAGTACCTGGCACACAGCATGTGCTCAATAAACATAATCAAGGAAGAAAGGAAGGGATGGAGGCGAGAGGGAGGAATATATCCACCCTTTTTGTCTGTTTTGCTTTAGAAATCTATAAACACTGGGGCGTCTGGGTGGCTCAGTCAGTAGAGCATCCGACTCCTCCTTTCAGCTCCGGTCACAATCTCACAGTTTGTGAGATCGAGCCCCGCATCGGTGTCTGACAGTGCAGAGCCTGCATGGGATGCTCTCTCTCCCCTTCCCTCTCTTTTTCTCTCTCTCAAAATAAATAAATAAATAAATAAATAAATAAATAAATAAATAAATAAATAAATGAAATTTACTAACACTTTATTTCTTAACAGATCGGCTATAAAGAGCCCCTTGTACGCAAGTGTAGGTTGATTCTGACATGTCTGTATAGAATCCCTTGTTTCTTAAAACCTATCCCTGCAAAGCGATTCTTCTCTGTCTCAAAGCAAGGTTTCCCAGGGGTTGAAGTCAGCTATGGCCATAGCGAAGGCAGTTACACTGGGGGAGAAGTGCGAGACATTAGTGGTCACTGGGAGACTGAGGGTCCTATAGTGTGGATGACCTATGGGATTCTGATTTCCCCAGCTGCTCTCCGACTCTGGAATGGCCGGTTACTCTTTCTCTTGCCTCCTCTTTGTCTTCTGAGTCTGCTGCTTCCTCATCTGACCTGCCCCTTCCCTTCCTTCTGACTTTCCCTTACACCTCCCTGAGTTCTCATTTGGGTGTTTCCTCCATGGGGTTCTGATGGCCTGTCTATTCCTCTTCTTGCATCCCAGGTACTCGATGGTAACCAGGGCTAGCGTCTGAAGATCTGAAAGTCTCTAAAGATAAAGTAACCTTTACCCCTGGAGTTAACATGAAGAGAAGAACCAGGCACCTGAATTATCTACAAGCTCTATCAGAGGAGAAACAAGGAAGGGAGGGGGATGGGAGGGTCTGGGACCTGCCCCCTGGGAAGGCACTGGGGACAGAGACGTAGTGTCCTCATCGTTTCTGGAAGGGCCTAGTGTTTCATGTGGGTGTGTGCTCATCTCTCTGAAATAATCTATGCTAATTTCTTGATGAAAAATTCATACTGTCTTCCATGTTGCTAAGCAACCAGCCCAAACATGTTTACTGTGTAAATCTCTCTGGAGGGCCCTGGGCTGCACCCAGGGCCTGAAGTGTGATGGGTGTAACAGGAGATAAAGCTGTCCAAAGCTTTGGGAAAGGTTTCTGAAGCTGACCTGCAAAAATGCATATTTTTTTGACACTTTTATACCCTATCTGGGGAAACACAGTGGACCAGGTATAATTTTGACTAGGTTTTTCCTGCTAATCTCCAGCCTTGTGGTCAAAAGTGTGGGCTCATGGGGCACCTGAGTGGCTCAGTCAGTTCAACCTCCGACTTCGGCTCAGGTCAGGATCTCACATTTGTGGGTTTGAGCCCTGCGTCAGGCTCTGTGCTGACAGCTCACAGCCTGGAGCCTGCTTCAGATTCTGCTTATTACTCTATGGAAATGCTTCTGTTTTATTTTTGTCTCTTTAATAATATGAATAGGAGAGTTTGCCAGACGGGAGATCAGCTGAGAAATGAATCCTTTAAAAGGGTAAGAATGCATGGAGGGCAGACTTTCTAGCAGCCCCCAGAGTCACGCTAGTTCAGGAGTGAGGTTAGCAGATCAGGGGACCTCTTCTGACCACTGAGGCCCAGGAGAGACCTCAGCAGAGCAGGGGGCCAGAACAGGAGAAAGCTCTTGGAGCTGAAGGTGGGGGCGCCCTCCCCCCACCCCTGCCAAGGGCTTCCCAAGCCCCTGCCCTTGTCCCATCACGACAGCAGCGCAACACGCTTCACAGTGGTTGCTGGCCGGTTTCCTTGTCTGTCTCCTCACTTATCAGGAAGAGCACACGCCCATCTCTTCATCGCTGTATCCCAGCGCCCAGCATGTGCTCATGAACTTTTAATGAATGAACGTATTAGCTAATGAAAGCAGCATCTGGGCTCTGATCCACCCACACCCCGATAAGTATGAACTCAGACACGTGAGCTGAGAGGATGTTGCCCCAGGGGTCTATGGAAGAGGAGAACACGGCAGGAGGGTCCATACGGCCACACGGATGGTCTGCGGCCCCCATCCCAAGAAGCAGGCGGCCACAGGAGTAACCACAGAAAGCAGACGGGGCCAGGGAGGTGGCATGTGATGGACCACCAGGAAAGGAGGGCCGCGTCTCTTGTGTACAGACCGGAAGTCCTCCCGGTGATAAAACTTGTCACTTGATCCTGAATTCATGTTTACAAACACTGTCTCACAAGAGAAACATTTTAATGGCAGCACTACCGAAGGCCAACCATATAAAGAAAAGTGCATAAATTAGAAAAGGAGGGGGGGCGCTTGGGTGGCTCAATCGGTTAAGCGTCCCACTTCAGCTCAGATCATGATCTTGTGGTCAAGAGTTCAAGCCCCACATCGGGCTCTGTGCTGATGCCTCGGAGCCTGGAGCCTGCTTGGGATTCTGTGTCTCCCTCTCTCTCTGCCCCTCCCCCACACACGCTCTCTATCTCTCTCTCTGTCTCTCTCTCTCTCAAAAATAATAAGCATAAAAATTGTTTTAAAGAAGGTAGCAGGGTAAGCACTGTGTGGGGAGCAAAATGAGACTCTAAAACCAAAGCTTTCTGAAAATAGGACCCCAACTCCTGCTAAGTGGCAGGTAACACAGGAAAAGCTCTCCCTGCTCACTCTTTATTACTTAGGTCAGCCCAGGACAGGGCTTTTTCTGAAGAAACCCAAAGCAAGGTGAGTGAAAGCCAGTGTGAGAAGGAAATTCAGGGAGAAGGAACCCAGGAGCCCGGCCACCTTGCACACAGTAGATTCTGAACCAGCAGTGAAGGGAAGACACACACACACACACACACACACACACATACACACACACACACACACACACACACACACACACATACACATCTCTTCTGCTCTCTGCTCTGTCTCCTCACTCAAGCTGCCGGCTCACTGCAGAATCACCAGCTTTGAAAGCTGGGCTGACAACAGGGAGGGTGGTCCCAGGTGACCCCGCCAGACCATGAGCAGACAATGTCGTGAGACTGGATCCCCCTCGGGACCCAAAGCACCGCACATGGGGGACCGGGAGGGGCTGTCTCAGGAGGCAGGATGAAGGGTCCAGAGTGTGTAGTTTGGAAACGCAAAGATAAACTGAATGGAAGCCAGGGGAGGCTTGGAAGGTGGTGCCTGAGGGCTTCTGCCCTCTCTCTCCTCCCACTCGGCAGAGATGCCGGCCTTTCTGGTTCTGTGGAAGCCCGCGGACGCCTCCTCAGAACACGTGCAAATGAAAGACACCGGACTGCCGAGGAGCGTCGAACGACACCAGCTTGTGAAACGGCTGCATGTGCACCTCCTCATCCACTCGCTCCCCAACCTTGCAGGACATGCAATAAGTACCATGATTTAGAACTGGCGATGAACATAAATGTTCAACCGACTGAGCCACCCAGGCACCCTGCGACGAACGTAAATGATACGAGGCAGCAGCTTCCTTGAAACTACCTGCGATTTCCCGGGGGACCACACCACACGTATCGTTACCACTCCTACTGCGTGTTGCGATATTCCTACTAACAGGAAATGCTAAGTTTCAGTCACCGAAGTTAGTGAAAATAAAGGTGTACTTTCTTTTCCTGTCTGAGACCAGCAACCCCTTAAATTCTCTCCACAGAACCCACAGGGAGGTCTTGGTTAAGAACCCCCAGGGGAGGGGCACCTGGGTGGCTCAGTCAGTTAAACATCCAACTTCGGCTCAGGTCATGATCTCACGGTTCATGAGTTCGAGCTCCGCGTAGGGCTCTGTGCTGACAGTTCAGAGCCTGGAGCCTGCTTCGGATTCTGCATCTCTTCTCTCTGCCCCTCCTCTACTTGCACTCTGTCTCTCTCTCTCTCTCTCAAAAGTAAATAAACAGTAAAAAAAAAATAAATAAATACATACATACATAAATTTTTAAAAAGAGCCTCCAGGGGAAACATCAAAGTTCTTCTCAAAATCACTACAAACTTCAACTTCATCCAACCATTCGGGGCCCAACTGTCCAAGGAACTTTTCCATGGATACGGGCGGTGCCCTCACATCCTACGGACATCCGGTTCTCAGGGTACGGACAGCTGGAACCCAGTTCCCCAGCCCTGTGCCCTCTTCTTGAAGGACACCTTCAGAGCGCCTTCCCCAACCCCTTCCTTCCTTGCCAACGTGCGCCACTTCCGCCACCCCGCTGTCACCGGCCACCCCTCACACCACCTCCTTCACTTACTTTGAGAGGTCAGTTGTGTTGGGTTTTCTCCAGTCTGTCTGAGTCAGTGGCTGGGTCTAAGCACAATGGCAGCCAAGCCCACATGGTGAGGCCGCTCTCCTGCACCACATCCGTACCTGCGGGTTCGGCCCGGGGTTGCCCAAATCTTTGTCACCGAGGGAACCAGCCGAGGGGATGTGGAGGAAGGGGTCTCATGTATCAGTAAATGTCTCCTGTGCCCCTACAGAGCTAGCACAGGGTTACGAAGGCATGGTGCGTGCACTCACACGTGCAGAGACGACTCAAGCCAGAGCCCCAAGTCTCTGGACATGGACTTTTATTTATCCACAGTTTCTTACAGTTTCTTACTGGACACCTAGTCAGTTCCAGCCACTGAGTGGGTGCTGGGAATAAATAACATGCAAGTAAGTGGATATGAAAGATCACATCCAGTTACAACAAGTCCTATGAAAGAATTGGAAGGAACAATAGGGAAGAAGGTACCGGGGCGTGTAGAGGGGGGAGGTACTCTTTTACATGTGACAAGAGACAAAATCCTCCTGAGAACATGAACTTTAAACAGAAAGAGTGTGAAAAGTCAGAGGGAAATGGCCATGGGGAGCTGGGAGATCTTTAAGAAGGACTGGAAATCCAAGGAGGGTGAAATTTCAGAGGATTGGGAGAAGGGGCATGAACTTGGCTTGGAGAGGTAGACACATGCCAGGTCAAGGGCATGAGGGAGTGGAGTGGCTAACAGCTTGGATTCCAGAAGCAGACCAGCTTGGCTAGAATCCATCCAGCCCTAAAACTCCTCTAGCTGTGTGGCCTTGGGCAAGTCACTTACCCTCTCTGAGCCTTAGCTCCCTCATCTTTAAGTAGGGATCATCACACATGTGCTCCATTGTGTTGTTAAATGCATTAAGAACAAAGCACTTAGAACAGTTCCTGAACAGAGCACTCATTCCACCCTCACTGAGAAGTTGTGGGGGCTTGAGCCAAGGAGAGGCATGACTGGGTTGTCTTTAACAGATTCTTGGCCATTGTCTGGGTTACTGGGCATCAATAAAACAGAATTGGAAGGAATCCCAGAGGTCATTTACACCAAGTCCTTCTCCAGTGCTTCTCTCTGGGGATAGGAGGGGAAGCGCCTGAAGAGCCACCTCTGTGACAGGCAGAATGGCCTTCCCTTAACGCCGGGTGGGAGAGAAGGTTGAGAGGCAGCCAGCTACCACTTCTGAAGGGTTCCCCCCACCCCCTCCACCCTCGGTGGGTGCAGAGCCCACTAGTCCCACCTCGGATGGTTCTGGGGCCCATTTCCCGAAGCCCAGCTGGCTCCCATTCCTGCCAGTGTCAATGTCACTTTTCTTGGGTTGTAAGCCTCAAGGACAGCAGCCATTTCCTTCCACTCTCACTAGCCGGTGACTGACACAGGCCCCCCGGAGCAAGTGCAGCGTCTCAGAGCTTTTGAATAACTGATTGAAAGAAGAAAGGTGGAATCACAGCATTTGTGTGCCTCTCCCAGACCTATGAGCTCGGGAAATAATCGAGCTGGCCTTGGGAAGTCATCAAGACAGCCCTGATCCAGGGCCAGCCTTCCTCAAACACCCTAGCAAGACTTGCTCTGGGTCCCCAGAGGGCATTTTGCACCACTCCCCACCTCGAGGAACGCTTTCTGGAGTGCACAGCCCATGTCTTGTGCTCCCTGCAAACCTCTTCCCTAGACGCCTTCAGTCACACTGTACAATGGGGACACCACCCGTTTCCTGCCCAAAGGGGCTCTGGGTACAAACCAATGAATAGGATAAAAGCCCTCCTGCTCCAGAGACATCTTCGGAGCCATCCTAGGGGAGGGCATGAGGGATGCTGGGAGGGGGCGAAGGCTCTTCAGGCCTCTCCGGGTTCACCAGCCTCTCCCCAGACCCCAGGCACCCCCTGCCCAGCTGCTCCACCACCCTCGCCCCCGTGCACCCCTGCCAGCTCCCAGGTCCTGAAACCACCTCCCCTCTCGTTTTCCCGCGGCTTTCCCCCTCCTCGGCGAAGCCAGTGCTTTTCCTACACCAGACACCCCCGCCCCCGCCCCCCCCCCACCACTTCCCTTCCCTCTCTGGTCCCCGTTTCTCTTCCTCCAATTCTGCAGGCTTCTAACCCTCCAACCCCCTCCCTGGCCTTCTCCCAGCCGCTCAACTCTCCTCCTGGCCCCTATTTGGTGCAAAGCAGGTGACCGCTCCCCCCAACCTGTCCCCCGCCCACCTCCCGTCCCTGCGGCCGCCGAGACCCCGCCGCCCCTGAGAGGCCCGAGGCGCCGCCCGCGCTCACCTGTTGTGCGGATCGGGGCACTCCGGGGCTAGCCTTCTCCGGATCCGGGGCCCGTTCCCGCTGCATCCCCTTCTTAGGATGCATGTGCCGGCACAGGCAGGTGACCCCGCACAGCGCGAGGATGCTGGTGGCCGTACCCAGAGTGGCGCCCAGCGCAATCACTGGCACCGACAACACCATGGTGCCCGCTCCGCGCGCGGGGCTCGGCCCGCCGCCGCCGCCGCGCACCTACCACGGTCGGGCCCGCCGCCCGCCGCCGCCGGCAGCTCCTGGGATCCGGGCGCCCCGGCTGCTCTCCCGCCGCCGGAGAGGGAGGAGGGAGGCGGGGAGGTCGGCTGCGAGGACGTCAGAGGAGGAGGCCGGCCCGGAGCGGGCTGGTGAGCCCTCAGCTCCGCGTCAAGCCGCACCCCCTCCCGCCACCACGTGACCGGACCCCCACCCCAACAGCAGCCCAGCGTTTAGAGAGGGTTGCAAGCTCAGGGGTGTCTCAGGCCAACCTCCACACTTTCTGTACGCGGACCCTTGTCTCAATAAGGGCAGGAGCTCGCCGGTGTCCCTCTGTGTGAGCTGGCAAACCGGGGCTCCAGCCCAGGCCTGCGCCCCCCGCCCCCGCCCCCGCCCCAGGTCATTTTACCAGACCGCCAGCCCTTCTTTTCCCACCTTGTCTGGCCCAGGAGGCTGGAAACTTCAGTCCTCCAGGATGTTTTCAAACACACACAGCTGAAGATGTCCTGACTCCCGAATTTGCTCCGGGGTTGGCTATGCCGTGAGGGGACAGGGGCGGGCAGGCAGCCAGGGAGGAGGGAATTGAGGGCTGAAGTTGAGCCTGTGCCGATGTCCTGGTGAAGGAGACAGCAACCGTCCTGCTTCTTCCTAATATCCCTGAGTGCTCTCGGTGACCTCATTTGATCTGCGGGTCTCCTCTGACAGATGGGGGCACTGTGGCTGGCAGGGGATGTGGGGCAGCTAGAAAAGTCTAGTCATCCTGAACCCAACTCAGGCTGGCAGATTCCAAGTCCGTGTGGCACACTCAGAGACAGAACTTGTCTTAGAAGAACAAAAGTATCACCCTCAGGAGCGAGGAGTCCACAGCTGATAGGGAAAGTGGGGAGTGAAGGCGGGGTGGCTCAGAGTAAGGGGAAATCAGAATTCCAGGCATGAGCAGGACTGCCTTGGAGCAGAAAACAATGGTTTTCAGTGTGTTGTGTTGTGCGGAGTGTTTCATTTAATTCGGCGTTTGCCGTGCCTGCTGCTCTCTAGCCTGCTGAGCACGTGTGAGAACGAGTAGAGACAATTTCATCCACAACAGGGCTTCAAAATGTCAAGAAGCCAGTGAGCCCTGAGTCTACGACGGCTCTGGCCAGGGCTTCTGGGCTGAGTTGCAGAAGGGATCACCACCTGGCATGTCCCTGTTTTGCTTATCTGCTCCTGTGTGACAAGCCACCTATGACTCAGTGGTTGCTTCTCGTGACTTTGTGGGGTGACTGGGCTCCGCTGGGCGTATTCCCTGCTCCATGTGATGTCTCCCGAGACTGCACTCCAGGTTGGGATGGGCAAGATGGAGCCCCACATGACAGGCAGTTGGTACCGTCTGCCACTGGGGACACATCTGGCTGTCACCCCGTGCACTCTGGTTCTCCTCCACATGCCTGGAGCAGCATGGCAGCCAGATTCCAAGAGGAAGGAAGCAGGAGCTGCCACTTCTCTAAGGCCTGGCTTCAGAAGTTCTAGAACATCGCTTCTTTGGTCAAGCAATAGTCTCCCTCTAATTCTTTCCCTACAAGGCATTAGAAAGGATGTGTCTGAAATGCAAAGCTGATCCTGTCACTCAGATGCATATAAGCCTTCCAAGTTTCTCCAATGACCAACCCAAAGACTCCAGTTGAATCCAAAGCCCTGGCCGCGCCTGGGTGGCTCAGTTGGTTTAAGTGTCTGACTCTTGTTTTCGGCTCAGGTTATGATCTGGAGGTTGGCGAATTCTAGCTCTGAGTCGGGCTATGTGCACACAACCCAGAGCCTGCTTGGGATTCTCTGTCTCTGCGCATATCCCACTTGCCCCCCCTTTAAAGAAAAAAGAAAAAAATCCAAAGCCCTTTGTGATGTGGTTCCTGCCAATCCCTTCAGACTCCCCTCTATACACTTCCCAACATGGCCTTGAACCCTAATTACTTCTCAGGAACTTGAGATTCACTTGGCAAGCTCATCTCTTCAGAGCCTTCACACCATCATTCTTGGGTGCAAACAGCAGGTTCTCGGTAATTGTTGAAAGGGGGAACGGTTCACATAATCATCTCATGCAGGACTTTCAGTGGCTTGGAAGGAATCCCATTTGCTAAATGAGCTCCATGTGATTAAACTGAGTCTTCCACAAATATTTATTTTGTGCCTGCTGTATGCCAGGCACATTTTCCTACTGGGCTCCATTTGCTGCCAACTGTGGAACTCAAGTCCCTCTGGGAGACTCAGTATTCTCTCTCCTAAGAAGCTTCCCTGGGAGGTTTTCTTGGCTCCCGGGCCTGGCAAGGCACAATGTTATAGGGAAATAAAAGGTTTAATTAATGATGTCAGTCCAGATCTCCCAGGCCTGAGCTGCTCCCCTGGGCGACCCTTACCACCAGCTAGCAGCATCTGGGGTGGGGGAGCCTGGAAGGATGAGCATTTAATTTTAGACACAGTCTGATGGAGATCATACACCTGTCATGTGGTTCGCTGTTACTATGGTTACCGGGATGACAGCGGCTGCAGTGACCTTCATTTTCAACAGGAAGAGGGACCCCAGCCTGAAAAGACCTGCTTCTCTTTTGCCTCTTTCACACACAGGGAGCCTGTGGCAGGGCTCGGGTAGACCTCAGGCAATTTGAAACCCAGTGATCAGAACCCTGCGTCCCTTTTGCAGAGTTGGAGGGATGCGACTTCGGCTTCCCGGTTACTGACATCCAGGCAGTAGCCTTTAATGACAACTTTCTAAGAAAAGGCATTGAGGGGTTCCTTTGAAAAATGGGAGTGTCTCTATTGTGAAAGGCGGTTGAGAGTTGGCCAGATGGAATGGTCGAGACGGTCTAAGGAGGAGACCCACAAATATTAGAAATGGCTGCTAGGGGGCCAGGAACAGGGCAAGATGCTGGGGGGTTGGAGGAAGCTTCTGGAAGGCTGAGGGGTAGATGTCAGCAGGTTCCCTAACCTCTTGATGAAATGTCACCATCGTTATTTTGATCGATATTTTTCTCGTTGGATGATTAAATATTCTGAGCAACCACTCCGAATTTCCAAGGTATTAAAATGCTTTTATCTGGGGGAAAGGCTTTCAAATATAGAAGGTCCTCTAATTTGCAAGCATTCATTGTGTCTGCATATAGTGGCTAGGCAGGACAGAGGAAAATAAACAGGCAGAGCAACTGAGTTTTAACACTGGAAGGACATCAGGGATCTCCTTGTGGAATTCTCCCATTGGACCAGTAAGGAAACTGAGGCCAAGGGAGATTGTGCCTCGGCAGAGGGGAGTTAATGACAGAACTGAGGTCTTGTAGGTCAGGGTAGGTTAGGTCCTGCTGTGGCAATGAAGAACCTCAAAACCTCAGGGATGAACACAATGAAGTTACACCGTGCTCTCGTCATAGTTCAAGGTGGGTCAGGTGGCTCAAGTGGGAAGCAAGTCTCCAGTCAGTGACTCTGGAATTGGGGCTTTTGCTTCCCACCATGCAGGTGGAGAAAAGGGAGCATTAAGACCACCAGTGCCATTTTCAGAGGCCAGGATCTGGGAACCCGACAAGCCTAACAGAAGAGACTGGAAAATAGAGAAATGAAACGCAAGTAATAGTGGTCTCTGCCGCAGATGCTTAGTGCTTATTTCTCTACTTTGTTGATTAATCCAACAAATTATTTTTAGTTTCTACCAGGTGCCAGGCACTGTGCTAGGTGACGGGGTAACGATAGTAAGGAAAATCGGGCGTGGTCCCTCTCATCAATTACAAACTCTAATCCAGGCTCAGAAGGACAGGTTCGAGGTTGGGATTTGATTTGTTCTGAGACACTATGGAAGCCTTCCCAGAGGAAGTGACCATTGCACTGAGGCATAAAAGGGTAAAGTTAACCCAGCAAAGAAGGAAGAGTGTTCCAGGCAGAGAAGCAGATGGGCAAGGACGCGTGGTGGAACCGCACACTGGGCATGGGTCGTGTGCTGGTCGGCTGGGTCTCTGGTGGAAAAGCGATGCTCCGCGTTTGTTGATTTCTCCGGTGTAAAATAATCCCACTCTAGTGACTTTCCAGCTGCCAGTGAATTCCTGAATGTCTCCCAGTTGGCTCTGTGTGTGGTGGGAGCCCGCTCTAGCAGACACCTGGGGCAAATCCTGAAAAGAGATGGGGCACCTGGGTGGCTCAGTCGATTAAGCGTTTGACTTTGGCTCAGGTCATGATCTCATGGTTCGTGGGTTCGAGCGCACGTCCAGCTCTGTGCTGACCGCTCAGAGCCTGGAGCCTGTTTTGGATTCTGTGTCTCCCCCCATCTCTCTCTGCCTCTCCTCTGCTCTGTCTCTCTCAAAAATAAAATAAATATTTTAAAAAAATCCTGAAAGGAGAGGTAGGGGCCAGACATCAGGGCTGGTACCAGAAGACCACTGGGTATTTTTAGACAGAGGAGCATGATATGAGCACATCAGTGTTTTGAAAAGGTCCCTCTGGCTGCAGTATTGAGAACAGATCAGGGAGGGACACAGGAGATGGCGGTGGACAGAGAAGTTGCTAGAGCGGGCCTCCAGGAGAGGGATGCTAAACTTCTCCAGGACATGTGTAGTCACACGGTGGGCTGCAGTTGTTTATGGTATGACTGTAGTTCTCTATGCTGGGCGGCAGCTAACGTGAGGCGCACCAGCTCTGGGCCCTGTTGAAGGTGGGATTTGCAGGAGGAAACTGCCTGGGCGAAGGGGGCGGAGATCCTGGGCCCGCAGGGAAATGCAAATTCTGCAGAGCTGACCGGCTGGCCAGCCCCAGCCGCTGGGAGAGAAGGTGAGGAGCCCTGTTGAGGCTCAGCGGTGGGTCCACCCCCAGGACTCCTGCTCCGGCCCTGAGCAATTCTGGGGCCACATCTTAAGGCAGAGAGGGAAAGGGGTTGGGCCTGGGATCCCCTGATACAGAAATCCGAGACTGTAAAAGGTAGAAGAATATTCTAGAGTTGGAGCAGATTGCAACACGCTTACTGACCACTGCTAGAGACCACCAGCCCGGCAGATTTTCTCCAACAACCCCGTGTGCGTTCACACTGCTGATGCTGTCTCAATCCGAGAGGAAGCGACACGTTCCTGTCCTCAGAACTGCTCAGTTCCAACCGATTTTTCATGGACCTAGTGTAAAGGCTCCCTTTCTCTCCGTGTTTCTAGAATAGGCAAAGATTATGGGACTTGGTCTAAAGGGTTTCTCCTGCCTCGTTGGGAGGAAGTATGTGCTCATGCAGAGATGGGGTGCAGGGGACGGAGGGCCTTCTGAGAAGCTAATGAGAGCTATTTCCTTTTTATTCCCAGAAAAATGCTTGAGTGGAACATTTTCAAAATTCTGTATATAAGCCTAAATGGTTCAAGGGCCATGTGACACCTTCTCGAAGTCTGTGGGCCCCAGATGAGCCGTCTTTTATGTGACTGAAAGAATAGTGAGCCTGAAATCAGAAGAAATTGGTCCAAATCTTTGTTGTTTTCAGCACTAGGGCTACATGATCCTCAGCGAGTAACCTTTTTGGGCCTTAATTTCCTTATCTGTAAAATGGGGATGATCATCTCTACTTTGTGGAGATGCTGTGAAGATGACCCGAAGTCTCGTGCTGTATAAATAATGGAAGATGCTCAACTCATGTTAATTTGAGAATTAAACTGATCATTTGTACCAGACCCTTTAACTTCCTAATTAAGCCACTTAGCCTAGGGCAAGAGTGCATATTGAAGTCCCATGGGTATGTGAGGCTCTCTCTGTTGCTTCTTCGCTGAGAGAACCTGGGTAGATTAGTCAGCTTAACCTGCTTGAGCTTTAGTGTCTTCATGTTTAAAGACTGAAGTATATTGTTTGCCAAAATGGTTACAACCATTCCCTGCCTGTGCCCTTATCCCTTTGCAATACGACTTTGTGAAAAGATGGCGGTCTATGGCTTCACTCCTTAATCTGGGCTACCTTCGTGCCTCAATCAGGCTGATAGATTGTGCTGGAAATGACATTGTTCTAAGCCTCAGCTTCAAGAGGCCACGGGAGCTCCTCTCTCCGTCGCAGGGCCCGCCCAGCCTCCAGGGGGAGAAGCCCAGGCTGGCCTGCTGGAGGGAGAGAGACCAAATGCCCAGAAGTCTCTGTCACCCCGGCCTGACGCTAGTCGATTCCCAGAAGCAGCGCGCCTCACAGACACCTGACGGAGACCAGCTGAAATGAGAGGAGCCACCCGGCCGAGCCCCCACAGAGTGCCAATCACAGACTCCAAACTACATTTTAAAATGGGGTTATTTTAAGCTACTAAATGTTTCAGTGTTTCTCACACACCAAGATGAACAGATTCAGCCTGGGTGGCTCAGTTGGTTAAGCATCTGACTCTTGATTTCGACTCAGGTCATGATCTCACGGTCGTGGGATCAAGCCCTGCATTGGGCTCTGCACTGGGCCTGGAGCGTGCTCAAAATACTCTCTCTCTCTCTCTCTCTCTCTCTCTCTCTCTCTCTCTCTCTCCCTGCTTGCATATTCTCTCTTTCTTTAATAAATAATAAATAAATAAATAAATAAATAAATAAATAAATAAAAACAGATTTGAATGCTAAATGGTATCTAGCCCTCACATGATTACTGTCTGGGTATGCAAGGCACCTAGCACAGAGCCTGGGACACAGTATGTGGCTGTGATTATTTTTGTCCCAGTGTCCCCAAGGCAGCTAACCAGATAACTTCCAGTAATGTTCAATGGGTGCACCAGCCCATTAGTAATTGTGTGAGAATCGATCTCGGGGACCCCAACACTTGAGAGGCATGCAGTAGTAGCTCTCTGACTCAACCTCCCCTGAACCAACTTTCCAGATTGGCCCAGGCCACTTCTTCTGGACCTCTTGCTGCCTGATGCCCGCTGATAAAGCCTCACGGCTGGCAGTGCCCTCTCTACTTGACCTCAACCTTCCCTCCTCCCCTTCCAGTTGTGTTGTATACTCACTTAGCGTTAGTTGTGCTGGTCTCCAAATCTTTTAATGCCAGCTGACCTCATTTTTTGATTATATACTTTAATTAATATGTTCACTAATGAACTAGGGGTAGGAAGGAGAGTTAGGTTAGTTATATGAAAACCAAGGTGAGTCCTTTGGAAAGACCCATAAAGGTAAGTTCCCTTTAGAAGTTCTCTTGAGGGGCACCTGGATGGCTCAGTTAAGCATTCGATTTGACTCAAGTCATGAGATCAAGGTTTGTGGGTTTGAACCCCGCATCGGGCTCTGGGGTGACAGTTCGGAGCCTGAAAACTGCTTTGGATTCTGTGTCTCCCTCTCTCTCTGTTCCTCCCCTGCTCTTACTACCTCTCTCTCTCTCTTTCTCTAAAATAAACATTAAAAAAAGGAGATATTCTCTTTGAAATAGATAGGGGCAAGTTATCTGGGAAAGGTGGAGAAACATCAGAAAATTCTGGGATTCTGCCATTAGACTGCTGGGCAAGGTTTTCTAAGTTCTTCATCCACTGCAAAGAGAACAAGACTGACGCATCCTGACGTGTACAAAAGGAAACAGTGTTAACAATTACAAAGTGCTTCCTGCATGTCAGGCATGGGTCTGAGCATCTTATCTGTTCTAATGTACTTAATAAGCTTTTTGGGGTACCTGGGTGGCTCAGTAGGTTGAGCATCTGACTCTTGGTTTAGGCTCAAGTCATGATCCCAGAGTTGTGGGGTCGAGCCCCATGTTGGGTTCCAACCGGGCAGGGAGCCTCCTTAAGGTTCTGTCTCCCTCTCCCTCTGCCCCTCCCCTGTTTGTGCTCTCTCTCTAAAATAAAAAATAAGCTTTAAAAATGATGGCATAGAGCTCTAATCAGCAAGAGATGCACCAAATCATTAAAGCTATGATTTGGTTGAAAAGAAAATGCTTGAGCTGTGTGTGTTGTGTTTAACTTTATTGGAGTGTAACCGGTGGGCAGCTAGTGCACAGATCACATCTATCTATCCAGCACCCAGATCAGGGAACAAAACATCCTCACACCCCAAGGACTCTCCATGCATTGCTTTCGGGGAATTCCCCGTGGCCAGGCGGATGGCGGGATGCTGCCACCTAGAGGATGTAGGGGGAAGTGGACCCTCCCCTCCAGGTTTTTCCAGTTTCCTTCCCAGCATCACCTTCCCTGAGAGGCCTTCTCTGTCCACCTTGTCTAAAATGACCAGCATTCTGTCCTTCACCTCATCACTCCCTGTTCCCCCTTTCTGCCTTACTTTTAACATTATTTAATAGTCCATATAATCTTCCTTGCCTGTCATATTTGTCTTCCTGATGGCCTGAGCCTCCCTTTCAGAATATAAGCTCTAGGAAAGCAGGGATATGGGGCTATGTGATCTTTTGATGTATCCCCAGCCCTAGAATAGTGCCTGACACATAAAGGCACCTCAGTAAGTGTATTGAGTAGACAGATAGGAGCCCTGTCCCTGTCCCATCGCCCTGTCTTGGGGGCCTTGACCTAAACCCTGAGGCTTTACTGCACCCCCAAGCACAGCTTTTTTGCAAGTTCCCGCCACCCACCCACCCACCCCTAGTCCCACCCAACGGGGAGGGGGGTGGCCTGGAAACACCTGACACTGTTTAAACTGCTCCAGGGCTGAGGAGAATGGGAACAGCCATGGCCAGGACCCCTGGACACCCTGGTCTGTGTCATAGCCTGGGCCAGTGGCACGGTGAGCTGGACAGTAGTACAGTGGTCCTGCCAGAGGTCTGTGGCACCTGTCCACCCTGCATGAATCCGGGTTCTAGCTGGGGAACTTGGTGGCCTCTGGCAAAGCACTGTATCTCCGTGAGGCACCCTGACATGACATCTATCAATGGAGACTAGTAAGTAGTAATAATGGGGGTGAAGTACTTGGCCCAATGCCTGGCACGTGGGTAATGCTAGGCTGTTGGAAATTATTAGCATTACATTGAAATGTGAGGACGGACAGGAAAACTAGACGTCATACTTTGTTTGTTGCTGTTACTGAAAAACACTCCCCTTCCCTATTGTTTTATATGGAAGTTCAACCCGTAAAAAGAAGACAAGCCTTCATGGTGGAAGGGTGGGGAGAATCACCTGGGACCCCTCATCACCAGGCCTCCCTCTCCCCACCTGACACACTACGCACCCATGAGGAGCTTCGAAGCCACTCCTGTGACGTCCCTGATGGTGCTCGACGCTCTTCTTTTACAGTCGGGGACAAAGGTTCAGAGAGGAGAAGGCCCTGCCCAAGCAGGGCCAAGCGGGGCGAGCTCCCAGGCTTTCTGACTCCAGGCTCTCTGCTACCCTCTAAACCTCTCAACGTTCTTTCTTGGCTGGTCAGTAAAGCCCCCAAGGGGATCTCGTGAGGGAAGATCTCCTTTCCCCTCATTTAAATCACAGTGATCTTCCAGGAGCAGAAGGAAATAGGGAGGTTTTCAGAGAAGATTTAAAGGCGTATTAGAGAGGGAGTCTCAGAAGCAAAATCAAGCTGGTGAATTCGAGACGCTCTGTAGACAGAGCCAGGGTCAATATGGTGTTATGGAGCAAAGGCACTAGAGGAGGTTTGGGAATTATGATGAAAACAGAATCAAATCATCAGTGAAAAGCACTTTGTAGATTGCTAAGTGCTAGTAAATGACAAGATGTTTATTGTCATCAATATCATCATTACCCTGTATCTTAATCAACAGGCCTGGAAGTGATTCTAATTAGCAGAAGAATTAATGCCTGGATAAAAATTACAAAATGCCAATTTCTGGGCCCCACCTGGAGAGAGGCTGATTCGGGGTCACTGGAAGGCCTGGCGTTTGACAGCAATGAGATCTTTGCCTCATAAGTAAAATTGCTTCCTTCCTGTGCTCCGCGTCTGTCTGAGAGTTCAGAGTTACTCAGTGATTTCTTATAACACTACTTACATCGCAGGCCTCACTCTCAAAATGGAAGGGTTCGTAATTCACAAAAGTGTCTCAGAAACCAATGAAGGTGATGTCCCCTCTTCTGTAGCTATTATTAGGTCAAAGTCTTTTTTTTTTCCGGCAAATAATCTGATTCAATGCGATGTAAAATTGAGATCATTCGTGAGAGTATCAGTCGTGGATAATCTCCAAAGATGCCCATTGATTCCTTTCCTCCCCATAAATGTGCAAATGTGCCCCACCCCCACAATGAGAGGGGGACTCTGTTTCCCACACCTTGGAAGCAGGCTGGTCTTGGTCGTTTGCGGCACAAGAGAATGTACAGAACTGATGCCCAACACCAAGCCTCCCAGCTTCTGCCCGGACCTCTTGGAACACTCACAGGTGATGAGCTTCCAAATTCCGGGAAGGCCAAGGACAGGGAGAGGCCAGGAGACTTCAACGCAATTGCTGCCGAGTCCTGCAGAACCAACCTGCAATGTGGACCAGCCGTTTCTCTGGCGGTGATGCTGTGATGGGCGCCTCTGTATTGGCAAAGAGCATAAACACTTGGAAGATGCTCTTGCTACTGGCCGTTCTTCTCCCACATGTACAATGGGGACAAAATGAAAACCCGTGGTTCTAGTAGATTTCTTACTTTAATAAATAAGTGAAGAGTCCTTTGTGATTTAAATTAACATGTACATATCTTCAAGTCCTCATCGGGCAGTAGGGTGGGTGGTCCGGGGACAATAAATTGGGAAATATCACTACCTTGGCTGTGCCTCAGGAACAGAGCAGGGCCTTGGGTTCTTTTGCGTTGTCTCTCTACATGCCACCGACTTTCTGGTTACATCTTCGCACACCACCGCCAGAAAGCTGCCTGCATCTTTCTCCAGCCTTTTTCAACCTGCCCCTAAGGAAGCTCACCAGGGTTCAGGAGAGAATCAAGGACCAGATTCACCTTCCCCACCCCCCGCCCCACTGCCGGCTGTTACAACTGCCCTTCGCTCAGTTCCGGGCATCTTACCACGCTGTCCATCCATACCCACCTGCTGAACTCAGCCTGAACCAGCCCTGTCTCTGTGGGTCAGTCACACTGTGGGACCTCAGGCAAACTCACATCCCCTCTCTCAGCCCTTGCCTTACTCAACCCCACAGGGCTTTTTAAAAAGAAAGATAGTATTTTATTTTATAGTTAAATCATTGCAATTACACAGTCATGAGACATGCGTACCTGTTGGACACTGCACAATTGCTTAACCCTCATTTCTTTTTTACAGCATTATTGAGGTGTAATTGATATACAAAAAACTTGGACGAATTTAATGGGCTCTGGTAAGGATTAAGTGAGTTAACACAGGTAAAGGGCAGTCCCTGCTCCAAAGGGACTCCGGAATGCTAGCTGTGAGGAGTATCATTATTATGATTATAAATCAGCGTTTCTCCATCTTTCCCCCCCATACCTAGTATCTGCCTGAAGGACCAGAAGTAATAGCAGCAAACATGCATTTTCTTGGAAGCCTTTATAGTTTTACCATAAAAAAGTTATGTGATTTTGCATTCCCATCCACCATAGATTTGTATTGGCTCTGAAATAAAGTGTTTGGAATTGCACCAGGACGGGAAACAAAAGCTGGCCCCGGATTCCTTCTGCGGTTCCCGTCACGGCCAACCTGGGCCCCTAATTTGAAAAGCTCACCTTTGCATTGCATCATTCTCCCTAACATGTTTCCTGTGTGTTCTTACCCATGATGTCCCCACAGCTTCTTGGTGTCCTGGGGCTGCAGCTCAGGTGGACACATGCGATTTACAGTGTCTGGAGGTTAATGAGGTCAGCGCGGAGTCAGACTGCCAAGGTCAATCAGAGCCATGGCTGGTTGCTTAAGGACCTTTAAGCCTCAATTTCCTCATATGTAGTGTGGGGGGAGGATGGTTAATGTGGGGGCTGCCATGTTGTAAGGAATAAATTAGGCAGTCCTCTGTAAGGTGAGCCTCCTGCTAAACGTATTGTTAGGGGTGTGTGTGTGTGTGTGTGTGTGTGTGTGTGTGTTTCCAACTCAGTGGTTCTCAGCTAGAACAATCTTGCCCTCCAGGGGACATTTGACAGGTCTGGAGACATTTTTGGAGGTTGCAACTGGGAGAGGGGGAGCGGCTACTGGCATCGAATTGGTGGATGTGGGGTTGGACTTCCTACAATGCACAGGACATCCCTCACTCTTTAATGAACTTTATGTGCCCCACATGTCAAGAGTGCCTCCGTTGAGGATCTGTGTCCCGGTTAGAATCCACGCTCCATGTGGATACGGGCTGCTGCCTGTACTCAGCTGCTGTATCCCCCCACCACCACAGCAGAGGACTTGGTCCTCAGTAAGCACTCGCTGAATGAATGGGTGACAGTCAAGTTACTCAGGGGGTGGAGCTGTCCTGGGGCTGGATAGACTCCTGTCGGGCCTAGACCTGTTTCCTCGCCTGAGGGGTATCCAAACTCTGGAGACTGGATCTCTAGACTGGGATGGAGGGAGGGGGTTGGGTGAGCACTAGGACCCTGAGGCTCTCTGGGGGCTGTCCGGTAGATGGAAGGTTCCCGCAGTTCACCACAGACCCACCATTCCAGAAAAGCAGTCAGAAGGCTACGCACACTGAGGCCATCCCCGGCAGCGATTTCCCTCTGGGCCCATGGGAGCCCTCTGGGCTGCAGACCCCTGGAGCTCTCAGCAATTCTGAGTTGTCCTGTTGGGGCTGGAGATGGTCTGGGGTAGTTTCACAAAGCACTCAGGGCAAATCCTCTGGAGTCTGCGGATTCTAGTCCTTCCCTGGTTCTTTTTTTTTTTTTTTTTAATACAATGATTACTTCCTGCACTGGAAAGTGGTACCTCGCTAGCATTTCTGCGATTTTAAGAAGAAAAGAATCCACATCAGCAAATTTTAGCAACCCCCTAACTCCAGCCCAGCATCCCTTTCGAGGATCCAAACTGGCAGAGAGCCTGGGGTCTTCCACTCCCAACATCTCTCTTTTTTTCGATGGCTGCTCCTTCTCACAGGGCAGTGAAACCCAGAACATGGGGAAGGTGCAAGGCTGCTGTCCTTGGAAAGCACCTCCGTGAGCCTCCTCACGAGCCCATTGCCCAGCGACTGGTAGAGGGGCCCCAGAGGTGGAGCCCAGGGTGGTCCGGCCAAGCCACTGCTGACGGATGTCCAGGTGTTCATGGGGGCTCACTCGGGCTTTGCCAGGATGCAGGTCTGAGCTGGTATTACTTCCAGGCTTTGGGAAAGGCCAAGGAAGCTTTGCCATCAAGCCAGGCATTCATTTAAAGAATTGTCAAATGTTGAATTTCATTTTACTCGAACTTAACAGAAGAAAAGGACATTGAGGTTATGCTACATGAATATCTGAACTTTACATAAATGCTCTTCTCTAGAAGATACTGATTTAAACGATTCTTTTCTGGTGGGAAAAAAAAACAACGTGGAAAATCTAGGAGATCGGAGTCATTATGGTTGTTTTTGAACACCATGTTTTTATTTGAAGCCCCAGAGACTGGGGTCCTGCTAAGAAAGTGGAGGGAAATAAGCACCCTTCATAATGTCCCCACCTTCTTCCCTCATCGCTGACTACTGCTATTATTTACTTTGTCCAAGTTTATAGCACTGACATTATGTTCTGGCACCACAAAGCCTGTTGTGACCCAAGTTGTTGGTCATCCTTTGTTCCCCCGCACACCAGTGGACTACAGTTCCCAGCGTCCTCTGCTATTAGACGCGCCTGCGCTCTGAACAATGGTCCAGGAGCTGCGGAGCGCAGTGCCGCTGGCTGGCCAGCCCCGTGGAAACCACGGTGGGCGATCCTGTGAGCGCCTTCCCATCCCGCTGGCTGGGTGTGTGAGAAACCAGCACACCTGAGCCTGACCGGGCCACAGGACGACAGACACCCGGAGCCCTGACCCACCACTCAGAGGAGAGCTGTCTGCCAATCAAAAGAATTTTTATGACCCAGAAGTAACCTTGCGTGTTCGAGCCCTTATATACTTGGAGCGTGCTTGTTAAGGTAGTTAACGCGACCTTAATCAGTATCTTTTTTTCCCTATAGTTAAGTGGACACCATAATCACTCTAGTTTTTCCAATTCTGTGTGGTTTTTTGTTTTTGTTTTTTTAAATTCTGAATGGTTGGTTTTATCCACAAGTAGAAGACTGTTTCAGAAAAGCCCACAATAAGAATGGCTAAGATTTACTGAGTTCTTGCTATGTGACGGACACTTCGCTCATTGCTCTGTGTGTATTAATCCTTGAAATTTTTGCAACAATCCTATAATACATTAATGTCATCTCCATTATACAGATGAGTAAGTTGAGGCCCAGAGAGGTTATGTAAGATCACACAACTGATAAGTTCCAAACTGGATTTCACAAGTTCGGACAGTCTGGCTCTGAGCTCATTTGCCTCTGGTCTATATTAAACATTTCAGGGTTTTTTTTATTCCTAGAGGTTTTTTTTTTTTATCATGTTTATTTATTTATTTTGAGAGACGGAGGCAGGAAGAGAGGGAGAGAGAGAGAATCCCAAGCAGGCTCTGCACTGTCAGTGCAGAGCCAAACTTGGGGCTTGATCTCACAAACGCTGAGTTTGTGATCTGAGCCAAAATCAAGAGCCACATGCCTAACTGGCTCAGCCAGCCACCTGGGTGCCCCTCTTCCTAAAGTCCTTGTATGATTACACAGTACTTCTTACTGTGTGCTGGTCACTAGTCACGTACGCTGTGATGTGGTACCAAATTTCCGGGAGATATAAAACCTCCCCAGTCCCTATTTTTCCAGATATCTGAACTTCCTTCACCCCTCTTTATAGTTCGTGCACCGCATTTTCTCCTTTCTTTGTTTAGAAACAGGACTTAATTCGCTGAAGCACATCTTCCAGTAACTTCCTCAGGAAAATGAGTGTGGGAGCCTAAAGGTCAAAGTCCTGGTAAATCTGAAAACGTCTTTTTTTTTTTTTTAACACCTTCAGACTCTTGGTCTGAACTTGAACGTGGAATTCCAGATTGAAAGTCATTTTCTCTCACAATTTTACAGGCTTGCTCCATTTTTTCCCCTTGTGTTCAGGTTTTTGATGCCAGTCTGAGTTTTGTTCCTTGAAGAGCAACCTTTTTGTTTGTTTCTCTGTAGAAGTTTCCAGGGTCTACTCTTTTTACCTGGTGTTTGGAAATTTCAGCACAACATGTATGGGTCTCTTTCCACTCTGCTGGCTGCTCTATGGGCGCTTTCGATCTAAATACTTGTGTATTGTGGTTCAGTCATTTGAACTTCCTACTTTGGCTCAGGTCATGATCTCACGGTTCATGAGTTCAAGCTCTGCATCAGGCTCTTTGCTGACAGCTCAGAACCTGGAGCCTGCTTCACATTCTGTGTCTCCCTCTCTCTCTGCCCGTCCCCTGCTCATGCTCGTTCTCTCTCTCTCTCTCTCAAAAGTAAATAAACATTTAAAAAAATTGAAATACTTGTGTCCTTAACCCTGGGGAATGTTTTTGTTCTCTTCGCTTTTCCAATTTCCTTCTGGAACTCATCGGTCAATGTTATACTTCCTCCATCAGTCTTTCATGTCTGTTATTTTTCTCATATTTTCCATCTCTTTTCTTATTCTATCCTCTGGGAGATTTTCCTGACTTTCTATTTGAAACTTGTAATTGAATTTTTAATTTTGGCCATTCTCCTTTTACTTTTTGAGTGCTCATTATTATTCTATCTTCATAGCAACTCTTGGTTTTCCCGGTTATGATATTTTTGCAAAGCTTTCTGCAGAAGTTTTGAAAACTATCCCTTCCCTGAACTAGCTCCATTTCTTTTATTTAAAAAAATTTTTTTACATTTTATTTATTTTTGAGAGACAGTGAACAGGGGAGGGGCAAAGAGAGGGAGACACAGAATCCGAAGCAGGCTCCAGGCTCTGAGCTAGCTGTCAGCACAGAGCCTAACGTGGGGCTCGAACCCACAAACCGTGAGATCATGACCTGAGCCGAAGTCAGAGACTCAACCGACTGAGCCACCCAGGCACTTCAGTCTTAACCTCTTATTTTATACTTTCTCTTCCATGTTACACACTTATCTCTCTTTTCTTCCTGAGGCCTCTTTTTTATTAAAAAGAATTTTTTTTAATATTTATTTAGTTTTGAGAGAGAGAGAGAGAGAGAGACAGAGAGAATGGGGCAGAGAGAGAGGGAGACATAGAATCCGAAGCAGGTTCCAGGCTCTGCGCTTTCAGGGAACTCATGAACCTAGAGATCATGACCTGAGCCAAAGTTGGACACTTAACCAACAGAGCCACCCAGGAGCCCTAGGGCTTACTTGGTTTTTAGGACGAAGCAATAAAAAGCTCTTGGGGAGCTATGTACATAGTATACTGATGGGTGAACTTGGCCTCGCTGTCATAGGTCAAGGGGCTAGTCTTTCCACAGAGAGTCTCAGAGTGCAAGTTTTCAGGGCCCACTAACCTCAAGCCTGGGTAGTCAGCTTAGTCACCCTGCCACCTCCTGGGGCCACAGCAATTGGTTCTGTGAGACTGACTTCTGGGGCTTCCATTAGAAACAGAGGGGAAAGAGAGGCCCTGTCAGCTAGATGGCTATAAGAATAAGGCAGATCCGAACTCCCAGCGGCCACCATGTAGATGAGCCACATCCCCCAGGGGAAGGGAGAACCCAGAGATGCAGAGAAACGCCAGTTCTGGATTCAGTGATGTCTGAAGTAAGCCCAACCTCTGGATGCCATGAAACACCACATATTTTTCCCCCGTGTCTTGTCCAATTTGAAAAAAACTTTCTATGCTTGGCAACCAAAAACACATAACAAACTCTCAGATGATAGATAACCCAACTAACCAATTACCTCCTCACCTTCGGCAAATCCCTCCACCTTCCACAACCCACAAACCATGTAAGATGCAGGTGATGACCTCTGCCTCCCTCAAGGGTACTGGTGAGGGACTGAGTGTGATGGCCCAATCAACCCCTGTAAAATTCTAGAAAATGTAAGCA
The DNA here is from genome assembly GCF_006229205.1 of Suricata suricatta. Taxonomy (NCBI): domain Eukaryota; kingdom Metazoa; phylum Chordata; class Mammalia; order Carnivora; family Herpestidae; genus Suricata; species Suricata suricatta. The sequence continues at coordinate 17,444,983 of NC_043710.1, read as the reverse complement.
ATCGTAATGATTCACCCTTTTATTTGACCCTTTCGGTGGGGTAGCATTTGCTTTTTCTTTTCTCAGCAGAAGAATCGCTTAATCTTGGTTACTTGGGTAAACAAAAATGAACTGAGCCTAACTAAACCCACTTGAGCCTTCCGGCTCCCCTGGAAGGAGGAACGCTTAGCTTTAGAGTTCTTGGCAGAGGTGGGTTTCTAGGTGGGAGGTGCAGCACATGACTTTCTTAGTGTTTGTCTAGTGCTTGGGACCCGTGAAGGGCCATGGAGTTTCTGAGATTAATCACTATGGATGCTTAGTGAACCATAAAACCCCAATTTCCTGCCTGCACCCCCAGCCATAAAATAAGTTACCACAACCTGTAAACACCCCTTGGTCACCACACCCCCCCCCTTGCCTGTGGGGCTGGTTAATGAGCATAAAGCTAAGGCCTCCAGGACGACACTTCCCTTCCCTGCATCCTCCCTCCGTGGCTCCTCTGACGGGCTCCCTGGTTGTGGATAGGAGGAAGCTCCCCTTGGATTCGGGCCACCATGCTGACCGGAAGTCTCTCTAATCACTTCCCCGTGGGCAGGTGGAGTGGGGTTTGTTCTTGCTTTGCTTTTCTGTGCTTTGCTTTCTTTCATTTCTTCCTTCCCTCTCTCTTCCTTCCTTCCTTCCTTCCTTCTTTCCTTTCTTTCTTCCTTTCTTTCTTTCCCCTTCCCTCCCTTCTTTCCTTCCTCCCTCCCCTTCTTTCCTTCTTCCTTTCTTATTCAGGCATAATTTACATACAGCAAAATTCCTCCCTTTTAGTGTCCTGCTCTGTCTATGGGTTTTGATAAAGGCATACAGTTGTATATCCACTATCACAATCAAGACAAAGAACATCCCCATCACTTCAACCCCTGGAGACCCCCAGTCTCTTTCAGTGCCTGTGGTTTTGCCTTCCCCGGGATGTGATATGAATGCCACCATACAGACTGAAGTCCGCTGCATCTGGCTTCTTTCACCTGGCAAAGTACGACTGAGATGTATCTATATCGTCACATGTGGCAGTAATCTGTTCCTTTCATTTTGTTTATCGTGTTCTGTGTATGTCCTACAGATTGTTTGTCCAGTCATCCTTTGAAGGACATTTGAGTTGTTGCCGTTACGACTAACACACTCGTGCACAGGTGTTCATGTGAACCTAACGTTCATTTCTTCCGGGTGATATATGGCAAGCATACACTGAACTTGACAGGACCCCGCCGAGCTGTTCTCTAGATCGGCTGTCCCATTTTGCATTTCCAACACCAATGCAGGAGGGTTCGAGGTGCCCTGCGTCCCGGCCAGCACGAGCCTGTAAAGATGCAAGTCTGATTATTTCAGAATGATTTAATGGGGTTTTTTAAATTGCTCCTGGGCTACAGATCTTTACATGCCCCGGGAGACCTTGCATGGTCTTGCTCTGAGCCTTCTCCTCTTCCTCTTGCCCCTGCCCTTTTCTGGACGAAATCTCTGCCTCTCCCTTCCCCCAGCATTTCCAGGGTGCTCCCTTCTGCCTGGAGCCTTCTGGAGCCTTCTGCCTAGGATCCTTGACACTGCTCCTTACTGGGCTAACCCTTCCTCAAGCCTCACATCTCAGCTCTACTGTCCTCCTCCCCAGCAAATTCTCCTGACCCCCAAACCAGACCTGCATCCCTTCCTAGGCTTTCTCTGAGCACCCATGGTTTTCCTTCCTAGCACTTGTCACGATCCGGACACGATCCTTATTTCTCTGCTCTTTAGCTGAAGGCTCACCTCCTCCCCCTGCAGCCTGTCACCTTGATGGCAGGAACCTTGTTCATTAGTCTTGCTTTTGTTTCTCCACTTCCTTGGTCACAAAGTGAACAGGGAGTGACATTGTCTCCAATTTTTGCTCTAATACATGATGGTGAGTTGAGCATTCTAGTGTGTCTTCCTTCTGCATGTGAGTTTCTCTGGAATGGACCCCAGAGCAGATGCCCTGTTGTAAGATGTGCACCCTTTACGTTGTTGTGAAATGCTGTCTGACGGGCTGGTACCCGCAGTGAATGAGCGTCCTGACTCTTCATCTTGCCATCACTTGGTGTTAGCGGAGTCTTTTTTGTTTAAGTTTATTTATTTTTGAGAGAGAGAGAGACAGAGACAGAGCTTGGGTGGGGAGGGGCAGAGAGAGACACACACACAGAATCTGAAGCAGGCTCCAGACTCTGAGGCATCAGCACAGAGCCTGACACGGGGCTTGAACCCACGAACCATGAGATCATGACCTGAGCTTAACCAACTGAGCCACCCAGGCGCCCAGTGTTAGCTGAGTCTTAGTAAAATGGGAACTCACAGTTAGATTTAATTTCCTTAATTGCCAATGAGACTGATCGCCTTTTCATAGGTGCCTCTTAGGCTTCATTTGACAAATGTCTTATTATGGATTTTTGCCCATTTTATTGTTGGATTTGTCTTTTTTCTTACTGTTTCATAGTTGTTTATTTGTCTCTGATCCTAATTCTGTGTCTGTTATCTATATGGCACTTTTTCTCTCCCAAATCATGACCCTCTTTTCATTTTATTTATGGTGGCTTTTGGTACACAAACATTTTTAATGTGAGGATGATCAAATTTATCAATTTTTTTCTCTCACAGCTTGTACTTTTGATGTTTTGTTGAAGAAAACCTTTCCTACTCTGAGATAATAAAGACCTTTTCCCACATTTTACTCCAGAAGTTTTAAACTATTTCCCCCAGACACACGTATTTAAGTCATGAACCCACCTGGGATGTCTTTATGTGCTTGGTGGGAGGTGAGGATCTAATTTGATTTTTTCCATTAAGATCACTGATTAATTGACTAGCCCATCCTTTTCCTAATGATTTGCAATGCCTCCTCTGGCAAGTCTAAAGTGTCCATATTCAAATGGGAATATAAAACTTCTGGATACCTTCCTGGGTTGGCCATTCTGTCCCCTTGATCCATGTTTCCATCCATTTCTATTCATGTTCTCATACCACGCTTTCTTAATTACATTGGTTTTACATTAAGTCTTAAAAGTTTTTAATGTTTATTTCTTTTTGGGAGAGAGACAGACATACAGACAGACAGAGTATGATCAGGGGAGGGGCAGAGAGAGGGAGACACAGAATCTGAAGTAGCTCCAGGCTCTGAGCCATTAGCACAGAGCCTGATGCAGGTCTCGAACTCACGAACCCAGAGATCATGACCTGAGCCGAAGCAGGATGTTCAACCGAATAGGCCACCCAAGTGTCCCTCCATTAAGTCTTGTGCCAACTAGGACAAGCTCCACTAACTTTGAAATTATCTTGGCTATTCTTGCTACTCCATATATATATTTAGAATCTATTTGTCAAGTATGATGAAAAATCTTTCAGGGACTTTGGTTGGAATTGGATTTAGAAATTAATTTGGAGGAAATTGACATCTTTATACTGTTGAATCACCATCCGTGAACCCAGCTTATCTCTCAATTACTGTGGCCCTCTCCAGTGCTTTCTAATCAAGTCTTACTGGTTGCTACATAAAGATCTTGTAAAGCTTTTGTTAGACTTATTTTTTGTGTACTTATTTTTGTAGCTATTATAAATGGAATCTTAAAATTACTTTTTGTAGCTCAGTGGTGCTAGGACATAGAAATGCATTTTGTTTTTGCTTATTGATTTTATATGCAACAATCTTGGCCAAATTCTTAGTTCTAATAATTTGTCTGTAGATTCTCTTGGGGTTTTCTATGTAGATAATTTTGTTTCCTCCCGTTCAATCTTTATTTCCTTTCTTTTTCTTTTATTACTGCATGACTAGAACTTCCAGTATTGAATAAGTATTGAATAAAGATACTCTTCTCTACTGGTGCAATTTCTTTTTAGGTTATAACCATAAAAAGTCTATTTGGATTCTCTGTTTCCTTTTTCTTTCTTTATGTTTTATATTACACATTTTCTATAATTGGCACGTATTACATTCACTCTTCCTTTTACTTCCTTTAGAAACAAAATTCAAGCTTCTAGAAAAGTTAAAAGAACCGTACACTGAGTACCCATGCATTCATCAACTATGAAGATATTGTCACACTGGTTCTACCTGTAGGAATCTAAACACACGCACACACACTTTCTTTTACCAAACCATTCAAAAGTCAGCCTCAGCCATCGAGATGTCCCCTTCCCACTTCAGCATGCATATATCACAAATAAGACTTTTCCAATACAACCTCATCTAAAAACATTGGTATTAATTCAGTAACTTCATCCAACATCCAGTCCATACTCCAAAGTCTCCAATTATCACCAAAACATATTGTGTGTGTGTGTGTGTGTGTGTGTGTGTGTGTGTGTGTGTGTGAAATCTGGTGTTCAGTCGGATTCCACCCACTGGATTTGGCATTTACGTCTCTTGTGTCTCCCCTGGTCTAGAACGGTTTTCCTTGTCTTCCTCGGATCTTGATTTGGCTTCGCTCATTGATCGGCATGTTGTGAACTTCAGCCATCCCATTGCATGTGGCAGGACTCATGTATCCTTATTGCCTGTAGGGTTCTATAGCGCACGGATCTTTCACCATTTGTTCACCCGTTTTAGTGGTGGGCACTTGGGTGCTTTCCAGTGTTTTGCTTTTGTTAACAGTATTGCTAATAATATCTTGATACATGTCTCTTGCTGAACAGATACATATAACTATGAAGGGGATTTCTTATTCATAAATATATGTATTTTTTAATGTTTATTTATTTTTGAGAGAGAGAGAGAGAGAGAGAGAGAGGAGGGGAATGGCAGAGAGAGGAGAGGACTAGAGGATCCCAACACGGGACTCAAACTCATGAACCGCAAGATCACTACCTGAGCCAAAGTCAGGTGCCCAAACGACTGAGCCCCCCAGGCGCCCCTTTAATATACATATTCTTCAGTTGCCAGACCATTGGCAGTCTTTTAGTTATCTGTTGATTGCTAGCTGAGTTCTAGAGTTATCAGAGCAGGTATCTGACTGCTTCCAAGCTTTTTGAGTGTTTTGGTATATGCTAAGTTTTGGTAGATATTCCATGTGCAGTTGGAAAATGGGTGGCTTTGGTCACTGTCAGCTTCAGTGTCCCACATAGTAATTGGGTCAAGTTTCTTAAGGGCATTTTCCAGATCTTCTATATTCTTAGAATATATATATTATATATATAATTAATATATTAAACGTATATAATATATAGTTATGTTATATATTATATATATAAATAAAATAAATATATATCTATATATTTTTTCCCTAACTGTTCATTCTATCAGCAACTAAGCAGGCACAATAGAGTCTCCTGCTATAATTGTGGATTTGTCTCTTTCTTTTGAGTTCTGTCCATTTGTGCTTTCTATCCTGTGAAGTTATGATATTGGGGACATGTAGATTTGAGACTGTGAGAGTCTCCTGGTCTATGTACCCTTTCATCCTATATAATGTCCCTCTCTGGTAACACTTCTTGGAAAGTATACGTTGACATACAGTCTTTGATGTATAGCCACATCAGTTTTCGTCCGATTTAAATCTGCACATTGTATCATTTTCAGTTCTCTTTCATCTAAACTTTCAGGCTTCGATAGTGAAGGGATGCTCTAGCTCGCACACTCCCTTCTGGAATTTTGGCTCCATGTAGGGTCTCTAAGGTGACTTCACTCCTGCATGGGCTGCAGGCCCTGCATATTATTTTTTTCTCTCTCCTGGCTTATAAGAACCCAGACTTTAGCCACCAAGGATGAAAAGATACCTTTAAAAAAGATATTTTAAATTTGGGACACCCGGGCGACTTAGTTATTGAGCATCTGACTTTTGGTTTCGGCTCAGGTCATGATCTCACGGTTTTATGGGTTTGAGCCCCGCACTGGGCTCTGCGCTAACAGTGTGGAGCCTGCCTGGGACTCTCTTTCACCCTCTGTCTGCCCCTCCCCTGCTCGTGCTCTCTTTGTCTCTCTCAAAAAAATAAAACTTGAAAAATATTTTAAATATTATTTTTAAAGTCATTTTATTGAGGTGTAATTGACACACAAGTGTTGTCCATAATTAATCTATACAACTTGATGAGTTTGGACATGAATATATACCCATGAAAACATCACCATCATCTATGCCATAAATACTCCATCACCTGCAAAAGTTTCCTCCCGCCCTCTTTATTTAGTATTATTAATTATTATTTTTTGTGATAAGAGCACAACAAAAAGTCTACTCTCTAGCAATTTTTTTTCTTTTTTCTTTTGAGAGAGAGAGAGAGAATCAGCTGGCACACAAGCAGGGGAGGGGCAGAGGGAGAGAAAGAATCTTAAGGAGGCCCCATGCCCAGTGCAGAGCCCAACACAGGGCTGGATTCCCCGACCCTGAGATCATGACCTGAGCCATAACCAAGAGTTGGACGCTCAACTGACTGAGCCACCCAGGTGCACCTCTTAGCATATCTCTAAACAAAAAAATACTGTTAACTATAGAAACTAACACCACCCCATTTCCCCTTCCCCAGCACCCGGCCACCACCGTTCTACTGCCCGCTTCTCGGAGTTTGATGATTTAAGATTCCTCACATGATGGGTATCGTGTAGCTTTTGTCCTTCTGTGTCTTGTTTCACTCAGCATAATGTCCTCTAGACTCATCTAAGTTTCATACATGGCAGAGCACCCCCTCTTTTTGAGGGCTGAGTAATATTCCATTGTATGTAGCTACCATAGTTTCTTTACTTAGTCATCTGTCTCCTGACACCTAGGTCGATTCCATGCCCCAGGCTGTTGGGAATAATGCTTTAGGGAACACAGGGTGCAAAGATCTCTTGGAGACTTTGACTTTCATTCTTGGGAGCATATACCCAGAGTAGAACTGTTGAGTCATATGCTAGTTCTAGTTTTCAGTTTTTGAGGAACCATTTTTGAGGACTCGAGCATGTGTTAGCATCTTCTTGTTCCTGCCCTCTAGTGGTTTCCCCGACTTTCCTGCCAGCTCAGTCATGCTTTCAAAGATATTTTACTTACACTCTCTCCAGCACGTTTAGATCTTTGTGCCCTGAGGAGGGTTTTTTTTTAATACTTGTTCCAGAACATTTCTGAAAATGGAAGTTTCTTCTTCCTCTTGTCCCCACCTAGGATATTTGTCATTTTCTTATCATTTTGTAGGAAATCTCTATACATTACTCTTTTAATTAGCATATGTATTATAGACTTTTCTCCTAAGCACAGCCTTTCTTTGTCTTTCCACTTTGTGGTGTCATTATTTATAGAGAAAAATAAAATACCTCCAAAACTAAACCTGCCTTATCTTTATGGCTCCTGGATGTCCATCCCTTCCCTAATAAGGCATTATCCACATCTACATTGAATTTTTAAAAGTTTTAGATGGTTACATTAAGTTTTTAAGCCATTGGGAATTCATTATTATAGACAGTAGACAGAAAGGATCTAACTTTATTCAGTCCAGGTGTAGAACAACTTATACTGCTCCATTTGGCAAATGAACCACCCAGCCCGTGAGCTGAAATGTCACCTTTATTATGCATTATGTGCTCACATATCCTTGGGTCTATTTTCGGACTCTTGATTTTGAGCCAGTGATATATTTGTGTGTTTTGGTGCCAAAATCAGGCTTACTTTTGTCGTGGTGCCTCTTCGCCCAAGTTTTGTGATTTCCTAGGGCGAGGTCCTCCTTACTATTACTTCTCAAAATTTTTCTTGGCATTCTTGTGTATTTATTCTTCCATCTGAGTTTTAAAATTACTTTTGCTGTTCCAGAGAACGATTCTATTATATTGTTATATTTTTGAATTCTATGTTATCCTAAGTTGGGAGGAATTTTTCCTTCCATGCCCTCCTTTAGACTTTTTTTTTGATCTGCTCATACAGTTCAGTTGCAGAATTAATACACTCTGTTCATGTAATATGCTGACTTTTCTGTACACCGTGTTATGCAGTTCTCGCTACAAACTCTGTGAAGGGACTATCGATACCCCATTTTAGGTTAAGAAAGAGAAGGACAGACAAATGAAGCGATGCACCCCCAAGATCACCAGTTAAGAAGCCGTGGGATTCTGTGTAAGGTGCTCCCAAGGCGATGTGGGCATCTGAGAATCCATTTCCAACAGTTCCAGATTTATTCTCAGGCTCACTTCTTCTTGCTCAAATGCTTGAGTTTTTAACGCGTAAGAGTCAAACTCCACTTTGTATCCAATGAAAGATCTGCTTGGCCACACCTCTTGGGACATAGATTTCATCTCACAGCCTGGACCAGCTGTGTGCTGGCGTCCAGGGCTCAATTCTGTTTTCCTCTCGGTCACCCAGCGGCTGTGAGGGTGTGCTCAGGGCTGGCAAGTGTCAGACTTCACATGTCACTGTGACAGGGCGCTGTCGGAGATCCAAGAGGAACCGGGATTTGCCTCCGTGAACTTACACTGTGGTTGAGAGCCATGGACACAAGAGAGAGGCATGGACCAAAACATCAGACACGGAACTAGTCTCCTGGCTCCTGCTGAGTTCTCACGTCCAGTGCCTGGCAGCTATAACTCCGCTGGACCACCGTATTCTGCAAAGCCATCACAATTTTCTATTTGTTTCACATCTAGCCAGATATTAACTGTGAATGAAAGAATGAGTGAAATCAACAACACAGCAGGCTAAGGGACAAGAGCAATGAAAGCGGTCTAGTCCACACATCAGCGTAAAACAGTTCTCTCCATTGGAAAAAGAAACCCAAATAGGACCACACCCAACTGAGATCAGTTCTGTGAAATCATCTTTTAAATAAAGAAGGGCCTTTTGTAAGAGTGTCCTAATGAAAATGAAAGCAAGTGACCTTCTGGGACACTGGGCAGAAACAAAGGCGGCTCTCTCTCTCCTTCTCTTGTCCAGAGTCCTGACTGAGAAGGGAATATGGTTGCCCAGGGTGCCAGGAAAGGACCTGGGACCTGTGGGCTGCTTTTTGCTCTCCCCCAGCTGGCCCCGGTGTCTCCTTCCACCTGCTGGCATGCTCTGCACCGATGTTTATCCTGGTTTCAACCGGCCCTTGATTGCTCGTATAATGAGTTCATTTTGAACCAAGACATTATCCCCTCATTTTGGACTCTCGATTTTCAAAATCATGATGTTTAAAGCTTAACGGGAATTTAACGATCACTTCATTCATAACTCCCCAAACTAATCTGTCAAATATTATATTCCTCAAGATCTTAATTGTTTTCCACAAGAAAAGGAAGGTACTGTTCTGAGTTCAAAAAAAGCTTGGAAATGCCAGATTAAAGAAACTAAAGAGGTTTCTTTCCTGTGGGTTTTTTAGGGCTTCTAATACCCTAATGTGCACTTGAACTGCAAAGACAGGCCACTGTTAGAATTACCATAATTGACCCTGGACATTTTTCCTTAAATCGCACCATCTTCTTGGAACAGGGTGCTCCCCAGAGCCCAGTGCAGGAAACTCGGATCTAATCCAATACTCCCATTTTATAGGTGAAAGATCTGAGCCTCCGAGCAGGGGGCGGCTTGCTCAACGCTCCCTGTTAACTGGTAGTCAAGTCTGGAATCCTGACCCTGATTCTGGGGCTCTTCCAATTAGACCGTTTCTTCTGTGGCTCCGCCGCCTGAACCGGGGCGCTGGAAGTAGGTCTCGCCGCTGGGTGGCGCTGTGAGCGATGGAGGAAGGCGGACTGGCGGGCTCTGCCCTGGCCTTTGGCGCCCCGTGGTTGTGAGGCTCCCTGGGGAGACCGCCCGTGCAAGCACTTGGCAGATGGCACGGCACTGTACACGACAGTCACACGATTACCCGCACTGGCCATTTTACCCTGCATGCTGATTCCTGGGGCTCTTGGTCCCACGCGAAGAGTTTTCCCGGGCCTCCTGTAAGACCCCTTTGCTCCTTCCTGCCTTCCTGGGGTCTAATGGACTACCCACATCGCCGCCCCGCCCCCTGGCCCCAAAACTTGTCCGGAAGTAGCTGGGGTGGCCCTCGGCCTGCTTTCTGTTAGGGAAAGATGGATCCCCTCCTGTCTCTTTTTCCTGATCCCTTTTCCTAGCTTGGCCTATGCAATCCCAACGCCCAAGTGAAGTGGGGGGGGGGGGGTGTCTCGGGAGGGAAGCCACAGGGAAGGGGGTGAGAGGGAGAACCCTGGGCTGAGGTGTGAAAAGCTACTGAGAGCTCCAGGCTGGGGGTCAGGAGACCCCTGCCAGGCCCACCTGCCCTCCTCTGATCCTGGCCACAGCCAGTGTCTCCTGCAGCAGCCACCAGGTCAAGTCCAGGCTGAGGACAGCTCTCTGCAGCAGTTGCCTAGAGAGCCTGGCTGCCAGGCAGGTGACAGTGAGCCTTCTGCCATTTGGGAGCCTGCCGTGAGGCTGTCCCTGCTGTGACCCGGGGCACCGGAGCTCCTTAGTCCCAGCTTCCGGAAGCGCCAGCCTCCTCACCTCTGGCCTCCACCTTCTCCCCACCAGCCTCACTTTGCTGCCATTCTTACTCCTCCACCACATGCTGCGCCTCTTCCTCCAAAGCTCTCCCAGCTCAGGCATCCATATTCTGCACCCCAAGTCCTGACTCCCAGCCCCCCAGCTCCCAATGCACACTCGGATCCTAGAGCCTATGTCCCAACCTGACCCCACCGTCACCTCATTTGCTGATCACTGTCTACCACCAACCCTCTCTACTCCCCACCCCCAGACCCCACTCACTGGGGCTGACCCTCCCCCCTCCCCCTTGCACATTGGCCCGCAAGAGCACAGCCCCCAGACAGCTCCTGCGGCAGCCTCTCTGCCTGGAAAATCCCAGGCAGGGACCACTCACATCTGCTGTTAGTAATTATATTTTCTTATTCTCCATATTCTTCATGCGCTGGCATCTGGGGCCTCTCTGACAGGGAGAGAGGCCCCCTCGGGGCTAGCCAAGTCTTGGCTACAGCAAATCTGGTGTCTAGGAGGGCGCCTTTCATATGCATGCCAACCGAGTAACTAATAAAGAGCCCTTCCCTGCCACATGCCTCCTTCACAGCCTGTCACAGGGTAAATCACCGATGTTCTCCTGTCCTACTCACCCCAGGGCCGGGGACCAGACCACGCAGGACAGCCCCTAGCCCCTGGAACTACGGGAATGACTCAAGCTAGTCAGTCCTAAACCCGTTGAGCTTGGTTACCGGGCTTCACCCACCCCTTCCGGCAAAAACCCCAGCGGAGGCTCTTGCCCAACTTTCCTCTCCAGCCTTCTGTCTCCTGACAAGCCCTGGTCCCTCCTCATGCAACCCGTGGGATGTGCCACGCCTCCTGCTTCTAGGGGGCCCGTGACAGTCATTTTCATGGCCGTGTGTCTTAACATACCTGATTAAAACAAGTCCCAGTTCTGTTTTATTTATTTATTTAATTTTACGTTAAAATTTTTTTTTAATGTGTATTTTTGAGAGAGACACAGAGCACTAACAGGAAAGGGGCAGAGGGGAGACACAGAATCCGAAGCAGGCTCCAGGCTCTGAGCTGTCAGCACAGAGCCCCACATGGGGCTCAAACCCACGAACCATGAGATTGTGACTTGATCTGAAGTTAGTTGTTCGACCCACTGAGCCACCCAGACACCCCTTTATTTTACTTTTTTTTTTTAATTTTAATTTATTTTAAGAGAGAGAGCAGGGGAGGGGCAGAAAGAGAATCCCAAGCAGTTTCTGCACGGTCAGCTGGCCCCCTGACATGGGGTTTGAACTCACAAAGCATGAGATCTTGACCTGAGTCAAAATCAAAAGTCAGTCACTTAACTGACAGCCACCCAGGTACACCCCCCCCCCACCCCTGCCCCGCCAGGTACATTTTAAAACGTCTGTCCTTGAGGCCTTCTCCTGGTGTGGGCATCCACCAAGGACACGTTCCTGGTGGTCCTCCTGTGCTTTGCCTTCTCTCTGTCCGTGGCCTCTCTCTGGGGACACAGTGTGGCCAGGCAGCCCATCCTGGTGTCCAGGAGCTCCTGGAGATATGAGTCACACAGAGAGTAGGCTTTCATACTTGGGGGAAAAAAGGAAAAAAGAAAGAGCAGGACCACTTCCCAAAACACTGAGGCCAGGTACAGACAGGACCCTGGGACCACTTAGAGTCACGTGCTGATGAGGACAGGAGTCCCTTGTGCTTCTGGAGTAAACCCAAGAAGCTGCACCAAATCCCAAGACCTCAGGGAGCCATTTGCTACAGTCATGGACTTGTTCCTTTGGGGATTCCTCTTGTGCAGCAAGTCCCTGGTGGCCCCTGTCATGGTTTCTGGTAGCAATTCCCCCACTAGAATCTCCTGGATTCTTCCCAGTCCAATTTCAGGCCACTGGGTCTTCGGCCCCAGCCTTGCACCAGCCCAACGCCCATTCCTAGCCCTTGCCTGAAACCTGTGCTCATCACAGCCCTGCTTCAGACCCATGTCCTGTCCAGGGCCACCTTCAATCCTCTCCTTCACTCCAGATCAGGGCCGGTGGAATGGGCTTTCTGGAGGGTCTCCAGAAGGAAGTACCGTCTCTCTGCATAACTAAAAGTCAGTGCCTGTCATGGCTGGCTGGTTTCAGAGGTCCAACCTCGGTGGCCTCAAGGGCTCAGCAAAGCCATTGCATTCTCCCAACCTTCCCAAAGCAACCTGGCTGGCTTTTGAGGGCTGTTTCTTCTGCTCAGCCAGAAAGGTCTCCTCCATTCCTCCCCGGGGCCAAAGTTTCCAAAAAAAGGTGTCAATTCACTTAGAGGAAAAGCTGTCTATTTCCTACATCTCTGAAAAGGGTGGGCTCTTTCTCTTTCTCTTACGTGGTTATTTTCTTCTCAACAGGAGAACAGTATCATTGAAATGTGTCCTGTGTTGCATATAAGTTTATAGTATCCCAGAAGCTTGGGCTTCGAGAAATTTAGAGTCTGGCTTTGGCTCCTGTTCAGCAACTGGCTTGGCTTCTGAAAAATGGCCAAGGTCATGGAGGGAGCTTGCACACTTCCCTCTGTCCCGGGTTTCTTCTGCACCTGTTCTATCTTCATAGGTTATTTAAATGTCTATTTTGAAATGTCCTGTTTTAAAAACACTCAATTTTCACACACTACAATCATTGAAAAAGAGACAGAAGAGAAAAGTACTATACACATGCCCAAGGGCTTGACGAAGTGAGAAAGCCCAGTGGACCCCACCCCAAGAGGGGCTTACCCAGCCATCCCTTCCAAAACTGGACAGCTGTAAGGTGGGTAGGGTTGCATAAGAAAAATATGAAGAACACTTTGTTGATGGTCATATAGAGTATGCAGTACTTCTTGGAATTCACTGTTAATAATATCTACTTAGCAAATCTAATTCACTTGGCCATAGTTTTGAAACTGATATGCTTTCGTTTCAAAATCATATCTTTCCTCTAAAAGACATGAGCCAGTAATATCAACATGGATGCAGACAATAGAGGAAAGTTCTTTTACATTCTCAATTTAGTTATTGGAAAACATTTTTGCTGGTAAAATAAATATAATAAAATTTATCATTTTAACCATTTTAATAGCGTACTGTTCGGTGGGATTAAGTACCTTCACAATGTGCAGCCTTCACAACTACCTAGTTCCAGAACTTCTTTTCCATAAAAGGAAATTCCATACCCATTAAACAGTCTCTCCTCCTGCCTCCCATCCTCCTGACCCAGCACCTGATACCCACTAATCTGCTTTCTGTCTCTATCAATTTTCCTATTTTAGATATTTCATGTAAATGGAATGATAAAATATATGGCCTTTGTGTTTCCCTTCTTCATTTAGCATAATGTGTTCAGGGTTCATGTTGTAGCACGCATCAGTACTTCATTCCTTTCCATGGGTGAATAATTTTTCATTGTTTGGATACCCTCCATTTTTATTCACTCATCAGTTGATGGGTATTTGGGTTGTTTCTACCTTTTTGCTATCCTGAAGAGTGCTGCTATGAAATTTGCATACAGATTTTGTTGGAACGCCTGCTAGCTACTCTTTTGGGTCTACACCGAAGAGCGGGATTGCAGAGCCGTATGGTAATTCTGTGTTCAACATTTTGTGGAACTGCGAGGCTTTTTCCCACAGGCCACACCATCTTACAGTCCAGCCAGCCTTGTAGGAGAGCTCCAATCTCTCCACATCCTCTCCGTTACTTATTATTTTCTGTTTTGTTGATTTTAGCCATCCTAGTGGGTACAAAGTGATATCTCCACCAAGTTTTGATTTGCATTTCCCGAATGACTAATGACTGCATCTTTTCATGTGTTTGTTGGCCTTTTGTAGATCTTTGGTGAAATGTCTATTCAAGTCTTTTGCTCATTTTTAAATTAGGTCATTTTTTTTTTTAGTTGTATGAGTTATTAACATATTCTGGATGCTGGACCCTCTGTCAGGTTTTGTAACAATTTTCCCATTCTGGGAATTGCCTTTTCACTCTCTTGATAGTGTCCATTGATGCACAAAAGTTTTTAATTTTGACAAGGTCCAATTAGTCTATTTCTTTTTTGTGCTCTTTTTTACTTATGCTCTTGGTATTGTATTTAAGAAACCATTGCAAAGTCAAAAGTTATAAAGACTTAGTCCTATGTTTTCTTCCAAGAGTTTTTATAGTTTTAGCTCTTACTGTTATGTTTGGTCTATTTTGAGCTCATTTCTGTATGTGGTGTGAAATACGAGTCCAGCTTCATTGTTTCACACATTGGTATCACCTGTCTGAACACCATTTGTTGAGCAGACTATGCTTTCCCCTGTTGAATCATCTTGGCCTTTTCCTTGCAGAAATCAATTTGCCTTATTAGTAATTAGTTAGTTTCTAGTTCTCACTTCTATGCCGTTAATCTACATGTCCATCCTTATTACCACACTGCTTGTGTTATTGTAGCTTTGTAGTAAGTTTCGAAATCTGGAAGTAAGGGTCCTCCAACTTTGTTCTTTTCCAAAACTGACTCTTTGGGGGCCCTTACAACTCAATATGAGTTTCAAGATAAGTTCTTGCATTTCTGCCAAAAAGGCTCCTGGGGTGTTGATAGAGATCTAGTGAATCTGTAGGTCCCTTGGGATTATTGCCATCTTGTAGTATCAAGTTTTCCAATCCATGAACACAGGATTTCTTCCCATGTATTTAACTTTCTGTTAATATATTTCAGCAACTTTTTTTTCAGTGTGAAAAATAGAAGACAAAGATCTTTTTAACTCGGGACATGAGACCGATATTATCCTGATATCAAAGCCAGACAGAGACATCAAAAGAAAAGGAACTACAGATCAATATCCCTTATGAGGATAGATGCAAAAATCCTCAACAAAATAGCAAGCCAAATCCAATAGCATATTAAAAGGAATATACAACCATGACCGAATGAGATGTATCCTAGCAATTTGAGGATGGTTTAACATACACAAATCAATGTAATACACCCCATTAATAGAATGAAGGAAAAAAAATACATGGATTAATGTCGAAAAGTGTTTGAGAAAACCTGACACAACTTTCATAATAAAACCACTCAACAACTAGGAATGGAATTGCTCAACCTGAGAAGGGCGCTTATGAAAAGCCCACAACTAGCATCATACTCAACAGTGGAAAACTGGAAGTTTTTCTCTAAGGATCAGGCATAAGGCAGGGACACCTGCTCTTGTCACTGCTGTTCAGTAATGTACTAAAAATTCTAGCTAGAGCAATTAGGCAAGAAAACGGAATAAAAGGCAACCAAATCCTAAAGGAAGAAGTGAAATTATCTGTATTCTTTGGGCAGGGGGTCTGGTATTGTTTTTTTATGTTTACTTATTTTTGACAAACAGAGAGTGAACAGGGGAGGGGCAGAGAGAGAGGGAGACACGGAATGTGAAGCAGGGTCCAGGCTTTGAACTGTCAGCACAGAGCCTGACACGGGGCTCGAACCCACAAGCTTGCGAGCTTATGACCTGAGCCAAAGTTGGACGTTTAACCTACTGAGCCATCCTGATACCCCATCAAGGGGTCCGTTAATAGCAAGTGCTATCTTCCGATTTTATGCTTTCGAACTTGAAAAGTCATTTCACTGCTTGTGAAACTCTGGGTTGATAGTCTCTCTCAGCACTTTGAAGACACTGCCTTATCGTGTTCTGACTTCCATTAAGATTGTAGAGAGGTTGGATGTCAATCTAATTGTCTTTGTTGTGTAACAGTATTGTCTCCCTTATTGCTTGAAGCTATTACCTTTGTGTTTGATGTTCTGCAGGTTCATTACCACAGATCTAAAGGGTGGCTGTGAAGGTCACCTATATTTCTCAACTTTAAAGGAAAATAATTACATTCGGGCCAATGAGCAGTTTTCTGATAAAGGGAACTACCACAGTCATTCTGAACCCATGGCACAAAAGAAAGACTTGCTAAAATCATACTCACTTCTCGGCTCAAGATTCTCACTTCAGCTGGGCAAGTAGCTTCCTGTAAAAGAAAGTCTAGGGGCACTTGGGGGGCTCAGTCGGTTGAGCATACGGCTTCGACTCAGGTCATGATCTCGAAGTTTGTGGGTTCCAGCCCCGCATCGGGCTCTGTGCTGCCACATAGCTCAGAGCCTGGAGCCTGTCTTCAGATTCTGTGTCTCCTCCCGTCTCTGACCCTCCCCTGCTCAAGCTGTCTCTCTCTCTCTCAAAAATAAATTAAACATTAAAAAATTAAAAAAAGAAAAGAAAGCCTAGATCTGTCCAGCTTGGCCTCAGGAGGAAGAGGGTCCCAGAAGCTGGTGTGGTAGGCAGAAGTGGGTGTGGATGTTCCTCTCTGTAGTTCCGTTTTGTGAAAAGGGAAGGAATTGTGCCTAAACGTGCTCCAGCATGGGGTGACTGTCTGGCTCTGTCAGCGCCATATTGACGCCACATTGACATCACTATGTCAGTGGCGCTTCCGGCCAGGACCTCAGCCACTTATTACTCCCCGGAGGGGTGGGAAGGGCCTGGGGGTAAATATAGGGTCACACAACAGTCATGAAATCTGACTTTTGGTGTTACCTCCAGTCCTCAAATCGGCTCTGCGAAAGAAGGTGCTTTTCAGGCTCAGGAACTAGCCCCCTCAGCTGACCCAGAGGCCTCCCCATATGCTTTCTGCTCTGTGAAGGCCGCCTTTCTACTTCTTTCCATCCCAGACCACAGGCAGGTATAGCTCAGAGCTCAGGTCCTTCTACTGTCCTGGAATGAACCAGTCACCCCAAAAGCGTTTTTGCCACTCATTACTTTTTGTTGTGGTAGCAGTGGGCATAACAACAGGCACCAGTTAGCAACACCGTTTCTCCACAGAGGAGTCCCCGTGGGGTATTCCCTGTTATGATACCCATTTGACAGCTGAGAACACTGAGGCCCTGAGCAGTCACATGGCCCTTCAGGTCCGGACACAGCGAAGCTGTCCTTTCTCTTTGCACTTTACCACGGTAGAGTCAGGACCCCAGACTCCCCTCCACAGGCCTTTCTTGGCCTCCCTCAGCCTCCCGCCCTCCTCAGGCCCAGGCTATTCTTTTTGCCCTATTCTTCCGTCACCCAGTGTACCCCTAATGCTTGTGCGCACCCAACCTGGTTCAACCACAGAGCTGACTCTTCAGGCGAAACCAGTTCTCCTTTTTTTTTTTTTTTTTTCAGTGAAAAACTACCTTGACCTTTAAACCTGATGCCCATCGTTGCCTGATGAGGCCGAGCTGACTCCGGCCTTGAGACCAAACAAGACAGCGCCCCATCAGGTGGGTCATTTCTTGGCCGGCCATTTCTCCTGCCCGGGGGTCTATTTTGTAACTTGCTCTCCTCTGACCAGTGGCCGCCGTGAGACTGATTTTAGTGAATAAAACGACAGACTTTGCGAGAGTTGGTGGCGTCTGCAAGACGCCTGCTTAGAACAAAGAGAATCCGGGGAATCCCAAGGCTGGAACAAGTTTGGTCAGGTTAGAAAATGCAGCGTGGCAAGTCAAGCCACCAGCCCTCCAGGCCCGCAGGGAAGGGGTGACCCATCCTTCTACATCTGGCTTTCTGGTCTTGTGTTGGACAAGTCTCCACAGCTCAGCCCCAGACACGACCTCTGGGCACACGATAGCAATTTCCCCTTTCAACTGAGTGCTTACCGTGTTCTTGGCTCTGTGCTGAGCACATTACGTGCATGCATTTTGGGTTGTAGTGGGGTGAGCCACGGCCCCCCAAAAGACGTGTCCATGTCCTAGTCCCTGGAACCCGTGAATACGGCCGAATTTGGAAAAAAAGGACTTTGCAGATGCAATTAAGGATCTCAAGATCTTGCTGGATTATCCAGATGGGCCCTAGGTCTGGTGCTGAGAGTCCTTGGACCGATGCAGCCGCGAGCCAGGGCGCATCCGCGACCACCGGGGGCTGGAAGAGGCAAAGGAGGCTTCTCTTCTAGAGCCTCTGGAGGGAGCACGACCCTACCGATTTTGGTTTCAGGTTTCTGGCCTCCAGAATGGTGAGAAACTTTCTCGTTGGAAGCCACCAGTTTAAGGCAATTCGTGACAGCAGCCCCAGTAACTAATGAGCTCTGCGATGACCCTGGGACACGGGGGCTGTTATCATCTCCCATTTCATGGATGAGGAAACTGAGGCACGGAGCTCAGGTAGCTTGTCCAGGGTGGCAGAGGCAGGGGAAGGACCGTGCCAAGATGAAAAACCAGGCAGAAGGAGCGCACACAGAGACCAAGCTGCTAGCAGCTGCCAGAAATAAATCAGCATTCTACTGGCAATTTGCAGAAGGGAAAAATGAGACAACCGCGGAGGAGTTATTGAGGGAACAAAACGTGTATGACACATTCAAATTCACAAGCAGCTTCTGTGTATGTTATTTTGATTCCTGTCGGCAGCCAGCTGGAGAAATAGCTGTGTGATACCCATTCTCCGGATGCAAACATTGAAACGGGAGCTCTCGGAGGGGAGGGTGTGCCTCTGAGCTAGTCCCCAACCTGACTGAGAGCAGCTCTAGGGGTGGGGTGACATGGCCAAGGCCACGCAGGCTGCCAAAGTGAGCCTCGGTGTTTTTTTTTTTTTTTCTTCGTGTTTGTTTATTTTGAGAGAGTGCGCACGCGCGTGCCGTGAGCAGGGGAGGGGCAGAGACGGAGATGGAGAATCCCCAACAGGCCAGGGCAGAGCTCGCTGCAGGGCTGGGTCTCACGGTTGGTGAGAGTCATGCCCTGAGTGGAAATCAAGTCAGATGCTTACCCAGCTGAGCCGACCAGGCGTCCCGACGCCTCGGTTTTCTTACCCGAAGTGCTGTGTTTCTATCCTGCAGAACAAGAACTAAGCCCGGTTGGGCGGACCATAAAAGAGGATGCACAGAAAGCAGGGGCCACTGCGAGTCCTGGAGACAGTGTTGGTGGCAGCTTTGGGACGATGCGGCTGTGCTTTGAAGGCTGGAAGAGTTTCGACAGGTGCAGCTGGGGCAGAAGAGGTGACCTGGCTCCCGGCTTGGTGTCGCAAGGGCCTGGGGACAAGAAGGAGGCCGGGAGCCAGGCTGGGGAAGGAGACCAGCCTCCCTTGTGTTGAAGCCCGCTCCCCATTGACAGCGTCGCAGACCCGAGCCATCGAAGACACGCCCGGACCGCAGTTCCAGAGCCTTCTTCATTCATCAGAAGTCAGACCGGAACTCTGCAAGGTAGATCTGTAACTGGGGCGGGTCCCGCTGGTGCACGCAACTTTATACATTTGTCGCGTCAGGTTCCAAAGTCGGCCATCGGACTTTCCAGGCTTCGAGGCTGTGTTCCTGGGCACGGCATCCTTCCACTGGTTCTCAGGGTCTGTGTCTGTGTTCCGAGAGCTGTGCGTTCTTGTGAGCACTGATTTCAAAGGGGACAATTGCTGATGTGAGCTTTGAGAATCTTCTTCTTGGCCTTTAATAATCTCTTTATAGAAAAGCTTTGCCTTTCTGTTGTTTAATGTCTGCCTTCACCCCAGCCTCCCTGCCTCCCTGCCTCCCTGCCCAGAGCTGACAGTAAAGGGATGCTCTCCTGAGACGCAAGGGGGAGAAGACTGTGGGGACTGTCCCGGCCAGGAGACAAGGTTTCGGGGTTCTAGTCTTTGTTCTGTTTTTGTATGGGAGCGTCAGGATGAACTTGGGTGCTGGAGTCAGACAGACCGGGGTTCACATCCCAGGGAGGCTCCTGCTGGGCTGTGTGGACTTGGGGCTTAACCCCTCTGAGGCTAAGTGGCTTGACTCCTCCTCCAAGTGGCTATAAAAAAAGGAATAGTAATAGTATGCAAGCCATGGATTTGTGATGGTTATGCAGTGAGACAATACACTCAACACAGTGAATGTTCAGTACACGG
The DNA here is from genome assembly GCF_006229205.1 of Suricata suricatta. NCBI lineage: Eukaryota > Metazoa > Chordata > Mammalia > Carnivora > Herpestidae > Suricata > Suricata suricatta. The sequence continues at coordinate 17,424,770 of NC_043710.1, read as the reverse complement.
TCATTGCCATAGCACTGAATCCTTAACCCCGCCTTCCTGCTCCAGCTCCACCCAGCCACACTGCTGGGCCAGCACAAGTCCAACCCTCTTCCTCTTGTGGGTCCTTATTCCCAGAATTCTTGTACCTTGGCTCCTTCAAAGCCTGGCTGCTTTTCATCTGCAGATGGGGGGAAATGCCCCTCCCCCACAGTCATTGACAACGTAGTTGGTTCAATCACGTCTCACTGTCCATGTGCTCCCCTGGACTGCAAGCTCTGGGCGGGCAGGCACCTGCCTTTCTGCCCCTGTTGCACCTCAGACGCCCATGCAGGGATGTGGAGTTAACGGCTGTGGCAATGAAAATTCATTTATTGGTTTAACAGTTATGGGTGTCTGATCCTAGTAAAAGAAGCGGACCCCTGTGAGATTGATTTTGCCATTAGAAATGAGGATGTTGGAATACAAGACTGAAACATCTTCTTCCCCAAGTTTCCCATAAACTTGTAAATGAACTACGCGAGGGAGAAAAGGCAGTGAGTGGTTTCGGAAACATGGCCTCTTGCTGCCCTCTAGTGGCCAAGATGATGAATGTAACCGCATCGTTCCCTCCACCCGCCCTGCCCCCTCCCCCCAGACCCCCCTCCCTCCCGCAGTCGATTCTCTAGGTCCACTAAGAACTGGTAAAAGCAGCCCACTCTAGCAGAATGAAGCTTCAGAAAGGTGGAAAAAAGTATCTCTGAATGCTCTGCTAGGGCTTTCTTGCACGTATTCAATGGCCAGAGAAAAGGGGCCACGCCTTCTTCATTAGGGTACAGGCAGGGCACAGCCCCAGAGCCTGAGAGGAAGCGAGATAGGGCAGGGAGGGCGGGGTGGCACTGGAGTCCTCATATATTTTTGGGTGAGCCGGGGCACGGTTGGTTCTCTCGGGCTTAATAATCTCTACCCCCACACTTGTACGATTAAATAGTGTAACGCGCCTGGCATGTGGTAGGTTCTCAGTAAAAGCTCCCTCTTGGCCCTTGATCTGTTTTGTGTGAATGAAATGCGATCGCATACGTAAAGGAAAATGTCACAGCCCAGAAAAAAGAGAGCCATAACTTGCGTGTAAATGCGGAGGAAGCAGTCTTGTATCCAGGGGACAGCCCTGGACTTGTCAATAGCTTTAGGATCTAGATTGATTAGCCTTGACACATACTAGCTGTATATATCCCACTCTGAACCTCAGCATTGTCATCTGTGAAATGGGAAGTCGGATGATAGAACCATCTAGAAGGCATTCAGCTTCCAGTAACTGAAAACCCGCCGACAATGACTCCCCCAGCGATTAAGTCTGGCTTGCTCCCTGCTTCTGCTGCAGCTCCATGAGAGAATATCTTTACAGTTGAAACAGTTGAAAAATAATCCACAAATGAAATACCTCAGGACATTTGAAAATTATATGAAATTCAAAGTTCAGTTTAATCAAGTTCTACGGAAACCCAGCCATGCTCCCTCGGTTACTTATTGCTTCTATCGGCTTTCCCACTACAATGGCAAGGTTGGGCTGTTGACTGGAAAAGCTGAAAATATTTGCTGTCTGGACATTTACAGAAAAAAAGTTTTTCCCATCCTGGCATAACCAGTAAAGCTATTTAATTATCTCACATAAGAAGAAACTCTAAAGGACAGGACTCTGGGTCTCCATCCCTGAAATTCTCTTGGCCTTTTCCTCCTGGTCACCAGATGGCAGCTTCCATTCAAAGAGTTACAATCTACATTTAATCCAGTAAAGGACAGGGAGGAAGGGCTTTCCCTTGCTATGGCTCCTTTAGCCAGGAAAAAACAAAAAACAAAAAAAAAAGCCTCCTGGGGTGGGGCGGGGCTTCCCCCATCCAATTGGCCAGAGCTAGGTCACATGAGGAACCCGGCCCACTCACTGGGAGGGGCCAAACTGCCCTAGTCCAATGGGGCTGCGAAGGACTCACCTTTCTTGAGACATGGGGACCGGGGCCATTCCCACAAGCAAAGCCTGCATTCTGCACAGAAGAAAGGGGGCAAAGGGCATCGCGTCAGCCCGAGTCACAAAGGCTCCTTGCACTGCTGACACCTCTGGGAGACGCAGGATCCTTTTTAGAACTTGAACTTGAGTGTGCTTTGTTGACTTGAATCCACCCCGGGAACTCAGGATGTGTTTGTGAGTGACTGCCCACATTTAAGATGGCTTGATCGTCCTTCCTTCTTGAAGTTTTGCTTGGTTTGGGGCATTAATGATGTTTCCCAGTGAACGTCCTTCCCGGAGGCCCCACCTGTGCTCCCAGGTAGGAGTAAGTCGGCGGCCAGAGAATTTCCCAGGGCGCTGTCACCGGTGGTCCAGCCTGCTCACAGCTGAACCCAGGCCGAGGGAGCGCCCACCAGGATGGTTAGACTGAAGTCCTGCCCAGCCTCGGAGAGAAGGGGCGAACTCCTGAACTGTTTTCCCAGAAATGCATCCTGAAATGCCGCTACTGTGCTGCAGACCGAGGGGAAGAGGAAGCATAGCTTCAAGTATCAAATGAGAGCCGCCGTTTTGAAGGTGAATCGAGAGGCAGTTTCATAATGACTTCAATCTGAATATAGCCTCCTTGGTGTTAGAAAGATAAGGAGCTGCAGTTACAGACACAAAGGAAAACATCAAAGGAATGGAAGGAAAACTCAAGGAACTCAGGCAGCAAATAAAAATTGGGTCAGAGGTCCCAAGAGAGGAGCAAGGTCTTAATACACATCCTTTCTACCCAGAAGGCAGATGGTGGCTTAGAGAGAAAATTCAGGAGAGATGGCAGGCTCCAGTGCTCTGGAGAAGGATCAGTGTCCTTGAACTAGACCCCTTCTTGATTTGGGGGTGGGTTTCTTGATGGAGGACACTCTTTGAACATTCTGTACCTGGGGGCTTTTATGTGCTAAGGGAAAACAGTGAAACAACTCTAGTTCTCCTGAAACAGGAGGGGAGCTCCTTCCTGGGCATCAAGACTCCAAGAGGCTTCAAAGACGCAAATTCCTCAGCACCTCAGTTTCTTCATCTGGAAAATGGAAATGTGACTGCACGCAGCTGACTCCGCACCCATCCCGATTCGTTTCCAGGCTGCCTGGCTGTGCTGTGGAGGCTGGGACCCACCAGTCCTTGTGTTCGCTGGGGACTCAGGTGGAAATGAGCAGTGGGAGAAGGCGGCCCCAGGCAGGGGGAGTGGACTTTCTGAAAAACACAGAGGCAGCTCGTCAAGTCTTGGATCTTCTGGGGAAACAGAGGAATTTGCACATTCAGTCTCAAACCCCCATGGGTGGCAATTTGCAGGGGTCAATAGCAAAGGGCTTTCTGCTAACACAGTGGGTTGGAGCATCGGGGGGGGGCTCTGTCGACCCGAGGGTGGTCCAGTGCTGGCCTGGGTCTGAGTAGTATTCCAGCTTGGTTCTGTGGTCATGTCCGAAAATCCATAAGGAACCCAATGAATCACCTTGACTAGATGCCCTTCCCTGTGAGTTTGCTAACATGGATTCGGTTGCCTGCAGGGAAGGACCTGGACCCAGATCCCAGGCAAAATGTCAGATCAGTGCCGGGCACCGGGCACATCCTCACCACCCGTTCGCTCACATTCTGTGTTATCTGAGTGTCATAAAGAGAATGGCCTGTCTGCTCTTGCTTGGCTCCTGTGTTAGAGACCGTCGGCTTCTCTCCAAAGGAACTGAACTCTCAAAACCCCTCCCTCTGTCCTGGGGGTGAAATGACCTGTCAAGGTCAAGTTTTCTCAAGCTCAGTCAGATAAGACTTCTCCTCTCCCCTCTGACATCCTCCCTTAGCATTCATGGCCCTGGGGTGGGGGAGCGCCCGTTTCTCCTCCTCCTCCAGGTCCATCCTCTTGGGCGTGCAAGACTGGTGTAAGGTGCCTGGTCTGTGCCATGCTCCCTGCCAGTAACTCTGCTCCACCCTGCAGACATTCCTTAGGGCCCCAGACACTACCCCATATCGGCTCCTCCTTGTCACGAGGCTTCTCCGGGTTCCCCAACCGGCCAGATTGGGTCCCCCCCTGGGGTCCCTGAAAGCTCTCAGATCCTCTTTCTTGCCCTTCCAGGGCAGGTGTTTGGGGACGGAGACGTCTTTGCCATCATGGCACTTTCCCAGGCACAGAGCCCCTCAGGAAGGGGGCACAAGTTCTCTCCGACCTCGGGTCTCCAGCCCTCCCCCCACCCTCGCTATGGGTCCCCTGGTGCCAACCACACCTCCCTCTCCCACCTCCTCAGCTTCAAGTTTTATCTTCTTCTGAGCAAGAGCATAGCTCTTTCGCCATGGAACATTCTTTCCCAACTACAATGTATAATATAAAACCTTTGTTCTGAGTGCTCCAGACTCTTCACTTTATGGATCTTTGAGAACATTGTTTTCTTTTCATGAAAAAGGCCTGTTTTCTTTCCCCCTAGATGTATTCAAGAATTTCTTCACCAAGTAATTGTGGAACACTAGCTGAGATCAAGACCCTGGGGGAGGGGGAGGGGAGGCAGAGTGGACGGACAGCTTGCATTCCAGCTGAGGGAGGTGAGCAGCAAACACATTCATAGGTCAACTGCTCGTTCCTTCTCAGCAGTGACAATGCTCTGCAGCAGGCAGAAAGCGGTGATGAGACAGGGTGACTGGGCGGTGGAGACGGGGTGGCGCCACACTGAGCAGGATGTCCAGGAGGCCTGGCGGACCCTTGCGCCAAGACCTGAATGCCAAGAAGAATCCCTCGAGGAGAGAGGGTCAAGTTGAGGCCCTCGAGTAGAGTGACAGCAAGTGCAAAAGCCCTGAGGCAGGAATGAACTTGGCCGTGGTCAAGGAGAAGAAAGAAGGCCAGTGGGTCTCTGGAGCGGTGGGAAGACTGAACGGGCCACCGGGCCAGATCCTTGGGCCTCATGGAAGCTGTGGATTTTCCCCTTAAACCATGGAGGGTTTAGGTAGAGGAGTGATTTGCATGTTAAGAAGATCATTCTAATTGCTGTAGGAAAATGGTCAGCTGTAAGAGGTTGAGGGAGTTCGGGGGGGCAGGAAGAAAGCGGCCGCAAGACCCTGAATCCTGGCCTGGACTCATGTGAAGATTGGCAAGATGCGGACGGATTCGGGAGGGATTCTGGAGAGAGACTGTGGGCTGCTTGCACGGGGCCGGATGCAGAGAAGGGGGGCCGGGATGAGGCCTGCACAGGACACCTAGACCCTGGGGAGCCCCTGGGGCCATTGGGAGTTCTACAGAAAAAGCAACACTCAGGAACTAACCCAAATGTCCTTTTTATAAAAGAGCTGTGTGTGTGTGTGTGTGTGTGTGTGTGTGTGTGTGTGTGTGTGTTGGCTTTGTTGGCCGACCTCCTCTCTCTCACCAGCTTGCCCCATTGCCCAGCGGGTCAAGCGGGGAGCACAGGGGAGCACTCACCGCCAGCCTCCTTACCCAGGCTGCTCACTGCAGCTACTTACCGCCCTTACATGTGCTCGCCTGCCATCACACGCAGCTAAAGCTCCACCAATCTTTAACAGTGTGATCCTCAGAACAACGCGATAAGATAAATACTGTTAAGAATCCTCATTTTAGGGGCACCTGGGTGACTCAGTTAGTTAAGCATCTGACCTCAGCTCAGGTCATGATCTCACAGTGCTTGGGTTCGAGCCCTGCATTGAGCTCTGTGCTGACAGCTTGGAGCCTGGAACCTGCTTCTGATTCTGTGTTTCCCTCTCTCTCTCTGCCCCCTCCTCTCAAATATAAATACACATTAAAAAAAAAAAGAATCCTCATTTTATACAAGAGGAAACCGAGGTCCAAAAATGTGAGGTAGGGGGCACCTGGGTGGACCAGTCAGTTAAGAATCTGACTCTCAATTTCGGCTCAGGTCATCTGAGATCTCAGGGTTGCGAGATCAAGCCCCATATCAGGCTCTGTGTGGGACGTGGAGCCTGCTTAAGATTCTCTCTCCCACTCCTTCTGCCTCTCTGCCCCCCACACGTGCTTACTCACATTCACTGTCTTTCTCAAATAAAAAATAAATCAGTAAATAAAATGAAAAGGTGAGGTGACATGCCCAAGGTCACACAGCCAGTGGGTGGCAAAGCCGAGATTCAAACACAGGCCATCTGATTATAGAGTTTAGGCTTATTACCCGCCTATTCGAACTAGCTAAGAGAAAGCATGGGCAGAGAGTCACCTAGCTCGTCTTCTTTTCAGTGCCTCAAAATATAAGGGGCCCTTAGCAAAGTGCTGGCGCATAGTAAGTGCTCAATAAATTATGATAAATTATTTTTATGAACAGCCAGGAACCAGCAAGGCTATGGCCTGCCTGAGCTCCCAGGCTCTGCAGGAGGCAGAAGATGCATGTTCGGAAAAAAAAATTGATTTACATCAGATGCCAAGCAGGCAGAATTAACTGGCAGGAGAGGAAAGACCAGACAGAATGTGTAAGTCTCTCTGTTTCTCTTTACTTGTCACACTATTATAGTTAAAGAGGGAAAACTTAGCAAGAAAAAGAGCATACGTCTGCCCACATTTTTCTAGATTTACATTTTTTTCACTTATTGGAAAAAGGAAAAAAAAAACCAAATGTTAAAGATGCGAAAAAAATCAAAAGGCAAGAAATAGGGGGGAAATCAGACTGGCAGCTATGTGGAAACTGGAGAATGCAGGGACAAGGAGCTGGATTTAATTATCTGACACCCTGTGCTGAAATTGATTACTGCTGTCGGGAGGAGAAACTGGAATGAGAAAGAAGTCTGCAGAGTGTCATCCTCAAAACTTTGGGGGGCGAAATTCAGCACAAAGTGAGCCCTCCCGTGTTCATGCCTCCAGGGGTGAGGTCCTGCAGTAACACAGTTTCACCTTCAGGCGGCGACCGACTCCCCACACATCTCTGCGAGGCGCTAGGCTGGCCTCACGGGGAGGAGGCAGAGCAGACACGGAAACCCCAAAGGCAGGAGACTTGAGGCTGCCCCAGTAGTGCTGTCTGGGTCAGCGGGACCTTGAACTACACGGACTGGAGTCAAAACCAAGCCAGGAGAGAGTAACTGCACCAAAAGCAAAGTGCCAGTTGGGCCAGAATTTGCTCTTCAACTCAGTGGCCCTGAAGGGACTGTTTTGTTGTTTTTTTTAAATGTTTTTTTTTTTAATGTTTATTTATTATTGCAACAGAGAGAAACACAGCATGAGTAGGGGAGGGGAAGAGAGAGAGGGAGACACAGAATCTGAAGCAGGCTCCAGGCTCTGAGCTAGCATCAGCACAGAGCCCGACATGGGGCTCGAACCCCCAGACTGTGAGGTCATGACCTGAGACAAAGTTGGATGCCCAACAGACTGAGCCACCCAGTCTGGGACTTTTTGACCAGTGATAGTGGCCCATGAAAATTGCTTTTTGGGGAAAATGCCCCATTAAGGAGGGAATGGCAGCGATGCCCTAAATCATGGGTCGGTAAACTTCTCTGGAAAGAGACAACTTGTAAATATTTTAGGCTTTGCAGGCTGTTGGTCTCTGTCACAACTGTGTCGATACAGCGTGAAATTAGCCACAGACAATGGGTAAGCCAAAGAGCATGTCTGTGGTCCGGTAAAATTTTATTTATGGACATTAAAATGTGAATTTCATTGTTAAAAGAATAGAAAGAAGAGCCACAGACTGGGAGAAAATATTTGCGAAATACGTCCGATGAAGGAACTCGTATCCAAATTATATAAAGGACTCTTGAAACTCAACGATAAGAAGACAAACAACCCTATTAAAAAATGAGCATAAGATTTGGGCAAACACCTGACCAAAGAAGATGTACAGATAACCGGTAAGCATACGAAAAGCTAGTCAACGTCCTAAGCCATTAGGGAATTGCAAATTAAAACAACAAGAAGAGATCCCACTACACACCGATTAGAACGGCTCAAATCCAGCCCACTGACAACACCAAGTGCTGATGAGGACCTGGAGCCACAGGAATTCTCATTCTTGGCCAGTGGGCATGCAAAATGCTACAGCCACTTTGGAAGAAGCCGTTTTGGCAGTTTCCAACAAAACTAAACATATTTTTATCATCCAATCTAGCAACTGTGTTCCTTGGTGTTTGCCAAATGAGTTGAAAATTTATGTCCACATAAAACCTGGGCACGGATGTTGGTAGCAGCCATCTTCTGAATTGCCAGAATTTGGAAGCAACCAGGATGTCCTTCAAGAGTTGAATGGATAAATAAGCTGTGGGACTTGCAGACAATAGAATCTTGTTCCGCTCTAAAAAGAATCGAGTTTACTCGCCATGAAAAGACATGGAGGAAAGTTACATGCCTGTTACTAAGCGAAAGAAGCCGTTCCGAAAAGGTTACATCTTACGCAATTCCAGCTGTGTGACATTCTAGGAAAGGCAAAACTATGAAGACAGTAAAAAGATCAGTGGATGCCAGGGATTTGGGGGAGGGGGTGAAGGAGAGAGGGATGAATAAGCGAAGGCTATGCCCGCAGGCCCAGGATTTGTCAGGCAGTGAAACTACTCCGTGTGATACTGTAACGGTGGATCCATGTCGTTATACATTTGCCTACCTCCCTGGAAGGTGCACCTCCTAGAGTGAACCGTCATGAGGAACTATAGTTGATGGTAATGTATCCATATTGGATCATCCGTTGTAACAAATGTATCCCACTCATGCAAGATCATAATCAGGGGAAAAACTGGAGCGCTGGTAATTCTGCACTTCCTGGGCAGTTTTTCTTTAAACTTAAAACGGATCCAAAGAGAAAGCCTATTTAAAAAACAAAGAGAAGTTGGATTTCATGTCATTTTCATGTGCCAAAAAGTATTCTTTTTCTTTTGATTGCTTCCCAACCACTTGAAAATGTAAAGACTTGCTTATAGCTTGCGGACCACATGGAGATAGGTGGCAGGGGGATTTGGCCCACAGAAGGTATTTTGCCAACCTCTGCCCTATGTGATGATATCAGTGAAGATAAAGCGTCTCTGAGAACTTGGGGGAGGGATGGAGGGCAGGGGAGGGAGATGCTTTTTGACAGCCCCCTTGATGCATGTTTGCCCTCCTCTGTCACAGCCGACCCACAGGCTGGGAGTCCGTCCCCCCACCATGAGGGGGTGCTGACTCAGTGTGACCCTGGAGGCCGGAAATAGAATAGGCGTGAGCCAGGATTCCGGAACCAGTGTGCCTAGGTTTCAACTCCAGCTCTGCCATTTGCTGGCTCTGTGACCTCCTGCTGACGACTTGAGCTCTCTGTGCAGTATTTCCACATCTGTAGAACGGAGGTGACAGTGATAAATCTGTCACACAGCGCTGTTAAGATCAGATGGTCTATGCACTGTATGGGAGCTCTAGCCCTGGGCATGGTTCCTGGCATGTGTTCAAAGATTCTGAAAGGGAAGGAGAAAGGAAGAGGAGAAAGAGGAGAAGAGTCTGTGTAAGTCAGCTATTTCTACAATGCTGCATAACAATAACCGTGGCTTAAAATTATAAATCTTTATTCTCCTACTCAAGGTCAGTGGGTCCGTTGCAGCCTCGTCGGGCTGGGATGGACCCCGGCCTCAGGCATCACCTTGTCCAGGATGCAGGTTGGGCTCAGATCTGCTTGATACGCCCTTTATCTTCCTTGGGCCAGTGGCCCCTTGGTGCAGGCCGTCTACTCTATGTGTCTCTCCCCGGAACCCAAGTTGAAGGAGTGGCAGCTGCCTGGGACACGACTTCTCATCGCATAAGAAGTCAGCCCCAATGCCCGAGGACGGTTCAAGGGTGTGATCATGTCATGTCCACTGATATCCGTCATGTCCTGTCCATTGACTGCAGCAAGTCGTGAGACCACGCCCATATTCATTTTCCCCGGAAGGTAATACAGAGCCATGATCTCCTTTTCCAGAGCTCATGTCATCTCTGTCCCCTATGGGCTCGGAGTTCCTGAGGTTCAGAGACTTTTATCTTGGACTCTGCCCAGCAGACCAGGTCTGGGAGGCCAGGTCAGACACCAAGGTGCTGGAGCTCTTGCTGCAGAAGGGAAGACAGACTCAGATCCAGCCACGCCAGCGTCCAACGCGCCGTTCTGCAGTTCACACTGAGTGAGAAGGACATGGCTTTCTGAAGCCAGGGCATAAAGCCACGGGGAGGCAGAAAGGGTCAAATGAGGAGGACAGGAGGGTCACAGCAGAGCACAGACAGGGCACCTGGAGTGGCTCCTTGAACGTTGAATGTCCACCACAGTGTGTCCTCCAGGCAGCCCGCCATCCTGTAAGACTCACGACAGACTTTCTAATTTAATTGTTCATTTAAAATAACTTATGTATGTAGAATGTTCCGACTTCAAAAGCAACTCCTAGTCTCTGGAGAAAAGTTAGAAAATGCAAACAAGCACAGCAAAGAGAAGAAAATGAACATTCACCTATGACCCTACCACTCCGTGTAATTGACTCTTCATACGTGCTCCATACCCATCCGGTGTTTTCCTGAACAGCGTGCCTCCATCACACATTCGTTTACAAACATTGAATCATATGTCACAGCCCCGCTCTAGTCCTTTCTTTCCTTATGTGGCAATGTATAATTAATTCCTTCCCTGTCACTAATCCACAATCTTGTTCTTTTTTTAAAAGATATTTATTTATTTTGAGAGAGTGCGTGTGTGAGCAGGGGAGGGACGGGGGGGTGGGGAGAGAATCCTGAACCCACGAACCACAAGATCATGACCTGAGCCAAAACCAAGAGTTGGACACTTAACCAGCTGAGCCACCCAGGCGTCCCTACAATCTTATTCTTTTTTTTTTTTTAATGTTTATCTATTTTTGAAAGACAGAGAGACAGGGCATGAGCAGGGGAGGGGCAGAGAGAGAGGGGAGACACAGAATCTGTAGCAGGATCCAAGGTCTGAGCTGTCAGCACAGAGCCCAATGTGGGGCCTGAACCCACAAACTGAGATCATGACCTGAGCCGAAGTTGAACGCTCAACCAAGTGAGCCCCCTAGGCACCCCCACAACCTCATTCTTAAGGGCTGTATAGTATTCTGTTGTGTGGCCATACAGGAGCCTTAATTTAGCAATCCTTTATTATTGAACATTTAGGCTGTTTCTCAACTTTCATTATTCTAAACAACTCTGATGAGCCTCCTTTTGGCTATTTACCCACATCTTCGTTTACTTAGCTAAATTATATTTTTTAAGACGGGGTTACCTCATTAAAGGATATGCCCATTTTTAAGGCTTTGATGTACATTGCTTAACTAATCCCAAGAAAAGTAGTGGTAAATTATACCTCAGGGATAGATATTTAAGGGTACCTTGCTTATCTTTATATGCAGAGTCTAGAACAAAGCTTTGCACATAGCGGGAGCTTAATTAATATGCATGGATTGTAATTTGAGCATAATAAATCAGGACTCTTCCAAGCACATGATCCACACTTGTGCTATCTGTGAGCTCTCAGACACAGAGCAAAGATTTACTCATAAAAATGAGAGAGAGGTCAGAGATCATGAGGAGGAAGAGGGACCACGTGTCAGGGGAGTAACCATTTAGTAATACCCTAGGTCTTTGCACAGCACTTTCATTGAAATAGTGGTGTTAACGGTCCAGTTACGAATATATCTAGTCCAATGTAAATTAGAGTCTAAATTATTTAAAACAGCCCAATGTAACTATGCTAGGCAAAACCCATGTACATAGAAATACCAGGGCTCAGAGGTTAAAGACCGTGCAGCAAGGAATTCTTGCGATATCCATCCTCAGAATACACATGATGCAATTGCCACTCAAGAATACATACTCTCTCTTCAATACCCAGCGTAAGCAGCCTGTGGAAAGCATTTCACGGAAGTGTGGGGGCAAAGATAAAGGAGCCCTGAGATAGGATCTGAGCTCACCCTTTAAGCTTTGATTTCTTTTTTATTTTTTTACTTATTTTTTTTCTACAAATCCTGAGACTAGAGGGCTTGGTTCATTTTGACAGAAAAAGATAATCATTGAAAAACAGAAGGAGGTCTGGTTCAGCCTTATAATGGTTCTGTGTTAAGCCTCACAAATGAAAGTCATATTAAACTGGATTTATACAGCCCTGACATCAAAGAAAGGAGAATGAAAGAGAAAAATGTATTAAAACATGCAAAAATAATCTTTCTATAAAGCCTGACATTATGAGCATAACTCTGAAAAACACCTTAAAATTAATCTGTGGATTAAAGCAATCTGGAATGTGTGGGAAGAATCCATGGACGAAGGGGGTGGGGAGCAAAGAAAATGAAATATATTGACATTCTAAAGTCTCTTTTCATTTCACGACAAATATTTTCAAAGAACACAAGGCTCTCTCAGTTATTAACAATTCATTTTTTACAAGCTACATTCACTTTTGATCATACACTGTAATGTGAAAAATCCTCTTTGGGATTACCTGCACAAAATTGCAAAGGAAAAAAACCCCCGCAAGATCCTATGACAGCTTCAAAGCTGAATTACAAATGTGTGCCCCCAGCAGCAGATAAAAATGAGGGAGAAGGGAGTGATTAGGTTTTCAATTTCCCCACAAGGACTTGATGTTAATTTCAACCCACTTACGGGCTTTGTAGAGGATTATTAGAGAGAACAAGCAGTCTGATGGTGAGATGATATGAAGGCTGTGGGAACTTGGTTCCCTGAGAGAAGCTGGGTCAGTTTCCCAGTCACTCAGAGCCTCAGTTTCTCATCTGAAAACTGGGAAATGACCCTGACATCCTCCCCGATAAGATTAATGTGAGGATTTCAGTACACGATGAAATTTGAGTGCTGAGCACAGGGTAAGGATTCCCCGCCCCCCACACACACAAAACGGTGATTTTTTTATTGACATGACCATGGCAATGTTTACTCTCAAAGATGTAATAAAGATGATCAGCAAGTCTAATACAATGTACTTTTCTAGACTTTGTCTTTCCTTCTCATCTTTTCATGCCTACCACGGAAGCAGTAATAAGTTCTGTTCAACGTGTTCCAAGATGGGAGCCATCAACAAATAACAATAATTTTTATTGAGCATTCACTATGTGCCAGGTGCGCTAGATTATTGTGAGCAGTCTCCACAACAATCCTAGTGAGTAGGCACTATCATTCATTATTAGCTTGGCAGTGAAAAAATGGAAACCTAGAGAAGTTAGGCAAAGTCCACAATTACCGGAAGTGGCAAGAGAGCTAGCCAGGGTGCCTCTGCTTCCCCACTGGGGAAGGATGGGTGGTGAGCTCTATCCTATATGTGTACATATATGGTGTGTAAGCCTGTGCGTGTGCGTGTGTGTGTGTGTGTGTATGTGTGTGTGTGTGTGTGTGTGTGTATGAGACCGACGGAGATTGATTTTCTTTTGAAGACCTGATTCATGTGATTGTGAGGGCTAAAAATGCAAACTTTGCAGGGCTGGCTGACAAGCTGGAAATGCCAGAAGTAGTCAGTGTTTCAGTGTTAAGTCCAAAGGCAATCTGGAGACAGAATTCCTTGCTCTGTGAAGGACCTCAGTCTTCTCTTAAGGCCTCCATTTGATTAGATAAGACGACCCACCTTATGGAGGGTAATCAGCTAACTCGGTCTGTGGAATCAAGTGGTTATCATATCTTAAAAATAAAAAATGCCCTCACAGCAGCATCTAGACTGGTGCTTAACCAACTACAGCCAAGCCAACTTCAGATAGAAAATGAAAACCACAGTGAGGTTATGACCTCCTTCCTAAGGGTTTGGAAGGCTCGAATGAGGCAGCACAGGCAGGGAACTTGGTAGGCCTCGAATACTCAGTATTTCTAGTTCTTAGGGACAGAGCCTGGCATGGGAGAAGCAGTTCATGTTTGTTTACGTTGTTATTAAGTATCAGTCATATCCGAACCGAGGTCATTTGCCTCCAGAGCTCATGGTCAACCTCTCCACCTGTTTTGTCCAACATGATAGCCACCAGACAGATACGGCTACTGAGACCTTGTAAAATCTAAATTTAAATACTCACGCAGGAAAACATTTTTAAATATAGAAATGACCCCGATTCCAGGATACAGTGAGTTAAACACAACATGCCACCAAAGTTAACTTCACCTGTTCTGTTTTACTTTTCTTTAATGCGGCTTCTCGAAAAATTTAAAATTACGCATGTGGCTTGCATTATATTTTTAACAGACATGTGCTTTCCTAGCCTACACAGGACCGGCCAAGCAGAACAAACACGACATCAATGCATCTTAATTTCAGGGAGGCTGTCCAAATTCTTTCTTTAAAAACCTTAACAGTAGCACTAACAGCAAAGGAAAAAAAAAAACGGACTTTATTTCAGTTAAGATCTTTTGCTCATTAAGAGACACTGTGAAGAGAGTAAAAAAGGCAAACCACAGATTTGGAAAAGATATTTGCAATTCATACACCTGACGAAAGAATGTTATCATATTGCTATATATCCAGGATTTACAACAAATTCCTGCAAATCAATGAGGGAAAAGCATACCACCCAAGAGAGAAACGTGTGGGAAATTTGGACAGGCATTTTAAAAAGGGGGTGTCCAGATGACCAATTAACACATGGAATGCAAATTTGAACATAATAGCTAAAATAAAAGTGACAGGAAACACCACATGGAAGCAAAGATGTGGCACTGAAATTCTCCCCTGCTGCGGGGGTATAAATTAGTACAACCATGTTTTGGAGGATTTTTTTTTTTCTTATCTCCGTTTTCTAATGTTCCCACTAAGAGCAGGCATGCGCCTCTCTCTTCCACCAAAAAAAAAAGGGCAGTAAAATTGATCTTTAACTTAAAAAGTCAGCATTTCAAAATATATAAAATAATGAGGCAGAGAAAAGAGGGCCCCCGGGCCCTGCCACACTGGAAGGAATTGTCAGCAATTAATTGAGCCGCAGGGAGACTTTTGAGAGTGGGATTGCAAGCACGGTGAGCCTCACAAATGACAAAACACAGAGCCTCATCTGTTTAAAGCAGCCCCCGTGGGCTTCCTGCAAACTGCGGGGCGTTCTTTGAGGCCAGGAACCGGAGGGGCCCTGCCAGGGGCTTTGGTGAAAGCCCGGGTTTCCTGGGGGGCTACTTTCACATGAAGTCGTAAAGTAATTCTCTTTGGAGAAATGTGTGTTTGTAACAAATGCCCCACAAAATTAGATCACTGAAACCTGAAATTTGCAAAGCTCTGCCCTGGCCTTTGATATCGTGCTCTACCTTAAATCTAAGAGTTAAGAGTATTCTTGCTGTGCATCTGTTTTTGAAGTTCCTCAGCAAGGCTGGCTCTTGATCAGGGAAATGGAGAAATGAACACATGCCCGTAACCTAAAACCTGGGGCACTGCGATCAGCCGTCTGTTTGCCGGCTGGGCCCACGCTCCTCCATCCTGTGGTTCTGCTCTCTGTTGATGTGAGAATCTAGAAGGTTTTATCCTGGGTTCCACAGACCCCAGATACGTTTGTAGAAGGAATCCAGGGCTTCTTTGAACCCGGATGGGGAAAAAAAACATATTTATGGTCACTAACCTCAAACCAAAATGTTAGGACTTCAGTTTGAAAAGGAGTAACAAATCCCAGTAATAGTATTTATTAGTCCCTATGGTCATCAATAGAAATCAGGTATTTTCATATCATAGTTCCGGCAGTTATTTTGAAATAAAGTCTATGCTCAGGCTCATTCGAAATGGGTTGTTCATATAAAAGGAAAAACAAAACCCAAAATTGGTTATTGAACCCACTGTTAGAGTTTGTTTCATAAGGAGTTAGTCAAAAAGCATAGACATGTTACTCTAGCACAGTTTAAAAAATATTTTGATATGGTATCTCAATATAAGTGTAATCTTATGTCTCACAAGCATTTCTGATTATCCTGAGATGCCCCCACGCTTCACTAGCCTGCCAAAGGGGTTTGCAGGATGACAGCGGTTAGGAACCCTTATCAGGACCGGAAGAGGTGGGATTCCTTAGGGTGGGGAGAACCAAGTCCGAGAAGCAACCTAGCAACGCAGGGCCAAGGGGCTGGGCTTTGGTTCTGGTACAGGTATGGGTGGATATGGCAAGGAGAGGCCCACCCCAACCTGAGTGCCAGGCAAACTAGAGAGGTCTAGAATAGCCTGGAAGGGCGCCAGCCCCTGCAGCAGCAGGAAACACAGTCAAGGCAGCCCCGGAGGGAAAGCTCCCTGCCCTATAGAGACCCTGTGATCGGGTTTTGAAGACCCGACTTTGAGTTTGGTCAGACCTGCTGTAATCCTGCCTCCATGACTCACTTTGGGCGACTTGCCTAGTCTTTCCTGAACCTCAGTGTCTCCAACGGTAAATTAGTAATTATCAGACTTGCCCAAACATTTTGTTAAATAATTTATTTGTAAATATAATGTCGAACAAAGAAATCAAGTTACAGAATGACAAATCATGAAATGTTACGTGATGCAAAACAATGTTATATTATGTTTCCAGGTAAAGACTTTAGGCAGTAAAAAAGAAAACCACGCAGGAGAAGGATAAACCTCAAAATCAGTTTGCTAGCGCTTACGTTTGGGGAATGGAAGGAAGTAGGCTTGGGAGGCATACAGGTGGGGGGGGATATTAGAAACAAATACGTAGGCACAAGTTAAGATTTGCTAAAGTTCAGCAGTGGGTTCTTTTTAAAGCTTTATTTATGCGATCTATAGTGACCTGAACACATAAAAATGTCCAGCTTGGTAAGTTTTGATGCGTGCATACACTCACGAACATGATCACCACACCTCGCCACAATCACGATCATGAACGTATCCATCATCCCGGAAGTTTCCTCAGGCCCCGTGGAATCTCTCCAACCTGCCTTTCCCCATCTTCCCCTCCCAGATGATCAATGGTCTGATTTCTGTCACTATTGACTTGCTTAATTTTCTAGAATTCTATATCATGGGAATTGTACAGTATGCCCTTTTTCCCCCACATTTGGATTCTTTCAACTCAGAATAATTATTTTGGGCTCCGTTTTTATTACTGTGTAGTATCCCATTACATGGATGCTCTGTCATTGGTGTATCCCTTCCCCAATTTATTGTCATTTGCTTGAGGCTATTACACGTGCCGTGGGCATTTGTGTGCAAGTCTCTCATTTTTCCTGGGTAAACATCTAGGAACGGAATGGCTGGGTTACATAGTAGCTGTGTGTTTGGTTTTCAAGAAGCTGCTGAAATGTTTTCCATCTTCTACCGCTGGAAATGTACCATTGAATATTCCCACCAGAAATGAGAGTTCTAATTATTCCACATGCTTTCCGGAACTTGGTATGATCAGTCTTTTTAATTTTAGTCATTCCAGTACGTGTGTGGTCCTAGCTTGTTGTGGTCTTAATTTGCATTTCCCTAATGAATAAAGATATTAAGCGTCTGTTCACATACTCATCTGTCATCCATGTGTCTTCTTTGTTGGAGTTTGCCCATTTTAATTCAGTTACTTGTCTTATGATTGAGTTGTAAGCTCTTTTTTTTTAATTTATTTATTTTGAGAGAGAGAGAGTGTGTGTGCACATGAGCAAGAGACGGGCAGAGAGGGAGAGAGAGAATCTCAAGCAGGCTCCGGGCCATCAGTGCAGAGTCTCACATGGGGCTCCATCCCATGAGCCATGAGATCATGACCTGAGCTGAAAATCGGTTGAGTTGGATGCTCAACAGACTGAGCCACCCAGGCGCCCCAAGTAGTAAACTTTTAAAATTTTAGGTAGAAGTCTTTTGTCAGATATATGTTCTGCAACTATTGGCTCCCAGTCTGTGGCCTAACTTTTCATTTTCTGTGTGGTGCTTTCTGAAGAGCAACAAAACACAAGTGAATTCCAATGTATTGATTCTTCCCAAGTTTTCATAGATTTGTGTTGCATTAGGAAATATTTACCAGACTGAAAGACACGAAAAATTTCTCCTGTGTTTTATGTTTTATAGTTTTAGCTCTTAAATTTTGGTCTACGATTAATATTGAATTTTTTATGGTTGAGGTAAGGGTCAATGTTCTTCTCTCTCTCTCTCTCTCTCTCTCTCTCTCTCTCTCTCTCCCTTTGCATATGGTCGTCTAATTGTTCCAACATCTTTTGTTAAACATTAAACCCTCCCGGGGCGCCTGGGTGGCTCAGTCAGTTAAGCATCTGACTTCGACTCAGGTCATGATCTCGTGGTTTGTGAGTTCGAGCCCCGTGTGGATTCTGTGTCTCCCCCTCTCTCTCTCTGATCCTCTCCTGCTCTTTCTCTGTCTCTCAAAAATAAATAAATGTTAAAAAAAATTGTACCCTCTCCCTTTGAAATGCTTTGTAATATTCATCAATTTACTAAGTATAGGGGCGCCTGGGTGGCTCAGTCGGCTAAGTCTCCAGCTTCGGCTCAGGTCAGATCTCACGTTCGTGGGTTCGAGCCCCGCGTCAGGCTCTGTGCTGACAGCTAGCTCAGAGCCTGGAGCCTGCTTCTGGTTCTGTGTCTCCTTCTCTCTCTGCCCCTCCCCCTCTCATGCTCTGTCTCTCTCTGTATCAAAAATAAATTTAAAAAAAAACATTAAAAAAATTTTACTAAGTATATGTGAGTCTATTTCTAAATACACTATTCTTTCCATTCATATATTTGCATATATTTATGAAAATACCACACTATCTTGTTTGGTATAGCACTATCATGTAGTCTTTAATGTCACAGTCTTATGTTTGTTTTACATATAATGTTTAGGGTTTTTAGTTGTACTTTGAGGGAGAATGAGGGAAAAGTATATCTATTCCATCTTCTTGGAAGTCCTGATGCATTTTTAAAAGCTGGCTTCTGGTTCCACTTTCATAAAAAACAAAAAACAAAATCAAACAACAACAACAAAACACCCTTCATTTCCCTATGAAACAAAGGCAGCATCTCAGTGTCCTTCAAAAAAAATGGAAAACAAGTTTGCAGGAGACAAGAGGATCAGCAGGGTGTAGACTATCCCAATCTGCCTGCTGAGACATTACACAGGGGCCAAAAGCTACCTGTTTGCTACAAATGCACAATCGCTAGATAATGAGAACACTGGTGATTTCATCCACTGCCGATACAGACATATTTGGGATCTAAATGTCTAAAATCTGCTTGTTCTTCTCTGCCTTCCCCCCAACCCCAACAACCATGCACATCTCCACTGTCCACAGACCTTTCAGAGACTGGATTCCTTTCCTTTAGTGATTTCACCTCCTCTTTCCAGGAAGAATACACCCAATGAAAGGAAGTACCTCAACTTCCAAAACCAAATTTCCACTACCAATGGCTGTTGTGGCCACTTTGTGAATTAAAAAGAAGCACCCTTTCCTCGAAGCTCTTCACTATCATCTGGCCCCCAAAACAATCATGGTTACTGTTCAATATTAGGAGGACACTGCCGTCAATACTGCCCCATGGATCTGTGAAATGAACAGCCTGCTCCTGTAACTCTACCTGTGCCTGTCCCCCTCCTCGGCCCCCCGCCCCATCTTCTGTCCCAGGGTTACTACCTGAGGTCAGTCCCTCCACCTGTGTTCTGCACACCCCTCTCCTCCCATCCTGTCTTCTTTGTCCTCATAAACTATTCTTGGGCACGTGTCCATTTGGCCATGGGCTGACCAACGTGAAAATCCTTGGCTCCTTCTCATCAACATTTGAACAAATTTAGGTTTCTCCAATCTTTTAAAATAAAATTAGCATCCTCTTTCCAGCAGCCTTCTCATTTCCTCACAGGCAATTTCTTGGAAGACTTGTCTATACTTATTTGTCTCCATTTTCTCATTATCGCCCTCACTTGCTCAACTCACTCCTACCGTTCAATAAACCTGCTTTAGCTAACAGCAATACCTGTTTAGGGATGGCATTTCTTCATCTTCACCTCACTAATTTCTCAAGAAAACTGACCCAGTTTACAAGTACCCTTCCCACAGGTGCTCTTCCCTTGCCTTCTGCAATGCCATAATCTCCTGGGTTTTCTCCTAAGACTACCTGCTCCTCTTCTACCTCTCCAAGTAGAGGCGCTCTTGGGGGCTGTCCCGGGCCTTTCCCAAATGGTATTCTTTCCACCAGGCAATCTCCTCCATGCGTCTGTTCCATTCCCATTCCCCATGCACGAGGCTAGGTCACAGATTTTCAGCTCAGGCTTTCATTTGGTGATCCAAACAGGCACATTCCACGATCTGCTACGCTTCTCCATTGGAGGGTCCCACAGGCTCAATAGGTCTAAAACGACACTATTTCCCCAAATCTGCTTCTCCTATGTTCCCTTCCATTATGTGGTTCCCAATCATTCACCTAGCTGTCAGCCTGGAAGTCACCCAACTCACACACCCATGCCACCGCCTTCTACCTTCCAACTCTCTCTCTATCCCTCCCTCCTCTATGCACCATGCCGAGGCCCTAACCCAAGTAACCAAAGTCGAACAAGCCTCCGGAGATACGAAGACCAGCTGCGGGCAGGTACTAAGTCCTTTGTACTCCAGAGGCCTCCTATTCGGTGTCCATCGCTAGCTTTCAAGAGGGAAAGCACCAGGTTGGTCCCGTTCACTAGCTCCTGGCGCACCCACAGTGCCTGGCACCAGTGAGGTCGGCAAATACTCGTTAGAACGACAGAACGACAGCCAGAGAGAGGGTTCACCCACTCTGCGGGGCCGCTGGGGCTCATAGCCTGAGAGGTGTAAGCCCCCTCCGCCACACACAACATGGCGGCGTGCTACATCTACGTCCCACTTCCGCTTCCGGTTCCTAGAGACGTCACTTCCTCTCCGGTTGCCCTGG
This sequence comes from Suricata suricatta, assembly GCF_006229205.1. Classification (NCBI taxonomy): domain Eukaryota; kingdom Metazoa; phylum Chordata; class Mammalia; order Carnivora; family Herpestidae; genus Suricata; species Suricata suricatta. The sequence continues at coordinate 17,404,106 of NC_043710.1, read as the reverse complement.
AGCCTTTTGGAAGCTGAGAACGCGAGGAGTTTCTCTGCTCCTTTCCCCTTACAGATGTTTGCTTCTGCTGGAGTGCAGTCTGACAGAGCGGCTTCGAGGCTCTGCAGCCAGGCCAGGGGCTTGTTGGTGAGAGGGGGACTACAGGGACGGCCATTGGGTGCGGGGAGGGGGCGGGTATCTGGGGCGGGAGGAGGAACGGAGTGAGGGGGAAGTGGCTGGGAGGCAGGTAAAGAAAGTTTATGTTGCGAACCCACCCCCAAACCGGTTATTGTTGGAAGTGGCAGCTAAAATAGAGGATGCTTAGCAGATAGGACTTCATCGCGGTAAAATGTGTGGATATGGAGGGCCTCAACAGCCTGAAAACCATTTTATTGTCCTTTAAGGTTTATTTATTAAAGGGGCCCAGCCACCACCTACACCTGCTATCTGGTAACCTGTCCTCCTGTTTCTGAGGTCAAGTCCAGATTGGAAGGATACTTACTTGGTTTTCATGGGTCGCAGGCACCCTTCACCCTCCTCACCCTTTATTGAAATGCTAGTGAAAACCCACCTGCAGAAAGCATTGTTAAGGGGCCGTTTAAAAGGTTACAAGAGATCAGAGCAATTGACTTTTTTTTAAATTTCTTTAGCGTTTTATTTATTTTTGAGAAACAGAGAGGTGTGAGCAGGGGAGGGGCAGAGAGAGAGGGAGACACAGAATCCAAAGCAGGCTCCAGGCTCTGAGCACAGCCAAAGTCGGACACTCAACCAACCGACTGAGCCACCTAGGCACCTTTACTTTTTTCTTTAAATGAAAATCTCTTTGGGGCGCCTGGGTGGCTTAGTCGGTTAAGCGTCCAACCTCGGCTCAGGTCATGATCTCAGGGTTCCAGAGTTCCAGCTCCATGTCAGGCTCTGTGCTGGCAGCTCAGAGCCTGGAACCTGCTTTGGATTCTGTGCCTCCCTCTCTCTCTCTCTCTCTCTGCTCACATGATGTCTCTCTCTGTTTCTCAAAAATGAATAAACAATGGTAAAAAAATTAAGAGAAAATGAAGATCTCTTTTACTTGAAGAAACGTAAGGATTCTGGGATCCTAGGATGCGCCATGAGATTGAAAACAGTAGCATTTTCGCCATAGATTGAAAGAAAGATAGGCACCAGCTAAGTATTCTGGGATTTGCAGACTGAGTGAGCACAGTGAGGATCATCTCCAGCAGCCACCTTGGCACTGGAACAGGCTGTAGGATTGGCCATTCTTCAACCCAGTCCTCACATGTCCGCATTCAGGTTTGCTTAGTGGTTTATGTGGTTTCTGGCCTGATCAGTTTTTTTGTTTTTGTTTCTGGCAGGTGCCGTGGAATCCCTCAGGTAGCTGAGAAGCTCGTGGAATCTTCTTACTGGTACAGCTTTCACTATTGCTTGTGTTATGTGTGAGGTAAAGACGAGATGTTTCTCAAGTGCACTGTGTACCTCTACTTGACTTCTGACAGTCAAGAGTGGCAGGTTAGCACAATTGCATGCAGCATAGAGAGGACACCTCATCTGATAACAGGAACATAGCTTTTATGCCAATAAAATGCTTTTAAAATTAGTGCGTCGTTTTTAGTAATTAGCGGATCATTTTGGTGATCAATTGGTTCATAACAAACAGACTAATTAGGTACCCCCCAGAGTTGTTTATCTAAATGAATGTTCTGCTAAGTTATATTTGTGGGCATTGATCAGAGCTAATGGCAAAAAGAGATTAAGATGAAAATCATGGGATTAAATTTTTAATTAGTTTGCCCCCTGAACATTTGTTTGGTGTGACACAGTGACTGATTGGCTACGTATGCCCGCCCAGGAAGGATGTGGTCCCTCTACCAAACCTCTGAACGTCAGAGTGTTTTACAAAAGACAATATTTTAGTCAGTTCTCTTCCTCTTTATTCCTGCTTAGCAAGGAATTGGGAAGGAAGGCCATGTGTGGGATCTCATAGCCCTTTGTCTGGGGATGTAAAGTATGGGATGAAGGCTTCAGTCCGTTCGTTAATAAATATCTCAACCTTAACATGCCTAAACTCTGGCTCCCTATTTCCCACCCGTAACCCCTGCCTCTCCACCAGGTTCCTAACTCGACCAGCAGCACCACCACGTATCAGTGTACTCCAGGCAAAACCCCACGGAGCCGTGTGGATCCCCTCATTCTCTCACCCCCCCCCCCCGCAGCTTGTCCATCAACAGTTTCTAGCAGCTCCTCTTCCACAACGTATCGGAAATCCACCCACCATTCTCATCTCTGTCTCCCTAACCCAAACACCGTCATT